>NC_072792.1:18099008-18405675 GCF_028583425.1 Eublepharis macularius | reverse complement strand
CTAGTGGGTGGGGGGACCCGGCACTCTCTTTTTGTTGCTCCTCCCACATGCACAAAGCATGCTTGCATGCTCCCAGGCCTGTGCGATGACATCACTTCCGGGAAGTGACGCCATCATGCAGGCCTGGAAGAGCGCACACACACTTTAAAGAAGAAGGGCAATTTGGGCCGCAAAGAGGTCCAATTCATACAGGGGCAGGGGGAGTGGTGGCAGGGGCAGAGGATGGGAGCGGAGGATCCCCTGTCCCCATTGGAGTGCCTGGGATCTGTAGTTGCTTTTGGAGTGTGGAAATACAATTACAGGACCCACTGGCATCAACTACACTATCTCTGGCGCTTACAGCTGCTCATCCTCCAACCTGATATATGCCCTCATGTGCCAACAATGTCCATCTGCTCTGTACATTGGACAAACCAGCCAACCTCTTCACAAAAGAATAAATGGACACAGATCTGACATTAAAAATGGCAACATCCAGAAATCAGTGGGAGAACACTTCAATCTACCAGGACATTCCATCAAGGACTTAAAGGTCACCATAGTTCAACAGAAGCCTTTAAAAAACAAAATCCATCAGGAAGCTGCTGAATTGGAATTCATATGTAAATTTGACCCAGTCAGGCTTGGAATGAATAGAGACTATGAATGGTTATCGTATTATCAGAAGTAACTGATTTCATTATCAGAAGCAAACTGATCCCATTATCATACTCCCCCCTCCCCTCTCCACCTATATATCTGACCAGTTTCTTCTTACCCTCCACGCATCTGACGAAGAGAATTGTGATTCTCGAAAGCTACAGTAAAGCTACAGTACAGTTGGTTAGTCTTAAAGGTGCTACTGGACTCTAAAACATTATACCATGATGAGCTCCTTCCACTTCCCAAGTTCCATCTCACAAATCTCCAGGAATTTCCCAACCAGAGTCCAGTCATTCCCTGGTTTTGACCTACAGAATACCTCTTGGTGGCCCAGCCAGCACTTGTTATCCAATGTTAGATCTGTGAGACTAGATTGTGCAAATTGTGGGTAAAGAGTGAAATGATTTCCACTTCTGTGTCAATAGCTAAAAGAACAGATTGTGGAAAAAGCAAGACTACAAGAGAGAAAAATGGAGACAAAAATCCTGAAGGGAAGAGGTCCCTTTGCTAGGAAAGGGAAGAAAAACCTTGCATGTGTAGGATTTACCAAGTCCTAAAATTTGTATCTTGAGTCACGCATCTTGAAAACTGTCATTGGATTTGTATAATATTGATACGTTTGACATAGATGACTTTTTAATTTAGTACATAGTGCTTATACCTAGTTCTAATCTTAAATACATTTACTTGAATCTGAGTCCCATTAATTTCAATGCAGCAACCTTTCAAATAGGATCAAATGAAGACATGGTGTGAAGAAACTCTCCATAGGATTACACTGTAAAATTTTTTCAGAGGCTCCTAGATCACACTCGATGAACAGAAGGTACCTGAGGCAGAACCTCCCCAATTTATCTTTAAGAATGTGTGGAAGAAGGAACCTTCTGAATTTAGGATTTTAAAAATCCTACAGCAATAATAAAAGCAATAATATCAAGTATGGTTAAAGAATACAGCAATAAACTGTTGTGAACATTTAAGTGTCAGCTTCAATACACAGCTAGTAAAGTGAATAGTAGCCTGCATTACATGGGGTATTTGCTTCGAAGTCCTTGTCTGTTACATTATGAACATGATAAATTTACAAAATCATTTCCCTTTTTTTTAAAGTGAGGTGGAATGGCTACCATGGAAGGAGGTGAGCCACCTGGAACTCAGGGATTTGGAAAGACTGGGTGTGTTTTAACCCAGTGCTCTGAATAATGGCTCACACTTGTACTTGAGTAGGAAGACAGAGGGCTACATATGCAGTGTT
Source organism: Eublepharis macularius (assembly GCF_028583425.1). Classification (NCBI taxonomy): domain Eukaryota; kingdom Metazoa; phylum Chordata; class Lepidosauria; order Squamata; family Eublepharidae; genus Eublepharis; species Eublepharis macularius. The sequence goes on along the minus strand of NC_072792.1, from coordinate 18,403,778 downwards.
TCCCAAGACTAGAACTGTACTTGACCTTGCATGCATGTGCAAGAATCATGACCGACATTCATTAAGCAATTCAGAGAATCAACATCGCCATAAAAATATCTTTATATATAATACAAATATCTGGTAGTTATCTTAATACTGAGACTTACTAAGAGGGAGAGACGAAACATTCTGGAGAATGGTTGTGTTATAATTTGACTGTGATGTATAAAAGCTCCAGTTATTGTATTGTATTTTTAACAGTTTTTATAATAGGTATCTTAACCTTTCTTCTCTATAATTATCTTAACATTTATTCACTATAATAATCACACACACACACACAAACACATAAAACGGCACTCCTGGGATGTGCAGCGTGCAATCATCCGGGTGCCGCCATTTGTCTCCCTGCACGGAGGGAGAAAATGTCGATGTTTCCCGGGCATCCAGGGATCTGGTGGGGGCGGAGCCAGAGCCTATAAAGACTGGCTCCACCTCCCCATTGCTCAGCCATTACAGAAAGCTTGACCCGCCCACCTCACCCTAGGCAGTACAGGATTAGCCGGTTGCTGTTTTTCGGGGCCAGGTAGGAATTTTTTCACTCCTTCCCAAATTGGATCTGTGGGAAGGGATGTTTTTTTGCCTACCTTGTACTGTTGGTTAGTTAGTTGTTGTGTTTAGAGTTTGTCCCATTATTGGCAGGTTAGTTGGGGTAGGCAGAGTGGGCCGGTGAGCACCCGGTGGCACCTCCATATTGGTGGGGAATGGGGGTCTGTCTGGGATTGGCTGGAGGGCTTCACAGCTGCCAGCTGAGAGGGCAGACTGCCCATGGGACCACCTGTACTAGTTCTTCCCTCAGGGCCTTATGGTTTGGAGGTTATGGAGCTTTAAGGGGGCAACCACTTGCCTGGCCGGCCGGGTTAAAGCCATACACTTGGATGGCTTGTGCCTGGGGCAGGGGGTGTTCGCCCAGGCAGGCCGAGAAGGAGGTCCAGTTGACCCCTTGGCTCGGCCTGTACCGCTAGTTATTCCCTTGCCATTCTTAAGTTGTTGTTGGTCAATAAATGGCCCTTTTCACCCAAGCCTGGTGTCTGTCTCTTCATTCCGAATGGGGGGACAAAATGTTAAAAATATAATTAATAATATTTAATGTTAAGTATTTTTTTTCATTTAAGCTAACCCAGTTATATAGTTTAGTAATCATTGGTTGATTTAATAACAAGGTAACGGGGTTCCTTAGGATGAAGAGAGAAAATATGCCTGAGCTTTGTTTGTGCTGTATACTTTAAAGCTATGTTTTAAATTTGATAGGACCATTGTACTTTGACGGTCCATGTAATGCATAATCTTCAAGTTTTTCTTTCTAAACTTTTGTTCCCCATTCCCCTTTCCTTTCTGTACCCCTTTATCTATTTTTTAAAAAATATTCTTTAAAAAAGCAATTCGGGGGTAGGCTTGGGAGGTTAGAGGTTTTCTCCCTATGTGAATATGCTTGAGCAAGATCAATAACCATTCGTCAGCTTGGCTGCTGAGCTTAAGTAAACTGATGCTTACTCCGTTTGTGAAAATAAGTACTATGGTTCTGGAAAGGACTACAAACTCAGAGCCAAGCTACACATGATGAAAGACACTTGCCTGGCAGGTGGATTGAGTGGAGGGCAAGTGAACAGGGAGAAATACACTTGCCGTTCAAGTGTCATTTGTCACTTGTAGCTTGGCCCTCAGATACATACACACTTCTGGCTTGAAGACAATGGAGCAAGATATACACCCCCCCAGATATAACAAGATATAACTGACTTTACAGGCTACATTCTCAAAGCTTCATATGATTGAAATAGAAATCTTAAGGAGCAATACTAAGAAGTGTTACCCCATTCTTTATTAGTTGGAACCAATGGGCTTAGAAAGGTGTATCTCTGCTTAGGATGACACAGCCAGCGGCAATCCTATGAAGATATACTCAGAAGTTAATTTCCTTTAATTGAATGAGCCTTCCTTCCAGGAAAGGACTGCAGCCTCAGTGTTTGTAATCCCTATATGCATGCAAATCGGGTCTCTGCTTATGCTGACCAAAGTGATTTAAATGTTTTCTAAATTATTATGGGAAAATGAAGATGTCATTATGATATTGAATCTTTTGTAGAAACTTGGAAGAAAATTGACTGACTTTATTTGTTAAGGAAGATTGCCAAGCAAGGTCTGCTTATTGGATCTGTTAACAGTTCGAGCTGCAGTAAAGAATTATTGTACAATCCGGTCCTCGGGGTTATACCCAGCAGGCAAGGGTAGGGTTGAGACTACAGGAGTTATGGTGCTGGAACTCTAATTAATGACACTGCAAACATGGTTAAACTGCTCAAATTTGAAGTTCAAGGTCACAAATGAAAGGATTGTTTGTAGATGGTAGAATTTGGGGAAGCGGATAATTATCAGCATTGCACCAATGCATGACATCACTTCTGGTGCAAAACAAGAAGTGATGTCATCACAGTGTTGTGAAGTTCTAGGATCCACCCCAAACTCTATGGTTAAACCTTTCCCCCCTGCCACCCTATCAAGCGCTGATTGGGAATGGGCAGAGGGCTGAACCAGGAGTGGGAGACCTTCTTCCACAATTGTGGGACATGCAAAGAAGGAGCAGAAAGGGGTCAAGATTGCTTCAATTCTATGCTGCCCCAGGGGAAAGTGCTGCCTTTCTCATAGTTATCATAGCAAAAGATGGCATCCCCCTCGAAGTGAACAGAGGGACAAAAATGTCTGAGTGGGGGAACTGGCTCTTTGCTTTGAAGGAAGAGACCCTGTTTGGTTTCAGTTTCTAAAGCAAAATTGCACTCTGGAGAGACACAGAAGAGAGGTTGCCAAGACCAACAGACAAAACCAAGTCTGGGTTTGTGCCCAAACCAAGGATTTATGAATGTGATTTCCCTGCCTTGGGCGAGCTTAGATTTTGGCTAGTATAAACTCTGGGTGGGTGAAATGCTGTGGGGTTGAATCTTGCACAACATGCAAGAAAATGTAAGTTAAATACATTTGTTTAATCAAACCCCTCCAACATTCAGGGCAATAAACAAGCTTTATGCAACTCTACACAAAGGTGTAACAGAGAACAGATAATGTCTATGAATTCAGTTAAGGAATTGGCTCTTGCTTTTGAAACATGTTTTGATGAGCCAAGTCCAACTTCTCCTGTCCATCAAAGGTCCAGTTCTTCCCATGTACCACTCCAACACTTGGAAAAAGGAACAAATTGAACATCACAGAAATCAGACAACCATCTTCAACTTGAGAATGATAGAGCTGAAATAACAATATGATTCCTATAATAATACCAATCAGACTGAATTCAAACTCCACTTTAGTAATTAACCTTTTCAAGACATAATTTTCAATTACCTTATATCAAGTGATAAGGGCCAGTTCTCCCAGCAGCCTCTCTCTGTTCCTAACCTCCATTCACTGACTTTACTCCTCCTGGGCTAAACCAACTGGGCTAAACCAACTAAACCAACTGGGCTAAGGGGTTACACTAGCACAGGGATCCCCTTTTTGAGCCTGTAGGCACTCTTGGAATTTTGAAAGGAGGTGGTGTGCCACCCTAAAATGGCTGCCAGAGGAGGTGGAGCCAAATGTGATACCTCTCTCCTCACTTTGTAAAAGAATTGCATATGGAGAGTAAAGGAGATGGAGGGGGAAAGAGAAGGGGAATCTAAAGAATAAAAGCCCAAAGGGAGATTGGATTCACATACTGACTTAGGGCCAAGCTACAAGTGACGAATGACACTTGAACGGCAAGTGGATTGAGTGGAGTGCAAGTGAACAGAGAGAAATACACTTGCCGTTCAAGTGTCATTCGTCACTTGTAGCTTGGCCCTTAGAGTCTCACTACACAAGACATCTGACACATGAAGAACATGTGTTGAGAGATGCAATGGTAGCTGGGAAGGGTAGTTTAAAAATTCAGAGCTGGTGGCAGGGCAAAGGCTTTGCTATACACTGGAGTTGTGTGAAGGGCTGAGAAATGTCAGAAGGGAAACTTCAGCCCATTATAACCTCTCTGGGTCCAAGCCTGGCTCTGGAAGGCAGCTCCAGCCCATTTCCATTCCTCACTGTCCTCTGTTTGCGATCCCACACAATTTTAGACTGGCAAAGTGAAATTGACAGAGCCTTTGGGGAGGTGAAGATGAAATTGACAAACCCTCTGAGAAGCGATCTCTGCCAGCTCTGTCTTTTTAAACTACACATCCTGGCTAACATTACATCTCTCTTCACTTGACGAACACGTGCTGAGGTGTCTCATATAGAGAGACTGTAAGGAACACCTAGATGTTTACCAATTCTGCTGATCCTTCAGTAGTTGTGGCTGCTAATGCAGCTGGAGAAAAACTCATTTGATTGAGGGCAGCTAAGAACAACCCCTGCCTTACAATGGCCCCACTCCCTTTCTACAAAGCTCAGCAGGCACTAGGGAAAGTACAAGCAGACGCCATGGCTCCCACAGGCACCATGTTGAGGAGCCCTGCACTAGCAGATAGAGAAGGTAACTGTTCTATTCAATACCCTTTCAATTTCAGTCCTGGAAATGTGAACAGCATGAGGGGACATTTTATCACCTATGGCGGACATGTAACAAAGTCAAAACTTTTTGGATACAAATACATTCATTTATTCAGAAGATATATACAAGTGAAACTAGAGGCTAATACAAAAACAGTTAGAAATCACTCATGGAACTTTATTTTTGTATATGACAACGGTGGCAAGATGGTTATATGCTCAGAAATGGACAACTTCGACATTACCTACAACAGAGGAATGGTTGGTGAAGATGACGGAGCTTGCAGAGATGGCCAAACTTGCTTCTTTGATTGTGGAAAAGACGTTATCTAAATTCATGGCTACCTGGAAGCCACTTATAGACTTTTTGTGTGAAACAGAAAAAAATGAACTGATGATTTGTGCTTTTGAAGATTAAGAGGCAAAAAGGAAAAGTACAGGGGAAAGAAATGTATTTTGTTTGTGATAATCTCAGAGCCAAACTACAAGTGACGTCTTACACAGGTTGGACACTAGTCGGCTTCCCTCAAGTTTTGATGGGAAATGTAGGCGTCCTGGTTTTACAGCTTGGCTCTCCATTACAGCTGCAAGACCAGGATGCCTACATTTCCCATCAAAACTTGAGGGAAGCCGACTAGTGTCCAACCTGTGTCAGGCATCACTTGTAGCTTGGCTCTTCGAGTGAGTGTGCAGCATGTAATGTATATGCATTTGTGAAAGAGGAAATTGGAGATTATTCCTTTATATTTATTAATAATAATTATTATTAATAATAATTATTAATTCCTTCCCTCTTTTTTTCCTTTATTTTCCTTTTTAGTTTTTTATGTTGTTCATGCTGCATTTTAGATTAGGGTTTTAAATTTTGTATTAGAACAATGAAATTACGGATTTTATCTTTGATTGTGTATTGTGGCTTTCATTTATTGTATTGCAGTATAATGTTGTAACCCGCCCTGATCCCGCTTGTGGGGAGCGTGCGCAAGAAATCTAATAAATTAAATTAAATTAAAAAATTATACTGCCAAGCAATGGGATGTAAGAAACTCCTAATAAGATACAGTTAATTATATGTTTTTTCATAGTGTAAGTGTCCTAAGTGAGCATAGAAAGAGTGGTGCTAGATACAGTCATCTAATCTAGCATCTTCGTGCCACGAAGGGAAGCTTGACAACTCACCAGGAGGCTGGGTTGGCACCAGGTGCAGGACGCAGTGAAGGTGGGGCCAGCCTTGAAGAGGAGGAGAGTCCATCCTCTGCCAGGTCAGCCGTGGGGTCAGCGCCATTCAGGCAGATCGGCAGGAGTAGCCAGTTCCCCTCAAACCCTCCACTGATTATGGACTGATGGGGGGAACTGTCACAACTTAATGGGTTTGGCGGTTTTGAGGCATTGGGCCAGACCCCAACGGGGTGAGTGGGCCTTCAGGACTGCTCACCCTGATGGATCTGGGTGAGCAAGGGTCACGTGGCGGGGCTGGCAATGGAACAATGTGTGCCGAGGTGTGCCAGCGGGAGGTTGGCGGGTGATGCATCGGTTGGCAGCCAGGCCTCCGATGCCAATGGGGATCCGTGCCCAGATGCCAGGCCAATGCTCCATCCAGCTGTAATAAAAAAAGTGGTGGGCATTCCAAACCAAAACAGGTGTCTGGTGTGAGTTATTTAGCCAGAACACAGTCTGACATAGCACATAAGTGACAGATGACTAGCCAGATGCTTCCAGGATGCAAGCAGAATCTTCTCCCATTGTCCCCCCATCACCAAGCAATTAGCATTCATAGATGCACTGCTTCTAAGCATGTAGGTCAAAGGCCATAGGCAACATTTTGGAGAAAGAACCACCAAACCTACACAATTTCTTTTGGAAAACTGCAAGCAGAGAAAATGCAACTTATGTTGAAGTGAAAGCCAGCATCAGTGAGCGTCAGGAAAGTTATGATACCTGACTGCCCCACTCCCAAATGCTAGCATCAGTAGGGTGAGAATATGACTCAGATCTGAGCCACAGTAGCAGCGCATCACAGTTTAACCTTCCGCTCATCTAGTTGTTCCAGTTTGTCAGTTCCCTGAAGCTGCTGTTTGCTATATAGAAGAAAATTTATGGGTACCTATTTGTATAGCCCTATGGGACAAATAGCACCTTGAGGCACATATCTCTTGATATGGAAAGCAATTTAAAGTAGAACTCCATTTCCCAAGCATCACACCCATACTCCAACTTCCACTATTTTAAACATTCCAAAACACTTTAGCAAACCTCATCTCAGATCTTCCTCCATTTTATTAAATCTGGCTCTCAGAATATGCTGGATTTGGGGGAAGATAAGTGGTAGCCATCTTCAAGAGCTCTCCCTGTGATTTTCTTCCTCCTGGCCATGAATATCTGGCAAAAAGAATTAAGATATTCTGCAAGGCTTGAACGAATGTGATCTCCAAAGCATGGCTGAACTCTGCCTGTAATGGAGCATTAGTTAAAACTTAAGTATTGCTCGATGAAATGATGTTTTGATATTCCTTTCTGATTTGACAGCTTCCATCGCAGCACAGAACCTGTACAGTACATTGCCAAAATGAGTAGAGATCACCTTAAAAGTCTGTACTAAACTTGTGTGCAGAGACGATTGAGTTTTACAAGTGATGGCCTGGTGCAAACTTGCATTAATCCCCAGTTCCTTAGGCAAACAAAAAAAGTATGCCACCGAAAGAACAATTTAATGTGTTATCAGCACACTCTTTGCTTAACCTTATCTGGATGCCCTTAGGAATAAAGCATATATATTGAACACTTCCATTTCACCTAAGAGACACACATCCCTTTCAGTCAGTGGTCATGCCGCCACAAACACCTGATGTGTATATATAAATGGAGAAGGTTAAAAGACCGAGTTAGATTAGTGATCACAAACAGCTTGCGAGGTATGTGTGCGCGCATTGCAATGACAATTTTTATGTTAGGGAACATAGGAATTTATTTTACTTATTGGATTTTTTTATATCTGCTCTCCCTGTGAACGGGCTCAGAGAGGATTACAACATGAATAAATAATTACAATCAAAACAACATTAAAATCATAAAATACATTTGGGCGGCAACCAAAGTTGCTCAACCTCCATCCATTTATTTTACTTACTGGATTTTTTACATCTGCTCTCCCTGTAAATGGGCTCAGAGCGGATCACAACTTGAATAAATAATTACCATAAAAACATTAAAATCATAAAATACGTTTGGGGGAGAACCAAAGTTGCTCAACCACAATCCAAAAACATTTCATGAGGTGCGGACAGGCAGAATATATTAATATTCCAGTGGGAAACCGGGCTGAGAGTTTTTTTCAATCCCCCTCCCCCCAACAGGAGACCAGCATGGAAGACCAGAAGCCCACCAGGACCTCAATATCAGCCATATACCTGGTGGAATATCTCTGTGTTGCAGGCCTGACAGAAAGATAGTAAATCTGGTTGGGCCCTTGTTTCAACCAGGGAATGATATCAATGGCTTTCCACTGCTGTATGTCCTTAGCATGGGTTCCACAGCCCACATTATATCAAGATGTGAAATTGACTGTGATGGCCCCGTGTCACCAGATCCCAATGTAGAGGTTGCCTTTGCAAACTTATTCCACCATCCTCAAGAGAAATAAGAACCTATGAGGTACACCAGCTGAGTTGTGTAGAGGTACACCAGTTGAGCCCCTCCAGAAACAAGATCGTTTCCTTTCATCTCCTTAAAGACTCTGTTTCAGATAAATTACCGCTGGCTTTTCCAGACTGAACTCCTTAGAGCTTTGGAAGCATAGGCCTAATGAATGCCCACAGGGATGTTCTAAGGTGCTGTCTGTTATGTTCTTAGTCTCGTACACATGTGCTGTCTTTGTGCCAGAACCAGCTACCTTTCAAGGCCACAGACCACTCGCTTGACAAATTCGGATACTCAGTTCATTGTCTCCGAGGTCCCTTGGCTCTTCCAAACCAGGAAAGAAATCTTTTACTTTGGGCCTTGCTATTTGTCCTTACAACAGTGGGGATCAGGGCTTTTTTTCAGCTGGAACACGGTGGAATGGAGTTCCGGAACCTCTTGAAAATGGTCACATGGCTGGTGGCCATGTGTGACGCGGAGAGCAATCTAAATTCCCCTCTGTCTGGAGATCAGGGGGTGGGGCCACCAGCCATGTGGCCATTTTCCCCGAGGGCAACCCACTGAGTTCCACCACCTCTTTTCCCAGAAAAAAAGCCCTGATGGGGATTCATCTTTCTCCTAATACGCTTTGTATGCTCCACTCTTCTGACAGATGCCAAATCACCTGTGTATGTATAGCTGCAAGCTCCTTTCCCCCTATTGGCCATTGGGGAGAAGTGTTTTTTCACCTACCTTGTACTGCATGCAGGGATCGTGGTAATTGGTTCAAGGTGGAGCTGTGAATAGGTGTGTTAGTGGCAGGATAGAGCTTGGGAAAAGAGAGCAGGCCGACAAACACCCTTGGCATATCTCCATTGGTGGGAAACTGGGGTTTGTCAGGAGCAGTTGGCTACTTCACAGCCCAGTTGCAAGAACCGACAAGCCGGTCCTCCCCCAGGCTTCACAACTCGGGTGGTTGGAGCTTCAAGGGGGGGAAACACTTCACCTACCTGGCCAGGCCCAGGTAATGCACATGGATGGCCAGCACTCAGGGCAGTGCGACTTACCCAGACAGATCAGGGGGGAAGTCCAGGGTGACCCCAGGGCCTGACCTGTACCACTAGTTTGTAGATAGTCAGGTTGGTGTAGTGGTTAAGAGCAGTAGGACTCTAATCTGGACTCTAACCAGGTTTGATTCCCCACTCCTCCGCTTGAAGCCAGATGGGTGACCTTGGGCTAGTCTCAGCTTTCTGGAGCTCTCTCAGCCCCACCCACCTCACGGGGTGTTTTGTTGTGGGGATAATAATGGCATACTTTATAAACCTCTGTGAGTGGGCATTAAGTTGTCCTGAAGGGCGGTATATAAATCAAATGTCATCATCATCATCATCATCATCATCATCATCATCATCATCATCATCATCATCATCATCATCATCATCATCATCATCATCATTAGTTAGGGCCTTGCCATTTTAGAGTTTATGTTGTTGTCAAATAAAAGTGGCCCAGTAGTACCCAAGCCTTGTGTCTGCATCTTTATTCTGACTGGGGAGGTGGTGGGGAAATGAGTAAAGGCTTTTTCCTACTCTGTTCTATTGGTGGTGGAGGGTGCCCTCAAGTCATAGCTGATTTATGGTGACCCCTGGCAAGAAACTAACAGAGGTGGTTTGCTATTGTCTGCCTCTTCAACCCTGGTCTTTGTTGGGGATCTCCTATCCAGTTATGAAGGCTGGCCCTGCTTAGCTTATGAGACCTGAGAGATCAGTCTCACCTGGGCGTTCTAGTAAAGATTTTCTTTAAATCCTTGGAAGAAGGGAAATCTGTTTTCCCAGGCAGCCCTGTTCAGAGTTTCTATAACACAGAATATAATATAATTGTTTTATAATACTTTGTAAGATGCAAATCATCTTGTTCATCTTGCCTTACCTCAAATTCTCAACCAAATTGTTTGCAAACCATTCAGTCCTAATTTTTTTTTTTAAACCTACAGAAACCCTCCTGCTATTTATATATCTTTGGTTTATTTTCACCTTTATGGCACTTTTTTTTTTGCTCCAGGAAATATTTCAGAAGGAAATCTCTAGCTTATTCTTGTGACTGATCTTAAACCTTCCGCTGCCTAACTCTGATGGTTCTGCAGGGAATCGAAGATCCCTCTTTAGGATTGCCCATCTATTTCTTTTCTTCTTACCAAATATTATTTTAAGCACATTTACAAACACAGGAAACAAACACCTTCAGAAGAGCACAGTTGCTGTTATGATTCCTGGAGGTATTATCATCATGGTAGCGGACTGCATTAGAATTGATACAGCACTTCAGCAAAAGAAGTCTCTCTGATTACTGTGCTGCGATAAGATTTGAGAAGCCTGGACTTTGCTCCTGCCTTGAAGCCGCCCGTTTCTGTAGGACGATAAACAAGCCACTAATGGTGCAGTTTAAAAGAATTCTGTTAGCGTCACGGGTGCCCAGTGTACTTGAAAATTCACACCCTCTGCCATCTCCTTTTACAATAATGACAGTCCATCTCCAAGTCTTGATCCTAGCAAGCATATATGCAGAAAAGGGCTATTCTTATGATATCCATAATTGCTACATGATAAAATTCAAGGAAAAGGTATAGAAATGTATCCTTTACTTATCATTTTTATGCTACATTTCATGGGTGTAGAGGGGACACTGCTTAGGTTGGTGGTGCACCAGAAAGCTTGCCACTACATTGTGGAGCCAAAGTAAGTGGCTCGCATTGCCAAGCTTGAAAACGTCAAGGCTAAAGGATTGGAAATTAATCTTGGGTAGATGTATCAGATTTGTCTCCGGCTTTCTGTACTTAAAAATAAAAATGTTTTACAATGGGGAAAATGTAGTTCTGTTTAAAAAAATGGGATGTTTAGTTCAAGGGGAAGTGTTGATCTTCACCTGCACAGGAGGAGACCAAGAAATGTCATTCGGATTTCAGTTTAGTTTTCTTGAATAAAACATTGTGGTAGAGTACTTTAATATTGTGGTTTCACATATCTGGGGGGCTAGTGTATTTGTGTGATGTTCATGTTGGTTTTAAGGGAAACACATTTGTCCCCGTTCCCCAAATAGGAAACCAGGCAATAAAGATAGACACAAATTATGTCAGTTCTACTAGTTTCTTTATTAACTTTTAACTTTAAACTGCTGATTTCTGTCAAATGCATATACTAAAAGCTGACGATTTGAGGGCAGGCTGCACTAGGAATTCTCCTTGGATGCCCACCTGGCAAGTCTACCCTGGCTTCAAACTGGGCTGGCAATTTTTGGCTTGCCTTGTTTATCATAGCCTGCACAGCCTCCTGTGCTGAGAGGTGCCTAGCTCCATCTGCCTCCTCTGATTAGCCACAAGGCACCCACCAAGTTCGGGAGATGCTACTCAGCACCCAGAGCACTCCTTCACATCACCCTGTGTTGGCCAGGTCAAGACACACTGAAATGCCTCAGGGTGTTTGCCGATTAACCCTTCCTATCCTGAGCAGTGGTGAATGCCAGATGAAGGAAAGAGACAGATAGATACACCCCTTGCTGCCCCCGTTTGGATTGGTGGAGACACCTCCATCCCACCACTAAAGCCTCAGGCCACATTCAATCATGTCAGCTGAGGCAAACTGGTCCATAGCTAATAGCCATGAGCATCACTTATTTATTTCATTTTACAAACTTACAAACATAAAACTCAGTTGCAAAATTCTGTGTGATAGCACTCAGAAAGTGGTATCATTTGACGAAGGAAACGTCAATTGCTGGGAAGTGAATTAACGAAGTGAGTGAGTTTTTACAGTTAGATATATATACATATATATGATTTTATCTTTTATGTATTTATCCATTTTAAGTATTTAAAAACTGTTCTTTTTATCTGTATTTTACTTGGCTGGTCTTGTGACCGTAATAAACCCTTTGATTGATTGATTGATTGATTGATTGATTGATTGATTGATTGATTGATTGATTGATTGATTGATATTTTTGATATGATTGATAGATTGATATTTTATAATCAAATCATGTGTTATAGAACGTACTTAAACTTACTTTTTAATATTTCACTTCTATTTAAGTACCCTTATTCTATCTTTCCCATCTATCTTGATATCTATTGATATGCATGCTTTACCCAAGTCTGTCTTTCTGTCATTCTCTGTTGTAATTGAATTTTAATCTTGATTTTCAGCTATATGATATATATAAAAAAACCTTTCAAGTTTTCTTGACATTCTAAAATTGGTCTATTGTGCATAAAAGATGTTAATTTTGCCATTGTCGCATATTCCTACCAATAACATTTTTGGTCTCCTCGTTTTATTGTACTGGCTGAGATGAAATTCTCATGAATTATAACTCTCAATGAAGGGATCCTTCCTACCAATTTATAGTCCAGTACAAGAAAGAAAAACTAATGTAGTTGAGCTGAAACACAGGAAAATGTTACAAGCATTTACTGAGAACACGTCAGCAGAATTTTTTTCTTTTTTTAATCACTTCTGTGACATTCAGGCATGATAGTTCATTTTATTCTATTATACTGTTATTACAACTACTCCTTATTACAATACGTGAACGACAGGAAGCCATTAGGTGGGCTATAGACTACATGCAATGAGGGTTCAGCGCATTGTAAGGAAGCATTGGCCGTTGGTTAGGGATATTCCTGGCTGCGCGGGGTACCCGATGATAGGCTTTAGAAGAACTCAGAACATTAGGGACAGCCTGCTTCACTCGGCATTGAGACAAGAGAAGGACTTGGATCACCAGCAAACTTTGCCGGTGAGCACGTTTCCTTGTGGCCGCTGTTCTGCTTGTAAATATATTTTGCAGGGCAAGACAATTTGCTTACCAGGTTAATCCAGGATGGTTACACAGCGGTCTTTCATTACGTGCCAAACCTCAGGCATTGTATACATGATTTGCTGTCCTTGTAATAAGATCTACATTGGCAACTCGATTAGACCCTTGAAAGTACGCATACTGGAACATGTTTTCCAACAGCTTCAATGCCTACTGTCAAAGTTAGAAGTTTTAGTTTCCACATCCTGCAGGTTGATAATTCAGCAATAATTTGGTAGCAATTAAACAGAACTGTTATAACAATGACAGCCTCCTGGATTCAAGCCAAGGATTAAAAATTAAAGGGCGAAGCAAAAGGGTTTGGCTAAAACCACTGTGTTTCTCCCCACCCTCCACCCTTGTTAGTATCACAGTGGAAGCTCCAATCAGTAAGAGCAAGAATGTAAAATTGTCAGATAAATTTCATCATCATGAGTGGGAAACAAACCCGGTTAATTTTTCGGCCAGTGGGCATCAACAGGTTCCTGTTTAAAAAAATGCAAAGAGGAAACAGTAAAAAATTAATAATGGTAGATCAAATCAGCTGTCTAGATGGACATCAGTATTGAGAGACGGTGCACTCTAGTGGTTAGAGTGTCAGACTAGGATCTATGAGACCCAGGTACGAATCCTTAGTCCGCCATGGAAGCTTGCTGAGTGACCTTGGGAAATCACACTGTCTCCATCTACCCTACTTCACAGGGTTGTTGAGAGGAAAAAAGGGAGGAGAATGAAGTAAGCAATGTAGGGGCTGTGGGGTTCCCAATGAGGAGAAAGTTGGGGACAAAGTAAAGGTCAACTCGATGTTCCTGCATCACTTTGTTCGGAGAAGTCTATACACAATCTGGAAGAAGTACAGAATTTATCTACAAGAAGGAACCCCTTTGTGGGTGGTTCCATATGAGGTGATAGACCCGAGAGCTGTTGATAATGAACAACAATGTTTAACGTATAAAGAAATAACTAAAACTGAAGCATCCAAACTTAGAATAAAGACACAAGAGGAACTATCACCTAACTACGATTGGTTCCAGTATAGACAGATCAGAGACTTATATAATTCGGACTCTGTAAAGGGAGGTATACGAATAGAGAATTCGGAACTAGAGCAGACCCTTCTTAAAGAAGATAAGAAAAGAATATCCAAGGTATACCAAGTACTGTTGAAGTGGTATACCGAGGATGAGATAGTTAAAACACAAATGGTGAAATGGGCTATAAACTTTAATAAAGAAATAACAATGGAGGCATGGGAATACTTGTGGAAAACTACAATGAAGACAACGACATGTATTAATATCAAAGAGAACATTTATAAAATGATCTATCGTTGGTACATGACACCAAAGAAGATTGCGCTAGGGAATTTGAATACTTCTAATAAATGCTGGAAATGTAAGAAGCATGAGGGCTCCCTCTATCATATGTGGTGGTCGTGTGAGGTAGCCAGGCAGTACTGGGGGGAAATAATAAGAGAAATGAGTGAAATTTTACAATTTCAAATTAATAAGAACCCAGAACTCCTGCTACTGAACTTGGGAATGGAGGGAACTCCAGCCCAACACAGGACGTTGATATTTTATATGACAGCAGCAGCTAGACTTTTGTATGCGCAAAAATGGAAAGTACAAGAAGTGCCAACTATTGAAGATTGGACTTACAAATTGCTGTATATGGCTGAAATGGACAAGATGACAAGAAAATTGAGAGATCTGGACTCAGGGCAGTTCAACACAGACTGGGAGAAGCTGAAACAATACCTGGAGAAGAAATGGGAGGTGGGAGGAAAACTGTGGCAGTTTGAGAACTACTGAAGTATTGAAGTAGAGGGGGGAGACTTTACCGGGGGGAGAAGAGATAAATGTGAATTAATAAGCAGTCAGATTAATAGATTGACATATATATAGATATATATAGGTTAACAAACAGAACATAGAGAAAATAATTAATTATAAGGACTAAATATAAGGAGCGATTAACTAACAATATTTTCTTTTTTTTTCTGACAAGTTTTGTACCAAACTGAATGTCTGAAGATATAGATGGGTCAAATTGATTGATAACGTGAGGAGAGATATATAGAACTATTATAAAAAGATAGAATGAGTAATATATATAGAGAATAAGTCAAATTGTTTGATATAAACGAATGTATGATCTATATGGTTTATGATATATAGAAATACCTGAAATTGAAAAATTGGGATAAATTGTTTATCTAAGATGGAAACAAAGGCTTACAGTTTGGGCATATAATGTTAAAAATAGTTAAGGATGTACTGCTTAGAATAATGGAGAATATATATTTGTTTTAGATAGAGGAAGCTAATAAAAGTAAGGGAAAGGGGACAAAGGGTTGGAAAGCTGTTGGAAGTCAACAAAAAGGGGGGGGGGAAAGGGAGGGGGTTAGAGATGAAAAAATTGGGGAAAATTGAATGTAAATGTGGAAATAATGGATTCTAACCCAATAAAAATTTTTCAAAAAAAAAAAAAAAGAGGAGAAAGTTGGGGTATATATGAAGGAAACAAATATTTTGGGGTTCAGAAATAAATTTCACAGGAATCTTATAAAAGCAGTGATTTCTTATTTTAAAGTGCACCTTTCCCAGTAAACTGTATTTATGTGCATAAACAGTTAAATTCAGATGGAGCCTGGTGATTACCTAGGATCACAGCCCATCTCCAGACTACAGAGGTCAGGTCTCCTAGAGAAAATGGCAGTTATGTAGGGTGGATCTATGGTACTCTATGCCACTGAGCACCCTCTCATCCCCCATTCCCACCCTCTCCAGGCTCCCTGTCATGGCCCAGTCTGAGAGTGAGGTCTCCTCTGGAGGAGAGGAGCCTTGTGTAGCCAGCCAGGACTCCTCAGGAGAAGAGGAGCCCTGTGTAGCCAGCCCTAGCCCTGATTCAGCAGAAGCCAGCAATCAGGAGCAACAGCTGCTGGCTGATCAGAGCTTACAGCCAGCAGCTGAGGCACCAGCACCCTCAAGCTCCAATACTACAGAGGAAGCTCAGCCAGGGACTTCTACAGGTGCAGCGCAGCCAAGAGCCTCCACCCCCCCAGGTTCACCCACGCTCAAGGAACGCCGCAGGCAGCGCCAGAGACTGGAACTGCAGGAGAGACGGCGCAGTGCTCACCTCTTAAGCCAACGCCAGCTGCTGGAGAGTGATGATGAGTAGTGACAGGATAGAGCCCCAGCAGCTGGCTGAAAACCATGCCTGGCTATAAGAGCCAGTCTGGAGGAACTGCTGGGCGTGGAAGCAATGTGTCTACTGCTTGCAACCACTCTGTGTTTTGTGAACCTTGCCTGTGCCTGCTTTTGGACCTGACACTATTGGTGACTGACCTTGGACTGTGCCTGACCTTGCTTTTGGACTCTGGACTCACTCCTGGCTTTATCTCGTGCTCTGACCACCGGTTTGACTTGGCTTTTGCTCTTGGAACTCCCCTTTGACTTTGGCTTTAAGGTTTGGACTTGAACCACCCTGCTTGGGCTGGCCCAGCCTGTGACACTCCCCCCCACCCCAATCTCCAGGAATTTCCCAGCCTGAAATTGCCAACCCAGCTATAGATTGCTTCAGAGCTGCAGTTTCTATCAGGCTACCTGAGGGTAATGACTGAAGAGCATAGGATATTATTGTGTTGTTCATCAGGACACAGAACAAGCCTAGGTCCAAGTATTTGTTTCAGGACTGGCTGATCCAGAACCTTCATACTGTCCAGCAGTCAAGTGCTGTATACAAGCTTCAGTCCATGAGATCCTGAGTCCAGTCCATGAGGTCCTGGCCTCAGGATATAACCTCCTTGACTTTGGTTTAAGAAGCTCAAACATGTGATTTGGCTATTAGAAAACAACCAGGGGGAGCATTGTTATGGGTCAGAGTTAGGTACTGGGGACAAAATGCCCCCTTACCATTTCACATATCATAAATGTCTCCAGAATGGGAAAATGACAGACACTAAGGGCTAAACTACATGAGACGCCTGCCACGTGTCGGGATCTCACAAGTTTACCTGGGAAGTGTAGTCGGCAGCAGGACAGGAGTGAGAGTCAGCGAGGGGAGCACAAAGGAGCTGTCACTGCTGCCCTTGCTGCTAGGTTCAACCATCCCTTCTCACAGAGAAGGAAAGGAGACTTAATCATCCCTTCCCACAGACTCCTTCCTCTCTCTGTGAGAGGACACGTGTCAGGCATCTCGAGTAGTTTCGTCCTAACTCCCCCTGCATGGTGGTGGAGAGCATCATCAAATCACAGTTGACTGTGGCAACCCCTGGTGGGGTTTTCATAGCAAGAGACTAATAGAGGTGGAAAATAGCAAGAGCCCAGTAGCACCTATAAGACTAACAAAATTTGTGGTAGGATATGAGATATCTTCAGATATGTAGGAATCCTGGCACTTATGCTCACTGCTGGTGGGCTTGCCCAAAAGTGAAGAAATTTTGGGAGGACATCATAAAAAAAATCCATGAAATAATTGCGTGTTCCATACCAAATTCACCAGAATCATTGCTGTTAATTGTCTGGGAAAACAGGTCTGATATGTTATCAAGGAGAGAACTTATAGCCATTCTAGTAGGAGCAGCAAAAATGGCTATTGCAGCCAAATGGAAAGACAACTGCTCTCCCACCATTCAAACATGGCATAAAAAACTGTGGGAGATTTTCATTTATGAGAAAATATCACATGGCCTAAAACAATCTGATACTGAAGATTCCCAAGACAAATTCACACAAATCAGGTTTCTGCTGCTGACTTACCCCAGTAAACATGGTATTCTACCACCCTCCTATGTCCCCCAGGTGCTCACGTCCTTCTGAAATATGTTGGAATTTTACATATGAATGGTAAGCTAAACTCTTTTGATGTTATTGTAATATATTCTATATTCAGTTTTAATCTCTTCTTGCACACTGTTATATTTGACTCCAATATTGAATTGCTATTTCTGTAAATTGAATTCTCTATTGCAATCTCTGTAATAGGGACTTTTAAAAAGCAACAATAAAGGTTTTTTTTTAAAAAAAGGTATCTTCAGATATCTTCTACAGATATCTTCAGATGTCTGAAGAAGTGAGCTGTGACTCACAAAAGCTCATACCCTACTACAAATGTTATTAGTCTTATAGGTGCTACTGGACTCTTTGTCTTTTCCACTGCTACAGACTGACTAACATTGTTACCCATCTTGATCTAACATAAGTCATTTGCCATTGCATGCCTCTACAACCCTGGTCTTCAGTGGAGGTCTCCCATCCAATTACTAATCAAAGCTAACCCATCTTAGCTTCCAAGATCTGACAAGATTGGGCTTTCCTGTGCCATGCAGGTCAGGGCACCTCTCCCCACTTGTGTGTGTGTTATGTGCCATCAAGTCCCCTCTGACCTATGGTGGTCCTATGAATGAAAGCCCTCCAAAATGTCCTATCATTAACAGACTTGCTCAGAACCTGCAAACTGGAGGACATGGCTTCTTTTATTAGGTCAAGCCATCTCATTTTGAGTCTTCCATGTTTCCTAGCATTATTGATTTTTCCGGAGAATCTTATCTTCTCACAGGGGACAAAAGCAACCAGGGGTGCATTTTCATTCAGAAAAATGACCTGGGAAGAAAGAAAATTAACCCTCTTCCAACCTCAGCACTACAGTCCCAATTTATATGTGGGGGGTTCTAGAGCTGCTTTGGGGGGTCAGATAACTGATCAACCATTCCAATCACAGAACTTGACCATTAGTGTTTTTAATTTTTTTAAAAAATATGAAATGAGTATACCTAGAGCAGCTATTAAACTGAATCTGATTTTTTCCCATCTGAGTTAGTATTAAGGAGGACAGTGACAGGATTTTCAGGACGCATCTGAGAGTTTGACAAAGGCGATGATCTTCCTAACTTCTCTTACATTAGAAGAAAGGATTTATTTTAAATAGTTTGTTGGACTGCCACCTTTTAATCCTCTGAAAACAAGGAAGGAACTTATCTTAGTCCATGCTTGCCCTTTGGTTCTTTCGGAATCTGTTGTTTTTTCAATAAAGTGTATCATTTCAATTTGAGCA
This sequence comes from Eublepharis macularius, assembly GCF_028583425.1. NCBI lineage: Eukaryota > Metazoa > Chordata > Lepidosauria > Squamata > Eublepharidae > Eublepharis > Eublepharis macularius. Next base: position 18,384,713 of record NC_072792.1, on the reverse strand, counting down.
GAAAGCATTAATGAGATTTATCAGGATATTAATTGGTGAGTTCATTAGTCACAGATTTTTTAAAAAAAAATCAGAGCCGTCTGCTTTGACAGGATTTCAATGCTGCTAGAACTATTGCAAGTGACATATTTTCATCTCTCTCCCCTTTCTTCTTTTGAGCACATGTTCTCCCGTTTTGATTGGTCAAAGGAAATGGTAAAATTCAGACACATTCTAAGATTTGTTGATACACAGATGAGAATTCCTTTCCACCCTTTGTTGGAGTGTATTTTTAATTCATGAAATACTTTAAGAGGAATTTTCAGTAGGTACTTGGGACCTAAGAATGAGGTCACTTACTGAATTGGAGGAAAGAGGGAAGATAAAGAAGTGCCACACTTAGGGGTGCTAGGCCTCAGGCTTTGAAGACCAAATTCTCAGGTTTTGGCCTTCATTATCAGGGTGTCAGGTGAGGTGACAGGTGGAGATCTCAGTACTAGTCCATGTACTTCGGGGCTTCTACAGAATCAGTGCAAATACATCAAATGTGAAAAAGGAGTCCAGCTATCTTCCTATTTCAAAGAACCTCTTCTTCAGATGTTTTACTTCGATGTTATGGAAGTATCATGAAGATAACATCCAGTTTCTATTTAGCATCGCCCACAGACAGTTTTTCTTAAAATCTTAAAGCAAGTGAAATCCTAAAACTGCTGAACTGCAATTTAAACTTGAGGGCAGTGTCTGCGCTTCCTCTAGTTGGCTGTTCCAAGGAAGATGTGCAGTGACTGAAAAAGAACAGTCTTTTGCCAGGGGGACCACACTTGACACAACAATGGGAAAACTAATAAATATTGCTGAAAAGATCTCAAGTGGTATATGAGTGGACAGAGGGAGAGGCATTCCTTCAGGAGGAGGATTATGTGCTGGAGGAGCAGGAATTGAAGGAGTTGAATTGGAGTAGTTGGATCTGAAGGAAGAGCTACTGTTGTCTTCATTTATAGCCAAACTGTCTCACTGCGTCTTAAGGCAGATAACAAAATATGAAAAAAAATCAATCAAACAGCACAAATCTCCAACAAACAAAACAATGCAGTGGGCTAGAATTAAAGAGTTAGAAGACAAAACTAGTAAATAATAATAAAAAGCATGAAAAATAGTCAATGAAGGCAGAGAACTAAGACATCAAAAGTTCCCACGCTTTGACATACCAGTGAAGAAAGGGTTACAAAGGCAGAAGTCATTGCAGTGACATTGAAATTCACTGCAACACACTACAATATTTAAGAAGCAACCCCTGGGCTGATCTATTATATCATATTTGCTTGTGTGTAGACTGCTGTCAAGTTGCAGCTGACTTATGGTGACCCCTGATGGAGTTTTCAAAGCAAGAGAGTAACAGAGGTGGTTTACCATTGCCTGCTTCTGCAAAGCCAAGCTGAACTCCCTGGTGGTCTCCTGGGTAGAAGCATGGGGTCCTTTCTGATAGCCTCAGGCAAACCGTTCCATAATGTGGAAGCCACCATAGAGCATGGGTGCAAATGGGAAGCTGCCAATTTTACCAGTCCATAGAGTGGCTCAGACATGAGCAGCAACTGCAGCAGGGTATAACAGGAGAGAGAGTTCTGCAGGTATGGAGGTCCAAGGCCTTAAGGGCTTTGTGGGTGATAGAACCTTGAACTGAACCCAGTCATTGATTGGTAGCCAATGGAGTGACTGTAGAATATGAGTAATATGCAGAGAGATATATTTATATACACGCATTCTTGAGAGTAACTGGGCTGCAGCATTCTGTGCTAACTGGAGTTTCTGAGTTGTCTTTAATGGCAGACCCATGTGGAGTCCATTACAATAGCCTCATGGTCACCCTAGCATGGATCCACATGGCCAGATCAGCTGAACCAAAGTGAGCACATGAGCTACCTTACACTGAATCAGGACCTTGATCCATCAAGGTCAGTATTGTCTACTCAGGCTGGCAGCAGCTCTCCAGGGTCTTAGAGTGGAACCACATGAGATGCACAAGTGCATGTCAGGTCCTGCAAGGATCTCTGGGGAATGTAGTCTTAAAAAAACCCTAACTGCTCAATGTGATTTTCAGCTGGGGAGAATTGCAACTGGAGGGACTTTCTCTTTCACTGAAACACACCCTCTCTTTCAAAAACTCCCTGGGAGCTTGAGATGAGGGTAGGGGGTGGGGAGTGACATAACAAGAGGCAGGAAAAAAGCCGAGGTGTTTTGTGAGCAAGAGAGAAACTCAGTCCCTCCCAGTTTTCTTCCCCCAGCAGGGAATTGCAATGTGGATCCCCCTCCACCCCAAATCTCTGAGCTCCTGAAGGAAAACCAAAGCGACTGGATTTTTGAAAGAGAGAATCTCTCCAGTCAAGTGACTGTTCTTTGTAAGAAAATCCACTCAGCTCAGTTTTCCTTCAGGATCTTGGAGACGGGGGAGAGTAAGACTACCTCTCCCAGGGAAGTTTGTGTGACCTCACCTGCGCTCTTCACGTGTAATCCGTCTCGTGGGTTTCCACCCTTACACAGAGACCTTTTACGTCACCTACTATTGTGTTCTTTCAACAGGAGACACTGGAGATTGATCTGGGACCTTCTGCATTCCAAGATGTTAGTCTACCACTGAGCCATGAATTTTGTTCTTGAGTAGGCAGGGAAATCTTCTAATTTAATAAGGCTGGTTGAATTATTTTAATTGCAGCTGCATTTGCTTGTCTTTACAGCAATAAAGCTGGATCTAGTACCACTCCTAGGCTCTTGACTGAGTCAGCAAGTGTCAGCTGGACCCCATCAAAAGTGAGAAGCAGGATCTTGGCCTTCCCCACCAACATTACCTCCATCTTGCCTGTATCCATTTCACCTTAACGATAAAGGTCTTTAACAGAGATAAGCAGAGCAAAGTTATACCCTTCTAAGCTTATTGGCTTCAATTTGCTTAATCTTGGTTAGGATTGTGGAGTTGATGTGCTAGCCAGTAGAGATGTGAAGTGAAAAAAAATTCTATTTCAATTCCAGATCTGAGATTTCCAAAGGAACTATGTAGATGGTTGTTGTGGGTTTTCCGGGCTGTATTGCCGTGGTCTTGGCATTGTAGTTCCTGACGTTTCGCCAGCAGCTGTGGCTGGCATCTTACACAAAAACTCCAATCACCACCCCCGACAGAAAAGAGGCATAATGAAAACATTAGTGGATCATGCAAGACGGATATGTGAGCCACACTCTCTCAATGAGGAAATTAATCATCTAAACGACGCACTTCAGGCAAATGGCTACTCCAGAAATGAAATCCAAAGAGCAATCAAACCCAGGATGAATCAAACAACCAAGGAAAAACAGTCTCCTACAGGAAAAGTGTTTTTACCATATATCAAAGGAATTACTGATCAGATGGGAAAGCTTATGAAAAAGCATAACCTCCAAGCAGTATTCAGACCCACCCGAAAAATACAACAGATGCTACGATCAGCAAAAGACAGTAGAGACCCCCTCACCTCTGCAGGAGTATACCGTATACCCTGCAGCTGTGGACAAGTTTACATCGGGACCACAAAGCGTAGCATCCAAACAAGAATAAAAGAACATGAAAGACACTGCAGACTTGGACAACCGGAAAAATCAGCAGTGGCTGAACATAGCCTAACTCAAACAGGGCACAGTATCTTATTCCAGGACACCAAAATACTGGACAACACTTCCAACTACTTGGTCAGACTGCACAGGGAAGCCATTGAAATTCACAAGCATAAGCAAAACTTCAACAGGAAAGAAGAAACCTTAAGAATGAACAGAGCATGGTTTCCAGTTCTGAAAAACACCAGGCTAACAAAACACTCCACACCCGACAATAGCCCTGCAGAGAAGATTAGCACATCAAGCACCAATCCATATGCAAAAGAACCTCCTCAGGATACAGTGAAGCCTCCCGCCATTAGCATTCCACACCCTGGGAAACTCTTACAGGATGACTCAGCTCAGTCCCACCCCTCCTGAGTAGATATAAATGACCTGCCACATCTTTTCCACACTGTGACACTGAGAGGTCTCTGTCTTTTGGTGCTACACCTCTGAAGATGCCAGCCACAGCTGCTGGCGAAACGTCAGGAACTACAATGCCAAGACCACGGCGACACAGCCCAGAAAACCCACAACAACCATCGTTCTCCGGCCGTGAAAGCCTTCGACAATACATCGAACTATGTAGCTTTATTGTTTTGTTTTCAGATAGGGAGTTTCTGGCTTGGTTCTAATTTGTTTGTTTTGTTTAGTTATCATGAGTTTCAGCTCTGATCTTTGCATAAGGTGATGTGAAAGACCTCTACCACTACGTAAGATACTTTTTTGTTCTGTACTTGAATTGAAGGTGTCAGAAGTGTTTCTTAATAACAGGCTTGATGACTGAGAGCTAAAAACTTCAAGGTTTTCTCAAAGACCCTTGATGTGTTTATGCTTTCTCTTCCGACCAATGAGATTTAAGAATTTTGATGATGTATAACTGTAATGTTCCTTTTTACTTGCAGTTCTGATTTGGGTTCCTGGTCTTAGGTTCATACAGCAGAAGTGGGTGTGCTCAAAATGTCTATTAACGAGGAGAGAAAAGGATGTGAGCAACTGGTTACAGAACCAGAAAGCTCATGCAGTCTACACTTCTAGCTAGCAAACATAACTAACTAATCAGGGACTCCACCCCATAAGACTAAACCAAATTGCACAAATATCAAAGGGAAGTAGACCATTCCATTGTAAAATATACAATAAATATACCACAGTAACAAACAACCTCAAAACTGAAGTCTAGTTTGGTGTAGTGGTTAAGAGCGGCAGGACTCTCATCTGGAGAAACAGGTTTGTTTCCCTACTCCTCCACTTGACTCCAGCTGGGTGACCTTGCATCAGTTACAGCTCTCCGGAGCTCTCTTAGCCCCACCCACCTCACAGGGTAAATGTTGTGAAGATAATAACACACTCTGAATGAGTGTTAAGTTTTCCTGAAGGGCAGTAGATAAATCAAATATTGTTGTTTATTGCCTCCTCCACAGTGATTGTAAATGGATGGCAGTCATAAAGTAGAACAGGAGTCCCCAACCTTTTTGAGCCTGTGGGCACCTTTGCAATTCTGATACAGTGTAGGAGGGTGGGGACACAGCCACAGAATGCATGTCACAAGAGGCGGAGTCAACCACCAAATGGCTGCCACAGCTGACCTTCATTCACACAGTGAAGATCCTTAATCTATAAAGACAGCTGCTATTGAACCAACATTTTTAAAAATCTGTACAGCCAATTGAATGTGCAACAGCCCATCAGAAGCCTCACTGGACAAAAGTCCCACCTGGCCCTGCCCACTTTCTAAAATCCCTTGGTGGAGACCAGGAGAGGTGTCAGCAGGCACCTTGGTTCCCACAGGCACCACATGGGGAACCTCTGAAGAAGAAAGATACAGACGAAATGGCCTGACTCAGTGTAAAGACACTTAATGCTTTTAAATGATGCTGCTGGCATTATCCATATCGTAAATATATCACAGGCCAACCCTCATGCAGATAGAGACTTCTGGACATATGTTGATTTCAGTGAGGCTGGTTAGCATAAAGGAATACAGAACACAGTTCCATCTGGCTCTTTCATAGATTCAGCTCACATACAGGCTTTTAAATGGTTTACGGGTCTACTTTAGTGTCCTTCTAATCTCTAATTGATTTTCCTGAATGCTTTGCATTGTTATGGTTGTTCTGATTAATTAACTTCCCAACCTTTTCAATGTAATCATGATGATCTCATTAAAACGGCTTCTGTAGTCTCTTTCTCTATGGTGTGCTTTATTTCCTTCGAAAGATTAGACTGAAAACAAATGTCAGTTAGCAGCACAATAAGGTGTGCCCTGAAAGATTTTGTGCAAAGATAAGGTTCATATCGGTAGCTTTGGGGTGATATAAGAGATCCAAGGGTCTCACCACACGAGACAAAATACACTCAAATTACGTGGGTAATTTGAGTGCATTTTGTAATTCATGTGTATTTGAGTGTAATTCGAGTGCATTTTGTCTCATGTGGTTTGACCCCAAGAGAGAAGGAAGTTGCTCCTCTCGAACTTCTCTTTAGCTGCAGGGACTTTGCTGTGGACTTCCTGTGCTACCAGCACTTCCCTAAGGGCCCTTAGAAAACATTTTTCTTATGCACGCAGAAGTGTTACAAGAGGAAATGAGTGCCACAGCAGCTAGAGAGGGGAACAATTTCATAGGGCACAATTCATAATGTGCCTATGATTAGATACTTGTACATGGACAGCCTAGTTTTCCTGAGAATATTTATTCAGTAACATCTTTTCACATGTGTGGGTTCAGGGGCCACCTGTACCTTGCTGAATACCAGGTTGAAAGGTGAGGTCCATGATGTTGGGAGTTAGAAAAGAAGGCAGACATGCTAGCTGAGAGAGGAGTCATGAAGAAGAAAGCTGAAACCCCATAATGAAGTTGGCAGGTAATCAATTTCCCAACAGTCACATCTGGTGATGGCTCCTCATCAATCATAGTCTACTCACAAGCAATGCACAGGAGTCAAAAACTGGGTGTGATTACAGATAAATAAAAGGAAGGGAAGGACGTTGGAGATGAGAGAAGTTCTTTGGTCAGAGTGATGCTTGTGTACATGCTTGCACACACCAGCAAAGCATCTTCTAAGTCCATTCCTATACACTTGGAAGGGATTATTTCATTGCGTTCATTACAGCCAAGGACCAGCAACATTAAACATGCATTCAAAAATGTAATTCAAAAAAAGTATCTACGCTAGAGAGTACAATAAAAATGTATAAGTATTCGGAAATATAATTCACTAACTTAACACTGTACTTCAGTAGACTAGCAGCTGCACAGAATCTAACGACTGTCTCCAAGGTTCTGGGATCGAAGTCAGCTAGAAGAAAGGAGATGTACCATTCCTTTGATCTTCCTGGAATTTTTTGGAAGATGGGTCGAATAAAATTGTCTAAAATCATCATTATAAGGGCAATGCAGGAAAATGTCCAAATGTTTGGATTTCCTCAGTAGTACAAGGACATGAATGGATGGATGGATGGATGGATGGATGGATGGATGGATGGATGGATGGATGGATGGATGAATTTTATTATGGTCATTAGACGAGCAAAACACAAAGCAAAAAAGTTGTACTTCTCAGCATTCAGTTTAAAATCGATTACCAAAAACTAAGACAATATTTACATATTTTTTTAAAAAAAAGATTAATGCAATAATATGATAGAAAAATCATTATAAAATTATGCCCATAAATTTGTATCCCCGAATAAAAGCAGCTTGATGTAAATTTACTACTATTCATTATTGTCTCAGGTATTTTGCTGAGCTTTACACACGGCTGCACAACATTTTGCAGTTGATACTGTTACATGTTCATTTTCTCCCATGAGTAACATTTTTACATATGCTCGGTTTGTGCAGCCTGGAAGTCTTTCAAGTAGAGGCAGGGCCGGCGCCACCATCGAGGCAGTGAGTTGCTGGAGGGGGTGCCGGGGGTGGAAGCGTACACCATGGAGCTGGTGTGCCTGGCCCGCAGCTGCTGCAGCCAGCCAGTCCTGCGCCGCCACCACCACATGCCCCCAGCCGGGCGCAGCAGCCGTGGGCCAGGCACGGCAGGCATCCGGGGAGCCGTGCAGAGCACGGGCAGCCTCCATGCACCATCCCAGCCACCCGCCAGCCAATGGGGCTGGCTTTTCTGCGGGATGATGTCATCACGTGGTGACATCATCACACGCACATATGGGGGTGGCTGCGGGCGCCAGAAACCCTGGCGCTGGCGGTGAGGAGATATGTCCTTTAAATGGATCGATTGGTGGAGAGGGCAGTGGAGTAAGACATGTTCTGTCATTTCTGTACAAGGACATAGACCCTCATAAAACAGGACCTCATGGTATCTCCCTTCTAATAAAGCAGATGGGGCAACATTGAGATGAGCCAAAATGAAAGCTATCTTATGCTTGGGGATCAGTAAATTAGCTAAGTAGCTAAATTTCTTGTTCTCTAGGAAAGTGTTTAATCTGATTAGGATTGCATAGCAAGACTCTGAAGGAGAAGGAACAGGTGGGGACTAATGCCTTCCTTTCCTGCTAGAAGCTTGAAGGTGCTGCAAACATTCCTTTTGTTTCATCTGCTGCAGTCTAATGTGACTACTCTTCTTATATTAAAGCAGATTGATATGTAACTCAGGGCCAAGCTACACATGACGAATGACACTTGAACGGCAAGTGGATTGAGTGGAGGGCAAGTGAACAGGGAGAAATACACTTGCCGTTCAAGTGTCATCCGTCACTTGTAGCTTGGCCCTAAGTAAGATAGAACAGTGGTAACTATGGGCCAAGCTACACATGATGAATGACACTTGAACAGCAAGTGTATTTCTCCCTGTTCACTTGCCCTCCACTCAATCCACTTGCCGTTCAAGTGTCATTCGTCATGTGTAGCTTGGCCCTTAAAGTACATCTTTCACAAAACCTTTAATGGCCACACCGATCCAATAATTTAAACAATTCACATGTGTTCTTATATCATAAGCATCCAGTAAAGGAATAAATATTTCCAAGTGGAGTAGGTAAGGATATAAAGCAAAGAAAAGTTCATTTTTAGACTTCTGGTAGTTTCAAAGCCTTAGTAACATCACTCTGTGTCAATTCAGCTTCTGCTTTCTATATTGTGTTACGTGTTTGTAGGAGTAAATCCATTGTTCCGTGTGCATTGTGTAAAGAGCTGATGTTTATCCTTGAAGATATCTTGCAAAGGAAACTACCTCTTAGCTTTCTCCTTTTGAAGGACACTTGCTAACCTCAAATGCTAATGGAGAATAGGAACGCAGCTATTCTCTCTAATGACATTCTTCCTCCCACTCATTTCAGGTGTGTTTTTTTCTCACTTCATGTATGTGTTTTTGGACAACACATAAGAATTACAAGATTTTTGTATAAAAGAGAGAAGCTATCAATTAATCAATTAGGCTTCTAGACTGCCCTCCCCACAAGCAGGCTCAGAGCAGGATACAGCAATAATAATTTGCTAAATTTGAGGTCTATGACATTCAAATGCATAATACTGAAAAATACTAACACGGGAAGCTAATTGAGGGTCTTTGTAAGCAGAGAAAATTTTGAATGCAAAACTGTGACAAACCAGCTAAGTCTTAGGGCCAAGCTACACACGACGAATGACACTTGAACGGCAAGTGGATTGAGTGGAAGGCAAGTGAACAGGGAGAAATACACTTGCTGTTCAAGTGTCATTCGTCATGTGTAGCTTGGCCCTTATTTAATTGGGAAGCTTAATATTTACTGATCAGAATCACTGCAAATATAGCACCACACCTTCAACCCCAATTCCCCACTCTCAAGAAATTTAGGAGCAAAGGAAAAAATGGCCAGATAATGGCTCCCATAGTGACTCTCTAAGAATTTCCTCACATCTCCATGGTCTTTAACATAAATTTTAAGGGAGATTCTTACAGTGTCATCTGGAAGTGATGTCATATGATATCCTCCCCAGGAACCACCATCAAAATCTCCTGGCGTATCTGAGGCAATACTGGCAACACAAACTATAATGCTTTTAAAAATCTGGAATGTTTCTAATAATTGCACCTTTAACTATCTGTCTATTCACTTTACCTGTCTTTCTGAGCAACCACATTGGATCATGTGCAAGATTTAGCAAGTGAAAAGAAACAGAATGGACCTACTGGGACTCTCTTGGGATAGTGTTTCATAGATAAGGGCTGCTTCCATACACGTTGGATAATGCACTTTCAATGCTCTTTAGTGATCATTTGGAACTGGGTTTTCTTGTGTGGAACACAAAATCCACTTCTAAAGAACAACTAAAGTGCATTGAAATTGCATTATTCAACGTGTGTGGAAATGGCCAAGGTTACTAACTTGCAACTGGTGGGATTTGTAGGGGGCAGAGACATGCATTAGATGTGGTGGCAATGCTGCAATGTCACTTCTAGCACAGACACAGAAGGGGCATCAGCGCAACACGCTAGAATCCTGATCTGCTGATGTCACTTCTCGGTTTGTGCCAGGTTTGTGTCTACTTCCCGCATTTCCCCCTGGCACTCTACTGAGCAGTTACAAGCAGCTAGGCTCTGGAATGGGAAGTGAAATGGAGACTTGGTCATCTTATCCATAAAGAAGGTACCACCATATAGAAGGCCCTCTTTCTAATCAAAGCTAGCCTAATTTCAGCTCATGAATGAAGCTGAAGCAGGTCTGCCCTCATTTGACGGTTCCCCCTTCACTTTCCCCCACTATAAGGCAGATTTTCCTGCCAAAATCTAAGTTTGCCTGGTTTGGCTGAGCAGCCTCAAGTAGCATGTCTCTGTTAGTGATTTAAAAGTTATGTTTCTTTTGTCCCACCTTTTATTTTAGGCTTTTTAGCCCAGCCCAGAAACTTGAGGGGGGGAGGGGATCAGGACAGAGTCCTCTTTCTCTTTATATGAAATGGCACTAGAGGCTGAATAACTCTCAAAAGAAACAGCAACTTCATTGAACAGGCAGGGATGGAATATGGACAGTCAAGGGATGAAACTGCTGGGGTAAAATTTGTTAATAGAACAGAATAGTTGAAAAGTAATAGGCAAAATAAAATTCTTTAAGCTTACTTATTCTTAGATCTTGATAGTGAGAGAAGTTTTGTTTATTCCTTTGGTTACAATAGCAATGTTTCTTCTCAGAGTTCCCCTTTTAAACTTAGGTTTCCAAACATTAGTTCAATAACAACAACAACAACATTTGATTTATATACTGTCTTTCTGGACAACTTAATGCCAACTCAGGGCTGTTTACAAAGTATGTTATTATTATCTTCACAACAATCACCCTGTGAGGTGGGTGATGCTGAGAGAGCTCTGGAAAAGCTGTGACTGACCCAAGATGTCAGGCCTGGCTAGGGGATTCTCACAGACTCTCCACTTCATCCAACACAGCTGTATGAGTTAAAGGTCTTTATTCAGATAAACTCCCTAGAATTGCACTGAAACAAAGAGATTGCCTGGAATGCTGAAGTAAAGTCTTCCCCGAGAGGTTATAACCCCAGTCCCCTCCCCGCAGTCCAAACAAGTAAATTGAAGTTAGCAAAAGTTCTGAAAAAGATACAAAGCTGAATTTCTCAAGGTTGGCTCCCACATGTTTCGAGCTGTACTGATAAGACCTCTTAGCAAAGTGTAGCCGAGTACAGTGAAGGAAGAAAGCTATACTACAGGAAGAAAGCCCATCCCCCCAGTAGATATTCATTCACAATTATGGCAGGCAGGCTGGCTTGCCTGCCTGATACAAGAGCATCCAGCTGGCTTCAAGTGGAGGAGTGGGGAATCAAACCCGGTTGTCCAGATTAGAGTCCTGCCGCTCTTAACCACTACACCAAACTGTCTCTCAACACGGTTTCCCCTTTACAACAGACCCAGGGTCCTCCCTAGAGCCAAAACCACCTTTTTAGACACTAGCAGGAATTATTCTTCTTTATAATATAACCCTGTTCACTTGGTGGAATGGGAGTCTTCACTTACTACCCACTCATTCTGCCAAAAATACGGCCATAGTTCTATCTTGGCTGCGTAAATGGGTTTCAATTTGTGCTGGCTTTGACACTTGGACTTATCAACTGAAAGTCCTCCATAAGACAATATTGTTACAGTTAGGGCAAAAATTCTCTCTTTTCCACTTCAGAGGGGTATCAGTCTGACCCTAACTGTCAGACTCTACACCCTCTACTCCAAACTTTCAACTGAACTCAAAATCCTAAATTAACTGAAAAATCCCATCAGCAACAACTGTCATTTTGACTAGCCAATCAGAGAGAGGGGAGAGCAGCCTGTCAATCAATCTCTCCTTCCAGGCATTTATTAACTCTTTCCCTTCCACTCTCTGATTGCTGTACTGTAGAAACCTTTCATTAAAATGAATTTGGCACATTTTGAAAACACTGGGCATGGGAAATTATGGTATATGATTGCAGCTATTTCTAATGGGGCCAGTGCGGCAAGGACTTTATTAATAGTGCCATTCTATTCAAACTATTCCTTATTTGTATTGATTGGTTAAATTGTTCATCTGCTTTTGTTGCTTTTATCTTTTATAAAAAAAAATTAGCCTATTTTAGCGTTTCTGCTCATTATCAACTAATTACTTATATTGATTAGTAATGCTAATAACTTATAATTGTTTTGATAATGGTTTTTTTATATAGTTTAGAAACAGCCTCAAGTCCTATTCAGCTGACAGGACAAGTTAAAAATAATGTAAATAATTTGTTCAGTTTATATTATCTGAAGTGAGAGAATTTGTCCTACTTCTCAATATTTTTTATGCCAGCTTTGTGCTTCAAGGAGAAATCCAAAGCAGATATCCTCTGAAGTCCCATGTTATTCCTTGGGGCTTTCTCCTCAGAAAGTGACCACAGAGTTACAGCTTTAGTTTAGCGAGATCTCTTTTATGTTACAAAAAGGCCAGTATAATGACATATAAGTTCAGGAAGAGAACCTTGGCTGTTGGGTATGTTTGTATGATGGGCCATTTCCATGGATAATATTCAAGATCCTATACATTCATTGGCACTATCACAATATTAGGAACTCAAGAACCTATGTGAGACTCATATGGTGTTGGATCCAGATTCAATTTTCTGCTAACCAAAGGGATTGTGGCAATTACCACCAATTCCCTCTTCTTGCTGCAGGCTCCAAATTTGCTTCTCATACTGGTTCTGAGGTTCCTCTTTTCCCCTAGAGAAGCATTATTGAACACTAACTGCATATTAGGGGTGCAGCATGAAGGAGGAGGTAGAGAGGCCATGCTCAGCTGATGGAAATTCTTCCATCAGCAAAGGTTTGTGGTGGAGGGTCCAAGACTAGTACTACAGATGTATAGAGAATTTTTCTCTGTGGGAGACAGAATAATTCGTATATCTCTATTTTGGAGTTGCTTTCTTTGTGGGATCCTGATTTCTCTTCTTCTTTTCATGGTATGATATCCTCATTGTCCATGATACAAACTTAACTGCTTCTTGAAGAGCAAGATTCGGGTTCAGTAGCACTTTAAAGATGAACTAGTGGCACCTTTGACTCTTGAAAACTCACATCCTGGAAATCTAGATGGTCTTTAAGGTGCTATGGACCTCAGTCTTGCTCTTCTATTACAGACCAACACGACTACCCACCTGAATCTATCTTAATTTCTTCTTTTCTTCTTACTATTTTTAATTAAATAGGTTCTGAAAATCTAAACCTTTACAACCTGTTTATTGAAAATCTATAGTACAATAGCAGAAAATAAAACATTTGAGACACAACTATTTCTGTAGCAACACCATACTCTACCATACCGTACTGTCTCTACAACAATACACGCAAGCCTCTGAAATACGATGACATGGATACACTCATTATGGGAAAATCTAAATTATAAATGTATGTCAATATCATGCCAGTTCAATTGTCTGTGTTTCCGGTGAGAAATCCTGGGAAATCTACTTGGATGTGTTGCTGAGAATTTTCTGTTACAGTTTCTCAGCTCCTTTCATAGATTCACAGTTCCCTGGGAAGGGTCTCTGGGAAGAATGAATTACTGTCTGAGGGCCAAGCTACACATGACGAATGACACTTGAACAGCAAGTGGATTGAGTGGAGGGCAAGTGAACAGGGAGAAATACACTTGCTGTTCAAGTGTCATTCGTCATGTGTAGCTTGGCCCTGAGTCTCTGGAGGAGGAGAAAACTTAGACTATGGCCATTTCCACACACGTTGAATAATGCACTTTCAATGCACTTTCACAATCCTTTTGAAGTGGGTTTTTTGTTCCACACATGGAAAATCAGTTTCAAATGTTCACTAAAGAGTATTGAAAGTGGATTATCCAACGTGTGTGGAAGCAGCCCATATAGTGCTGTTCCACTGTGCTCAGGATCCATGGAAACTTAAGAAAAGCCCTAGAGTTTTGCCAGCTGTCTGGGTTGTTGCTTCTCACCCATAACTAGACATGGGCATGAACAGCATTACAAACTGAAAAAAACCCACGAACAGCACAATTGGCTGTTCGCAAACAAGCTGTTTGTGAGGCCCCATTTCAAATGAACAAGTGGTCATTGAAAGCCTTGTTCATGGCATTTGTCAGCCATTCGTCAAGCCAGACAGTCTGACGCTTTTTAATCAATTCCCCTGGCAACATATGCATGGACTGTCTGAACTCTGTCTGAACTCCTTCTGGATTTCCTTCTGGCTTTAACCTCTCGAAGTAGCTTCCACAGACAGTCTAGTTTTCTCCACTGTCAAAAGGAAATGATAGAAAAGGGAGGGACCTATGGATCCCATGGAGATTCTCCCTGCTCCTCTCGCACCGGGCCGCAGCAGCCCGGCAGCACCGTCTCTCCCAGGCAGCAGCCGCCCGATGCAAGAAGAACGGGGAGAATCTCCCCGCCAGTCTCGCACCGGGCAGCAGCAACCCTGCAGTGCCGGGGTGGGGCAGAAAGAGTGGGGGCTGGGGGTTGTAGGTTGTTTAAAGGGCCCTGCCATTTGCAAGTCCCCCCCTGCTGCCTGCCAGCTGATAGTTTAAAGGGATCTTTAAAAGGCCACAAACAACAAACAATGAACATGTTCGTGAGCAGGTCATGTTCGTTAATGTTCGTTGTTCATTGTTCATGGATGGCAGCGAACAATGAACAGTGTGTTCATTTTTTTTTCCGTTCATGCCCATGTCTACCCATAACTTTGAGAAACTCTGCTGAACAAAGAGAGAAGGAAAACTCGCAAACGAGAAGGCTGATGATGGCGGGTCTCTCATGCTCAGCCATTATGAACCAAAATGTAGAGGGGATATGAGAGAGGAGCTCAGCTCATAATGGATCAGGAGTTCATGAACTTAGGGATGCCAATTTTTACCTCACCACAGTTTCTGAAATGATTTGGCTTCGCTATTTGTGTCTCACTGGGCCCCCAACCTCATTGATGAAATGTACCAAGTAACTTCAACAGCAGACCATTCTGAGGGCTCAAACAAGGCCAAGCTACACATGACGAATGACACTTGAACGGCAAGTGGATTGAGTGGAGGGCAAGTGAACAGGGAGAAATACACTTGCTGTTCAAGTGTCATTCGTCATGTGTAGCTTGGCCCACAGATGCCAATGTAGTTGCAGCCTGTGAAGAAGGCCCTGGGAAAAGAACATTGTGGAGTGTTTCAGACTGCTGCAGTAGTGGACAAAAATCCTTGCACCCACATAAAACCACTGGTGAATCCAAGCTAACATATCTTACAATCACTGTAAAATGAGGAAATTTTATATAGGCTGAAGGGCAAGTTTTGGTTCCAGGAGCACCTTAAAGATCAACTAGATTTCTACAGTATGAATTTTCGAGAATCAGTGCCCCCTTTGTTATTATTTATGGTATAGAACTATACAAGAGTGGAATGTTAATTCCTATTGGGTTTAAGAGCCCCCTGGGATCTTGCTTGTACATGATTCCTTTCACCTCAAAATCTCCCGGAAGTAAGGATCAAAACTCTTGCATGATTAAAACCTCCTTATTGTAACTGCTGAATCAATGCAAAGCAGCTATTCAGTTGTTAAATGGGAGTTTTCACCATGTCGGGGCCATAACAAACACAGAACAATTGACCTTTTGTTATAGGAGATTAACGCAGAGAGAGACAACATTGAGATGAAATTTTTACAGATTCGATAGAGTCCGTTATGATTCCAAATGTTACTGAAGGTTAAGAGGGTCCATTCCCTTAAGCTACTCCCCAATTCATTATCCGCTTTTTATCAAGTTAGTTGTTAGAGCAGTGTAGTTGAAAACTGACAATTATATATCGGCAGTCAGAAGATTATAAAGTTGCCCTCGTGACTCCAAAATTATCGGTCCTTTCCCGCTGCTCATTTCAGAGCCAATAGCTGTATGCAAAGCATTGCCTTGGTTAGCAAGCAGCCATTTTGTTACAACTTGGCTTGATGCAGCACTCAGGAATGGAGAAAATTTAAGAGCAAACTCAATTATTGGCCCACATCTGATCAAGCAGTTCTGCTATGTTTCTCAAGGGCAGCTGTTTACAGATTGCTTAAATTGCCCGGCAGCCCCCTCTGTTAAAAACGTTGGCAGTCTGGATATAACGACACATAAAAATACAGAAAGCGTGCTGTGCATCAATGCTCTGGGCAGATTATTTTGGATATATTATTGTCGACTTGATGCAATCTTTCCCGTTGCATGGCTAGGCTGTCAGTCGTACATAAATAGTTCTTTGCATGTGAATCAGTTCTAATTTGTCCCTATTTCTTCCCCATCAGCTGAGCAGAAACTGTCCATCATGTTTAATTTTTTGCTACTACATTTATTTTTATTTTCCACAGCCCATCAGAATGTGACTATTTTTTGATCCAAGAATTGAATACAAAGTGCTTTCCCCAGAAATGGATGCAGGAAGGCTGATAGGATGTGGCTGGGAGGAGCCGGGAAAGGGGAGCCAAAGCAGGTCCATTTCCCTACGTCTTAAAAATTGTACGACACTCACAGAACACTGGTGGCTTCATGGTGTGATTTCTGATATCAGGCAGTGATAGTTCCATTTTTGTGGCACCATAACATCGCCAGAAATTGCACCATGAAGCTGCCAGCATTCCATGAGTGTTATATGATTTTTAAGACGTGGGGAAATGGCCCAGCTTACATTTCCCTCTCTACTGTTTCACCCTCACAACAACCCTGTGAGGTAGGTTGGCTGACAGTGTGTGATTGCTCCAAGATCACCCAGCATGCTTCCATGGTGGAGTGGGGATTCCAATCTGTGGGCCAAGCTACACATGACGAATGACACTTGAACAGCAAGTGTATTTCTCCCTGTTCACTTGCCCTCCACTCAATCCACTTGCAGTTCAAGTGTCATTCGTCATGTGTAGCTTGGCCCTGTGTCTCCCAAATCCTAGCCCAACACTCTAACTATTACACCGTACTGGTAGTCTTTGAGGACTGTGTGGAGCAGCAAAAACAGACAGCCTGCCTTGCTAGTTTGGAAAATGGTTTGAGGAGGCAGGAGGAGGGGGGGTTCTTTTTTTGCTGCACCATGTGGAGTGTTCTGTGCACATGGAGCAGTAAAATAAGGAAATACCCTCCCCCCCCCACCTCCATGCTATTTTGACAAGAGGAAACAGCTTGGGAGGAAGGCAGGAGACTCCCCCCCCCAGTGGCATTCTGAGGGCCAAGCTACACATGACGAATGACACTTGAACAGCAAGTGGATTGAGTGGAGGGCAAGTGAACAGGGAGAAATACACTTGCCATTCAAGTGCCATTCGTCATGTGTAGCTTGGCCCTGAGTCCCTTTGGGCTCCCTGTTATTTTTTAACAGCCATTCCCCACAGCTGTGTGTGGCTTTAGGGAAATCAAATTGGGTCTAGGGAACCCAGGCTCGACTCTTTAAAAACCTGCACGTCTACTTTGACCCGGACACACTGTCCTCCCCAAATCCACATTTTTCGAGATCTGATTCTCCGTTCAGTCACGAAGGTCACTGCATAATTTGGGGTCAATCGTACTGTTAGACTAACCTTCCTCACAGAACTACGTGAAGGGGAAATGTGGAAGGGACATTGTTCTGAGTTGCTTGGAGGAAGAATGGAGCAAAAATATCTTAGATGGTTTAACTGAAGAGATTAAAAATTAGAGCTGCCAGGCTTCCTTCAATGGCAGGAGGCTTCCTACCTGTAACTTTAGTTCCTGTCACTGTGGAGAGCAGTGGTGGGAGAAAAACAGGAAAAAAATGGCTACATGTCTGAGCTGCTATGTCACTTCTGAGGAAAACGCAGACATGAAGAAGAGTAGCTCTGTGATTCACCGGAGGTACCCTACATCACTGCCAGTTTTTTCCAGAAGTGATGTAGCACCTCCAACAATGTTGTACCCACTGATGTCTCCTACCCCAAATTACCCCTCAATTTCTAGTCACAACCTAGCTAACCCACCGGGGAACATAGTCCTTCCCCTCACCCCTTCCAAAAGTGGATTTCCCCTTCTGTTACTATCCATGATGAAGAAATATATTGGTTCCAAGGATAAGAACTGATAAGATGGAATTGTTTTCCTCTTAAACAGGATTTTGAAGAAGGCGTATGGAAAGGGAGTCTAAGAAGTTCCTAAATAAATGAATAGGAATTTCAGTTAACTTCTAATGGGACGCCCGGTCACCCTTAACTCTAGCTAATGTCAGGACTGAAGGCCAAGCTACAAGTGACAAATGACACTTGAATGGCAAGTGGATCGAGTGGAGTGCAAGTGAACAGAGAGAAATACACTTGCCGTTCAAGTGTCATTCGTCACTTGTAGCTTGGCCCTGAGATATCTCTTAATGGGATAGTCATTAAGGCAACAATGAGAAATTTGGCATCTGAAGCAGACCTGCCAGGAGTCACTGGGGGCTCTCAGATCAAGTTGTCCCCTGGGCTTCCCTATCCAAACCCAACTCAAATATTATATGATGACAGATTGCACTACTTCCTTGGCTCTGCATGCAAAAGGTCTCAGGGTCAACCTCCAATTAAAAAGGAATAGGATGTGAAAGATGCTAGAGAGGTACTGCCAGTCAGAGAAGACATACGGACCAAAGTTTGTCATGAACCAGGCCAGTTTTTGATTCACGAACCAGTGGTTCATTGAAGCTCCTTTCTGACGAACCGCGATGAACTGCTATGATTTTAGAGCAATTCATATGGTTTATTTTTCAGTTAGTCACTGCAGACAACCTGGCGCAGATCTATCTGTTACCTAGGCAACAGGAGGATGGGCTTTCTGCAGACCTTCTGCATCTTCGGAAGTGACAAACTGATGAACCAAATGAACCAGTTCATAAACTGGGCAAGTTCATGGTGGTTCGTGGCTTGTGAAATGTGATGAACCACAAACAGCAACAAACCACCATTTTCCTGTAGTAACGACACGAGACCGAGATCTGGATGCAAAGTCTGTCCCTCCAACATGGAGGCGAGAGCTTTATTGAGAAAGCTTTCAGGAACCCAGAAAAGAGCAATGCCCAAATATGTCTATAGGAACAGTTACAACAACAGGAGCATATTCTCAACCAGTCACAGGCGACCGGGCAAACATGCTGTGATCAGCGTTTGTCTTATCTATGAAGCATAGCGAGAGGAACACAGTGGACCTTTAAGACATGTAAGAATATTACTTAGGGCCAAGCTACACATGATGAATGACACTTGAACGGCAAGTGGATTGAGTGGAGGGCAAGTGAACAGGGAGAAATACACTTGCCGTTCAAGTGTCATTCGTCATGTGTAGCTTGGCCCTGAGAGTGTATGGGAATATTGTGCTCTGAGAAGGATAAGAGACTTACTATGCTCAGATGAAACATATTGACACTGCTTTCCTGGTTCCTGGGTGGTGTGCCAATCGACCAGGAATCAAGAATGCAGGAATGTAAAGAGTTAGCATGTAGACTGTGTGGTGTGCCAGCTCCATGCCTACATTTTCCCAGTTTGTGCCTGCCTCTAATAGTGACTTTGGAAGACCAGGAATCTGACTAAGTAGAATGCAGCTCGATGTATGTTCATAGACCTTAGAGGAGACCAGGACTTGGTAAGCCGGTATTATCCAGCTGCCAGAAACTTTCCTTTCTGCAGTATTTATTAATCTGAATACTTATATATTTTAATTGCAACAGAGTGTGTTGATAAGGAACTTTGTTTCTAAACTGAACTGATTGATTCTGTACTTTTTCTCCCAAAGAATAATCTCTGTCTCTCTTCAAGCATTAACAATTTTATGAGAAGATTTCCATCAGCATATAATTATTATGCAGTCTTCATTTTCTTCCCTTCATCTCAAATAGTTGTGATTTGAAAAGAAAAAAAGGGAGAGAGAGAAGAAGTTAACAATGATTTTCAAAATATGTTTGGAATTTAATCTTCTTGATGTATAAAGAAAAGGTTCTAATGAGCTTTTGAGAGGAAATATTAACAAGCAGGGCATTAATATATCACATAAGGTATCAAATTACAAACTTGTTCTTTACAAATGTCTTTGCTTTTGAGTCATTTCTCCATTTTCAGTTATTGGTACTTACAATGACACTAAATATGCCAGATAGTTCATAAAAAATATTCAGTAGTTTTGTCCTTTGCACAGTCAGATATAATGCAAGATCTGTACAGCAATACCCAACATAGCATGATTGGAGGGGGGAGGGGGAAGCTTGACATCGAAACAAACCAGAATTTGGGATTCCAGACCAATAAGAGGTGGAGAATTGTGTGTCAAAATCTGTATAAAATAACTAATTTACCTGTTGCCAGCCACTATCTGCAACCTAACCCACCTCCCAGGGCTGTTGTGAGAATAAAATGGGACACCCTTAACTTTTTGGATTAAGGATAGAATATAGGTGCAATAAATAAATAGCATCTTTGAAGCATTGTTAAAAAAAACGGAGTCTGTTCCAAACCAGTACCATTTGGATCAAAGAGAAAGCTTTCTGTGTTCTTGGTGTTTGGGGGGGGGGGCAATCAGTGGGAGGGCTTCCAGTGTCCCTTCCCCACTGGCAGACCTCCTGAGGACACCTGGTTTTTGGCCACTGTGTGACACAGAGTGTTGGACTGGATGGCCATTGGCCTGATCCAACATGGCTTCTCTTATGTTCTTATGTTCTTATGTAAAGCCAAAGATGGACAGACAGAAAGGTGCTGCAAAATGTTGGTATTTCACTCTGTAGATGCTCAGAGGCAGGCAAAGTCCTCCCAAACTTTCCTATTCTTCTGCTACAGCTCCACCTTGTGGTGTATAACATTAAAAAAAACTGCTAGGGCTGAAGTTACAAATGGGTGCATTGATGAGACATCTTATATGAGGACACATGGAGGCAAGTTACAAGTGATGCCCCTCCCCCACACACACCCAGCAGAGGGGAAGGGGGGTTCCCAGTGAGAGCCTGACGCCTGCACTCCCCCCCGACCACATGTTCTCCCTCCCATAGACTGCTGCTCTGTAAACTTCAATTAAATGGAGAGCCAAGCTACAAGATCAGGACACCTACATTTCCCATCAATTTAATTGAAGTTTACAGAGTGGCAGTCTATGGGAGGAAGAACATGTGGTTGGGGGGGGAGTGCAGGCATCAGACTCTCACTGGGCACCCCCTTCCCCTCCGCTGTGTGTGTGTGGGGGGGGGTTCTGTAAACTTCAATTAAATAGAGAGCCAAGCTGTAAGACCAGGATGCCTACATTTCCCATCAAAACTTGAGGGAAGCTGACAAGTGTCCAACCTGGGTCAGGCATCACTTGTAGCTTGGCTCTCAAATGTAGGGAGATGCAATGATAGCTGGGAAGCATAGTTCAGTTTCACCTCTCCACGGGGTGGGGGATGTTAAAAGGACAGAGCCAATGGTGGTCGCTCCTCAGTGAGTTTGTTCATTTTAATCTTGGCAGAGACTTCGGGGAGGCTGAGGGCCAAGCTACACATGACGAATGACACTTGAACGGCAAGTGGATTGAGTGGAGGGCAAGTGAACAGGGAGAAATACACTTGCTGTTCAAGTGTCATTCGTCATGTGTAGCTTGGCCCTAAGATGGAATTAGTAAACCCTCTGAGTAGCAATCTTTGCTGGCTCTATCTTTTTAAACTACCCTCCTGTAGAGAGGTGAAATTTAAACAATGTTAGCTTCCTGGCTAACATTGTGTCTCCCTACACTTGAGTGTCCCCGTATAAGATGTATTGTGTAAAGAGACTCTTTGAGAAATCATTGAAAAATATAAGAGAAATCAGAGAAGCCCCTCTTTTAAAAGAGGCAAAGAATAAAGGGAAGCAGTGCCTTTTCCCATTCCCTGCAATTAGCATGAACATGTACCTTATTATTATCTTTTTAAATGTGTGGATCAGAAATAGCTGCCTGGCAATTCAGGTTTCAGGACAGACATCCGTAGCTACTTGAGGAATAAAAACTCTGGCTATTTGTTCTATCTATTAGTACGTGCTAACAAAGCCTAAGCAGACTAGATGGTGTTATTGTATTAGCAATTTTATTTTGATCACTAATAACATTTCCAAACCCTGATTGCTTCATAAAATGAAGGGTAAAACCCCCCTAAGAATCTAGGGAGCCATTTTCATGTCAAATTTGACATTAATCCGTATAACACTTTCCCTAAGACACTTGTAGAGAGAGGTCATTTTCTAAGGTACCATCAATTCATTTCCTTCTGCCCTTCATTTGGGCAGAGCTAAAGCAGTCTGGGGGCCAAGCTACATATGGCGAATGACACTTGAATGGCAAGTAGATTGAGTGGAGGGCAAGTGAACAGGGAGAAATACACTTGCCGTTCAAGTGTCATTCGTCATGTGTAGCTTGGCCCTGAGAGTCAAGCTACAAGTGACTTTTTTCACGTGGAGAACACTTGATCGTTTTTGCAAGTTTTCCCGGGAACTGAAGTCCCAGTGTCCTTCCCCTCTCTGTTAGAATCGCTGCCTGAAGAGCCAGAGAAAGCCGGCGGCAGCAGCAGCTTTTGCAAATTGTTCCTCCAGTCACAAGCCTGCTCTCAATGATCTTTGAGGGCGGGCAGCTGTAGCTTTCTCCCTGGGCGTTTTGCTCCCTGGGAGCTGCTCTGGAGAAAGCCAACATGTCGGTGAAGCCGAGCAGGACACCCAGGGAGAAAGTTGCAGCTGCTCGCCCCCAAAGACACATGTACGTACATACGTGCACACAATGGTACAACAGTGCCACAATAATACAATGCCTCTTAGAACAAAATCTCAAGATAAATTTAAAGGGTCTTGCTTGAAAGTAAAGCCTCAAGGGAGGAAAAGGCTTCAATCAAACTTTCTTCTCATTCTTTTCACATTATATAGACTCTCAGCACCCAGATCAATTGAAAGCTCCATCCAGTTGTCAATGGCTAAAAGTCTTGGAATTGGAGTTGCCACCAAATATCACCCCCAACACAATATCTTTCCAAGTGAACTGGAAGGTTCCTGCTCAAGATGAAGAAATACAATGAAGGTTGCATGTAGAATAGCCTGTGAGTTTCATCTTCCGCAGAGTTTTGAGGCAATTTGGTGTTTCATAATCAGGGAGAAACATTTTGATTTACAGTGAACTTACACAGAGTTTTGACAAAAATAGAGAATTTTTGAAGGGCTCTGCTTATCACTGATAGTTTGGTTTCATCCACCTAAGCATCCTGGCTGCACCCAAGTCTTATGTGATTTGAAGATGGTGTGGAATGATACTTCTATTGGTGGAAAAGGATAGGGCAATTTTTACTGAGATGCTTCTTCATGCTGTGCCTGTGGGTACCAGTCCCCTGAGGAAAATTTCAGAGGGCTGTAGCAGGAAAGGAGAAACAGGCAAGTCTCAGACCACCAGTTCCACTCTGCTGGTGGTATTTTGGATCCAACTTCCACCTCTTCACCTACCCACCCCAGTTAATCAATTCTTTAGCATTCCAGGAGGATAAGATTTTGTTTGACATCTTTTAACACCTTTATGAAATCTTCTGCCGCTGAACACTAAAATAGAAAGACCTTGAGAAAGAACAAGCAATTGCTCGCGCACAAATTACATCACGGCTTCTGTTACATAAACACAAAAGCTGAGATTTGATGGAGTTTCTCATATGACTAATTTTAAAGAGTTTTGTTTTTAGATAGATAGATAGATAGATAGATAGATAGATAGATAGATAGATAGATAGATAGATAGATAGATAGATAGATAGATAGATAGATAGATAGATAGATAGATAGATAGATAGATAGATAGACAGAGACAGAGACAGAGACAGAGACAGAGACAGAGACAGAGACAGAGACAGAGACAGAGACAGAGATATATCTTCAAATTATTAGATTCTTTTGTGCTCTAATGCTACTTTGTGGATTTCCGATGTTTAATAAAAATCCCCTGCATTACTGTGTGTGTTTGTGTGTGTGTGTTGTGTGATGCCACACTAGAGTTTAACCTTGGCTCTGGCTCCCTTTTCCTGTATTAAGACTTCAAATGAAATGTTGCTTTTTCTGTGTCTTAGTTTCTAGTTTGTGTTGTAATAATGCAATATCAACACTACTTGGACTTAGCATGGGTAATGAGAGCAGTAAAAAGCTTTCAAGCATATCTTTTCATTCTAATGACACAGATCCAACCAGCCGCCATTGTGGTGACATCTGCATTAAATATCATTAAACAGGATAATCTGTTTATCTTTTTCTTACAGCTTTGCAAGCTGCTATCTGGAACTTCATGGCTGAAAGAGATTTGCATCCAAATTCACAGCACGTCAGAAGTTTGACTTCTGCATTGCTTGCAAAGGTGGAGAAATGTGGAAACCTGGAAACAGGGAGCAGGGCCAATTCAGTCAAGGCATATATATTTTAAAGGAAGTAACACATTTTCTAGGACATCAGTTCCCAACCTTTCTGCTATAGTGACCCACAATTTCAAATTTTCTTGGCTTGGTGATGACCCATTGATTTATTGTCACATGATTTTTGAACTATAGGTTTTTGGCAGCCATCATTGTCTTGAAACTTAACTGCAAGTTTGCCTATGTATAACTGTTACTTAAGTTTTCCAAGCAAAAACTTACTTACCGCACCTGTTAATTAGGAATTTGTTGAATTACTTATTGCACTTACAAAGGTAGTCATAGTTTTCTTTAATGCAAATGTGAGAATACCACGATCTGATTACTGGTATAATCTAAAAATGTACAATTGTATAAGCAGTGTTAGATATAATGAATTAATAACTTTTTAATCGTTTTTATTCACAATAAAGCCCATTTTGGCTTGGGCATAGGATTGCCTTGTAAGTAAGCCCCATTGAATTAAATATGATTTACTTAAAAGAAAACACAGAGAAGGGGGGAGTTAACCAGTTCCTCACCTGAGCACATAGAGCCAGGGTCCCAGCTCCTGTCGCCCCTCTTAACTTTAACTTTAATTGAATTTTTATACAGCCCATCTCCCGAAGGACTCAGGGCGGTGTACAGCCAAAATAAAACATACAAATACAAAACAGTAAGAATATAAAATATAAGCATATTGGATAATTTAGCTTACTTCCTCTCTAGAGATTGAGAAAGCAAAAAATATACTGGGGTTTGTGTTGATCCCTACTTAGCAGAAAGGTTCAGATTCCGAAGCTGAAATTCCTCCCTCTTTCAACGTGGTTTTACAGTTGAAGGATTCCCTTCTCCTTTATTCCATTCAGCTCCAACAGCACAGTTCTGTTTTGCTGTAGTAGAAGTGGAACATATTAAAACAAATGTCATTGGGGAAAAAGGATGATACCTGAACCCATTGGATATAATGGGAGCCAGGAATGCCTTGTATGGGCTCCATGTCTGCAACACAAAAAGATGGAAAGAAAATGCAGAATGTATTTTGAGAAGCCTGTCCTGAATGACCGCCACCAGAGTGGAATGATCCTCCCTGGGATTATATGTACTCCCCTGGGAATAGAATGACAGCCCCAAGAGTGGAAAGACAGTCCCTGGCTCCCAGTAACTTCAATGGGCCTTCAGGCACCTCCCATTGAGAAGCCTGTCCTGAATGACCACCACCAGAGTGGAATGATCCTCCCTGGGATTATATGTACTCCTCTGGGAATAGAATGACAGCCCCAAGAGTGGAATGACGGTCCCTGGCTCCCATTACCTTCAATGGGCCTTCAGGCACCTCCCATTGAGAAGCCTGTCCTGAATGACCACCACCAGAGTGGAATGATCCTCCCTGGGATTATATATACTGCTCTGGGAATAGAATGGCAGCCCCAGGAGTGGAATGACAGTCCCTGGCTCCCATTACCTTCAATGGGTCTTCAGGCATCTCCCATTGAGAAGCCTGTCCTGAATGACCACCACTGGAGTGGAATGATCCTCCCTGGGATTATATGTACTGCTCTGGGAAAAGAATGACAGCCTGAAGAGTGGAATGATAGTTCCTGGTTTCCATTATCTTCAATGGGCCTTCAGGCATCTCCCGTTGAGAAGCCTGTCCTGAATGACCACCACTGGAGTGGAATGATCCTCCCTGGGATTATATGTACTGCTCTGGGAAAAGAATGACAGCCTGAAGAGTGGAATGACAGTCCCTGGCTCCCATTACCTTCAATGGGCCTTCAGGCATCTCCCGTTGAGAAGCCTGTCCTGAATGACCACCACTGGAGTGGAATGATCCTCCCTGGGATTATATGTACTGCTCTGGGAAAAGAATGACAGCCTGAAGAGTGGAATGACAGTCCCTGGCTCCCATTACCTTCAATGGGCCTTCAGGCATCTCCCGTTGAGAAGCCTGTCCTGAATGACCACCACTGGAGTGGAATGATCCTCCCTGGGATTATATGTACTGCTCTGGGAAAAGAATGACAGCCTGAAGAGTGGAATGACAGTCCCTGGCTCCCATTACCTTCAATGGGCCTTCAGGCATCTCCCGTTGAGAAGCCTGTCCTGAATGACCACCACCAGAGTGGAATGATCCTCCCTGGGATTATATATACTGCTCTGGGAAAAGAATGACAGCCTGAAGAGTGGAATGATAGTTCCTGGTTTCCATTATCTTCAATGAGCCTTCAGGCATCTCTCAACTGGTACTTGTAGAAACTGAGTCAGGATGTCTCCTGCCATACTCTGCAAAGCCTGTTTTGATTCTGTGTGACTGATGCTAGAAGCTGTTCACTGGAATGTGACTGCCTGCTCTTATCTCTTCCTCAGCCCGTGGTCTCTATTTCACCTGGGAAGGCCTTGGATTTTCTCATCTCTCATCTCTGCTGTGTTCTGCTGTTCCCCTGTTAAACTGTTCTCAGAAGCAGGGGAGGAGCTGGGGATGGGCTTAGACTCCTATATACTTTGTGTGCTTGTAAAGAAATGCCATTCCTAGCAAAGAATGTAGTAGTGAATGCACTAGTAGCTTATCAAATAAAATGCTTTAACTCATGCAGTTCATGGACTCATGCAGTGAAGTCTTTGAGAGTTACTTGGCAGAACCTCACAAACTGCTGCTTAAGATGAGGAAATGCAGGACAAGGATGGCTGCTGTTGTGCTGCACAGGACGGGGCTTGTACTAGAGATGGGCACAAACAGAAAAAAACAAACAAACATGTTGTTCGTTGTTCATTGCCATCCACGAACAGGAACTCACAAACACTTACGAGCATGACCTGTTCAAGAACATGTTCATGGTTGGATTTTTGTGGGGGCCAGCAGGCTCTCCTCCAGCCATCATCCAAATTTGGTCAAGATCCCTACCACACCACTCCCAGAAACCTGACCTGAGCAGGCACCAGGCAAGGTACCAATAATAAATAATAGCTTGGCCCCAGAGCCTGGAAGCAGCCCTGGAACTTGAAGGGGTAGATACCTACTGCACCACTCCCAGAAACCTTACCTGAGCAGGCAGCAGGAAAGATACCAATAATAAATAATAGCGTGTCCCAGAGCCTGGCAGCAGCCCTGGAACCTGAAGGGGTAGATGTCTATCCCACCACACACAAATAAAATTCAAGCTCCAATGCACTCTCTCTATCAAAATGCCAACAGCAGCTGTCTCCCACTCCACTGTCTGCAAAGCCAGAGCTGGGAAACCCCCCCCCCCTGCTCTTTGCTCCCTTGTAGCAGATTTGGAGCTCCACACTTGACAGGAAGACCTGCCTATCAAGTTAATTGAGCTTAGATTGGGGTTTCCAGGGCAACAGGAAGAGTTCAGAGTTCAGACAATCCCTGCCTAAGTTGCCAAGGGAATTGATTGCAGGTGCCAGACTGTCTGGCTTGAAGAACAGCAACAAACGAGGCTTACAATGACCACCTGTTCATTTAGAATGGGGCCTCATGAACAGCTTATTCATGAACAGCAGAGCAGGCTGTTCGTGGCTTTTTTAAATTGCTGTTCGTGCCCATCTCTAGCGTGTACTGCTTTCCTGGGTAAGTAGAGCTGCAGCCTTGCTCCGATTGACTTCTTTTTGGATGGCTGCATTGAACTGCTCCATCTCCTCCACCTCAGAGATTCAACATGAGTTTGGCTGAGCACCTGGCAAGAGGAGACAGGGAATGGCCATCACTAGCCTGTAAAGTGTCTGTGACCCACTTCTGAATGCCTCATGACTCACTTTTGGGTGGGGCCCCTCAGGCTGGGAAACAGTGTTCTAGGATATTTAATCATGAAATTCAATCCATCACTTCTACTCACCAATAAGACCTCAGGTCAAGCTTATGGAGTAGGATCTACACCCAGCTGGTATGGGCTGTATCATGAAAAAAAAAACCCAGGACAAATACTGGTGATTCAAGTGAATATATATGTGATTGAAAGCACATTTTTATCTTGCCCTACTTGGATGGGAAACTATCAAGGAAGACGGGGGGTACAGAGGAAGGCAATGGCAAACCTCCGCTTGTCTCTTGGAATGCCGCATGGAAAGAGTTGGCACAATTCACCCGTATAACTCAATGGCACATTCTTCTTTCTTCCAAGGAGCTCATGTCAGCATACATGGTTCTCCCTTCCTCATAATATCCTAACAACAACTCTGTGTGGTAGGTTAGGCTGTGAAAGTGGGGTTGTAGCTGTTGGAAATACAATGTCTTGTGTACAGAGAAGGCAGAAGACACTGGGCCAAGCTAGAAGTGACACATAGGGCCAAGCTACAAGTGATGAATGACACTTGAACAGCAAGTGTATTTCTCCCTGTTCACTTGCCCTCCACTCAATCCACTTGCCGTTCAAGTGTCATTCGTCATGTGTAACTTGGCCCTTAGTCACTCAGGGCCAAGCTACACATGACGAATGACACTTGAACGGCAAGTGGATTTCTCCCTGTTCACTTGCCCTCCACTCAATCCACTTGCCGTTCAAGTGTCATTCGTCATGTGTAGCTTGGCCCATACTGATTGAGTGGAGTGCAAGTGGAGTGCAAGTGAACAGGGAGGAATACATGTGAGCCTGTTCACTTGCCATTCAAGTGTAATTCATCACTTCTAGCTTGACCCACAGAATACCTGCAGGGGGCAGCAGGTCTGACAGTTAGATAGATAGCAGGATGGGATCCTCCTTTCCTCCTCTTTTCTGTCCTTCTTGCATGTCTCCAGATTGGTATTTTTCCTGGAAGTTCCTCCTCCTCTCTCCCTGTTTAGTGAGGCAGTTAGACTCTATTCTGTTTCTATCAGCCTTCTATCAAAGTTGTAGCTCCTGAATAAATTATCTTCATTCAGTCCTTGATTAGACTCAAGATCATTCCTCAGATATACTATACCCTACAGTAGCAATCATCCCCAAAAGTCCTGCTTGTGATTTTAGCCTTATGCAAATCCAATTGGTTGTCAGTCAATTGACAGCCCATTGACCTCTCGTGGGTGGGAGGGGGGTAAACCAGCCACATTACGAAGGGGGGGGAAGAAACTTTTTTCCTCTGACAGGGACTTTATTTGGCTTTTGGGGTAGGATTTGGGATTGGTTTAAGCTTGTTTTGGTGAGATAAATAAGCAACAGCATCCTTTTCAGGGCTCAACATACCAAACTTGCATGTAGTGAAGTATTTATTTATTTATTTGCTTTATAGCCCACCCTCCCTGCAAGCGGGCTCGGGGCAGGTTACAGCAGTGTGATTACACAAAGATAAAACATATAAATACATTTAAATATATTAAAATCAACTAATTTTGAGGACAAAAATCAAGAATTTCAGCAAGACACCAAGCAAGAAGAAAAGGATTTGAAGTCTGAAGGGGGGGGGGCGGGGACGAGAACTGCGGTTGCAGTTGCTCAGAGACAACTGCGTCCGAGGCCCAGAGGGGGGGAGGAAGACTTAATTTGAATTGTAATCTGTATTTTGCAAGGTCAACCACTCCATCAATATCTTACAAAGTTTTAATTTTTTAATAATGGCAGTATGAAGGGAAAGCATTATTTGTAGTGTAGTGTTGTTATATGTTGCTGTTTTTTTTCCTTCCCCTGCCCCCCTTCTTTCCCTCTGTATTTTTAGTTAATGTAGGTAATAAAAAATAAAAAACTTTCAAAAAATAAATATATTAAAATCAAACAATAGTATGAAGAATCAAACCCACTCTTCCCAGCACAAGGTAACTAAGTGGGTAGAGGGGGGTACAAGTGATGATATCAACTGCAACTTTGCATATGAGGGGGCAGGAAAGTAGAAGTTTTACTTTATATACTGAAGTACTCCACCCAAAGCCTTTAAACACTTCGTTTTCTGTCACATAAAAATGTGTTTTTTATCTCCATCTGTGTCTTGTCTATCCAATCAAACATCTGTTAAGAGAGGATTTATATGTACCTCATAAATAAGTGCAACCTTATCCATAGGATCCAAAATAAGAGACCTTTAGAGAACATTTATCTTACATGCTACCAAATCTTTACCTTAAGCTGAGTCCCCCTTTTACCTGGTTATGAACAGTTGAAGTTGGAAAAAGAGATAAGGAGAGGTCAGATTGTAAGATTGGACCTTTTGAAAAAACAATTCTTGCAGTTAATAATAAATAGGGCTTTTTTCTGGGAAAAGAGGTGGTGGAACTCAGTGGGTTGCCAGCATAGGGGGCAACACTTGGCGGGAGGTGGTGCCCCTGGTACCACATGTATGCACACAAAGATCGTGTACATTCCCAAGACCAATGATGTCATTTTGGGTCAGCTGGAACAAGGGGGGAGTTTTTAAAAGTTTAAATCACCGTTGGCAAAATAGTCACATGGCTGGTGGCCCTGCCTCCTGATCTCCAGACAGAGGGGAGTTTAGATTGCCCTCCACGCCAACCCCCCTCTGTCTGGAGATCAGGGGGCAGGGCCACCAGCCATGTGTCCATTTTCAAGAGGTTCCGGAATTCCATTCCACTGCGTTCCAGCTGAAATGATGATGATGATGATGATGATGATGATGATGATGATGATGATGATGATAATAATAGATTTATATACCACCCTTCAGTTGTCCCAGAGCTCTCCCTCTCTTATCTCCCCAATAACCACCATAGTGTGAATCCAACCACCCTCTAAGTTGCCTTCCTCCAACTTAAAGTTGCCATTCATTTAACTTGTGGCTCTTCCTCCAATGGAAAAGCTCCTTAAATTGGTGGAAGAGGACTTAGAATGGAAGAGGACTTCAACCTTGAGCCAAATGGAAAGGTGGAGTATAAATATCATAATAAATAACTTAATAAACTATGGTCAGTGGTGTGGCAGGATAGGAGCAGGGTCAACCCCAGTGTATGACCAATTCGCAGGATGTTTGATTAGCTTCAAGATAGGTTGAATTCAGGTCTCCCAGCACCTATTATGACACTCTAACCACTATACCATATAAAACATGAGAATGATATTGAAGGAAAACCAAAATAGACATTGGGAGTAGACATGGGCATGAACCAAAAAAAAAATTAATGAACATGTGGTTTGTGGTTTGGTGCCACTGATGAAACTGAACAAACAAACCATAACGAACATTTCCTGTTACTGAACCGGTCCGTTGTTCGTGGGTGTTGGAATGGCCTCCGTTGCACTTAGAGAGCCCATATTCACAGAGAGTGTTTAGCAGGCTCTCCTCCAGCCAGCACCCAAGTTTGGTCAAGATTGCAACCAGGATCTTGGAGCTATACCCTCTCCGAGGCCCCCAGGAAACTCTCACTCAATACAATTAGAGCCACCAGTTGATGTTGGCCCAGTGTACAAGGGGTTGGCCGTCAGAACTGCCTATCAGGGTTTGCAAGGATGAGATTGGAGTGCCCATGGCTACAGAACACCCCCTTCCCCCTCCCTCCCCTGGGTGTCTTCTCCCATGTAACCAATTGTAACCAATTTGCAGCTCCATGGTTGGAAGGAAGACCTGCCGATCAAGGTAAGCTGGGGTTTGATTCGGGTTTCCAGGGTGACAGAAGGCGTGCAGACAGAGTTCAGGCATTCCCCCAGCTCCGTTTCCAAGGGAATTGATTGATGGTGCCTGACTGTCTGGCTTCATGAACCACGGGCGAACGCAACGAACCAGGCTTCCAACGAATGCTGGTTCATTGGCCATGAACCCTCACAAACCTCTGGATCACGAACAGATGATCAGGTGGTTTGTGGGGTTTTTTTGGTTCGTAATGCGGTTCGTGCCCATGTCTAATCGGGAGTATCATTGTTTGTAAAGACAAACTTCTTGGGCCCACTGTATCCTTTTGAGTATAAATGTTGACATTTTATAGTGAAAATAGGGCAGATACTTGTGGTTTGGATGAGAGCTGCTGCTTCCATAGGTTTTCTGACAGTAGCTTGTCAATGCAGAAAAATACAAAGGAAGAGATACTGCTGAATTTCCAAAGTGACTTGAGAGGTTCTAGATGGAGCAAAAAAAAAAAAAAGGCAGTAATTCAAGGACAGCTAAAAGATTTTCCATTTGATTAGAAACATTCCTTGGAGGAGTTTTACACTTCCCTGTATTATACCACTGATACAGAGACATTGGTGTGAATATTTAAGATGGGTATGACTTTTTCCTTATTGGCATCCACATCGTTGGCTTATTTTATGAGTCTCATTTTTTTTTTCTTTCAGAGGAGATTTTTCTAATACATTTGTCAGGAAAATATTGATTTTTTTTAACATAAAGGGGAATAGTCCTCATGAAATTTTGATAAGGATTTTAAAAAAATCCAAATAACTGGCCAATTAAATTATTAGATAACTTCTATTGATTTGTTGCTCTTGCGAGATTGCTATGCACTGAAATATTAAATAACCGTATTTGCTTTTAGTCTTATTGGAAAATAGGCCAGGTGAGCAACCTTAGCAAGCCAGCCATGAACTGTAAGCCATTACCTTGATGAAAATATTCATTTCATTTTCTCTCTCTCTCTCTCTCTCTCTCTCTCTCTCTCTCTCACCAGAATGAAATGGAGAGGAATACATCAAGTGAACAGCAGAGTTGTGCATATAGACTCAGGTGAATAGGTTCAAAGTCATGTGTCACCGAGTCAAACTGCATTACTTGACAGCTATGGAAAAGAGCTAATTAATCACCTCCAGCATCTGTTAAGACAAAAGAGACTTTGTTTTAGCTTTTCGGCAGGTGGCTTCCATCCCTACCATTCTCTGCACTGCAGACAGCTTAATGAAAAGACTTACCCAGATCCCAGAGTATCAGAGATAGGGTCCATTTTAAGCCAGCTGACAGATGTAGTCTAGTAGCAAGAATGTGACAATTCAGCTGAGAGTAGTCTTTCAATACCCGCTGAGGTATAAGTTCACAGGGAGGGGACTTGGTAAATCACATTGTTTCAGCCCCAGTTCTTCTATAAAATGGAAATGAATATTACTGCTACAGGCACTGTTTTGAGGATCAAGGATTCGTTGAGTTATATCCAGCAATCTGTCAAGAGAATGCACCAATGGTCGCAAATTCTCCTCCACCCCAGTCGTTCTTTCAGATCCCAGGAAAGACTATTGTGAGTTGGGATGTGTGGAATAACAGTCATGTGGGTTGGGAAGCTGCAGTGGGAGATGGGACAAAATAAAATAGATTGCAACAGCTTTTGTCTATCAGCAATAAATAAACTATGAATTTTCTTTTTAATAAAAGATTTTCTTAGTGTTGAGGAGGAGAATGGAAGGAAAGGTATGTGCAGTTTTTTTGGCTATGGACCAATGGATCAACCCTGTAAACCTAATTAAAGGTAAAGGTAGTCCCCTGTGAAAGCACCGAGTCATTACTGACCCATGGGGGGGCATCGCATCATGACATTTTCTGGCAGACTTTACAGGGTGGTTTGCCATTGCCTTCCCCAGTCATCTACACTTTACCCCCAGGAATCTGGGTTCTCATTTTACCAACCTTGGAAGGATGGAAGGCTGAGTCAACCTTGAGCCGGCTACATGAACCTGGCTTCTGCCAGGATCGAACTCACGTCACGAGCAGAGCTTGGGCTGCAGTACTGCAGCTTAGCACTCTGTGCCACAGGGCTCCCTGCTATATACTAGTAGCCACAGAAAAACAAATGTTTGTTAGTACTGTCGGTCTATAAAATTTTGTTTGAAGGTGTTTAATCTTGGCATCAACGTTAGAAATGTGAATTTCAGAATCCAAATGCAACAGAAATGACTATTTATGTATTCCAAAGATATAACTAATTAGTCAAAAAAATTTAAGTGAGGACAAAATGTATCAAATGGTGTTTATCTGCTGTCATGTTGACTTCTGCTGAAAATCATGTCAGTGTTGACTGCAGCTGAAATTCACCGGATTTCTAATGCTGATGATCAATGTCAAATATTTTGGAAATATTAACCATATAGAAAATATTCCATATTCATAACAGTGAAGAATTTTTGGGAGACCAGATTTGTTTGGCACTTTATTTAATTGTATTCCAAGGCCTGGATCTTTGTTGAATTTCTACAGGTATGGATGGAGTAATTTCCCCTGAGCCACGGAGGCACTGTGACTCACTGGTAGTGCATCTGATTGGCATGCAAAAAGTCCCGGGTTCAATCCCCAACAACTCCAGTTAAAAAAGGATCAGGTAATAGGTGATGTGAAAGACGTTTGCCTGAGAATTCAGAGAGCCAAAACTGACTTTGATGGACAGATGATGTGATTCA
The DNA here is from genome assembly GCF_028583425.1 of Eublepharis macularius. Classification (NCBI taxonomy): domain Eukaryota; kingdom Metazoa; phylum Chordata; class Lepidosauria; order Squamata; family Eublepharidae; genus Eublepharis; species Eublepharis macularius. The sequence continues at coordinate 18,350,093 of NC_072792.1, read as the reverse complement.
GCATAAAGCAGCTTCATGTGTTCAAATGTCTTCAGTTCTCCCTTTCAGGAGGCCTCTGCTTCCCCCCAAGCTATTTTGGCAATGTCTCTTGTCCCTTAGAAGCAGCATTTCAGGAGTGTTTGGGGCAGCCATGACAGCAGGAAATTGGTGCCCCTGGAAATTTGACATAAGATCCAAGCCAAATAAGCATACCAGGAAAATTCACAGTTCTCACAGAAACTCTTTTTTCCCCCTTCAGATGTTATGCATTATTTGCACATTGAAAAGTGTACTTTTAATGTTAAAAGAGAATTGTGTTTCATCACTTCTATGGGAGAAAGTAAAAGGAGTTTAGGCAGGAACATTTCTGAGGTAGGAGAAAAAGAAAGAGAGGGGGTGGGAAGAGATCCTAACCCCAGTCCCAATGCCTAATGACTCCAGTTCCACAAATGGCAACTCTTATTTTTGCCTTTTGTTTTTTCCAGGAAAGGGCACATACAAATGTATGGTAGCTATATGTGGGGAGAGAAAAACAATATTTGATCTCTAGTCCAATCCCGCCCCCACTCAAAATACCTGGGGCTAAATGAGAGAAACATCCCAGTGATCAACCTAGTATGCATTTTAAAATTCTATACGAAAACTTAACTCAAAAAAAATTGATGTTAACAGTTGCTAACTCGCCTGGGGACAATTTACACATTACTCCAAATGAAGAAACAGTATTATGCACTTTGTTTTGTAGGCATGGGTGGTTTTTGTCTTCCTTCCCTTTTGTGCTCCCTCACCTCAAAAAACAAACACAAAGTTGGTTTGACTTGGATTCTCTAATTTGAGAGTGTTTCTACTGGGCTTGCAACAGTATCCGTTGCTTAGGTTGAATGATATTAGTTCTTTGGGCCTATAGTTCTTCTGGGATTTCTGGTTTGACATTGGTTCTGTTGGGTTTGTTTTTGTATTTGGAGAATTTGGGCCAGTGGTTGCTCTTGACTGTTCACTTCTTTGAATTCTCCCCTCCCCCACAGGAAACAATGGTGACAAGTGGAATAGCTTTGGACACCTTGTTTAAACCCCATAGAATTGGACTCTTTGGTCAAAATTTGTAACTTGTTAAGGGTCTTTAGTGCACAGACAGTTCTATGTCGCTTGCAAGTCTGGTGCCATTTGGTTGAAAAACAGCCCCTCTATCCCTCCCCATAAGTGCCACATAGGGAATAATGGAACCAGGAATAATTCTAGAATGCAGGGTGGTGGGGGGGGGGGCAAACCCAAACCTGAACCATAAAATGATATTGGGGGATATGAATACCACTAAATATCAGTATTGGTGCCTTCCTGAAATCTGTATTTGAAAAATATCGATTTGGGGCAGGGGTGTGTGCATCCCTATCAAATTGTGCCCCACTGTACAAGAGGCTATGGGATGGCTTGGTCATGTGCACAGTTTGAACTCATCCAAGACCATGTCATTATGGTATCAATTTTTGTTGTTTTTTCAATAATGCTCTATTATTATTATTGTTGTTGTTGTTGTTGTTGTTGTTGATGATGATGATGATGATGATGATGATGATGATGATGATGATGATGATGATGATATCCCACCCTCCCTGCAAGCGGGCTCAGGACGGGTCACAACTGAAGGTAAAATATACAAGATAAGAGACATTTTGGTGTAGTGAGAACCAGTTTGGTGTAGTGGTTAAGAGCATGGGACTCTAATCTGGAGAGCCGGGTTTGATTCCCCACTCCTCCACTTGAAGCCAGCTGGGTGACCTTGGGCCAGTCACAGTTCTCTCAGAGCTCTCTCAGCCCCACCCACCTCACAGGTTGATTATTGTTGTGAGGATAATAATAACACACTTTGTAAACCACTCTGAGTGGGCATTAAGTTGTCCTGAAGGGCGGTATATAAATCAAATATTATTATTGTTATTATTATAAAATCCCAATCAATTAACACAGCTTTCTAATAAAACACCTGCTCTAGTTTTCATCAGCTTGCATTGTTGGGCATTTCTCACGGGAAAGCATTCATACAACCCTTCCATCCCAAGTATAGGTCAGTACTCCTCTTTTCATTGTCAGTTGGTTGTGTGAGCAGGCCCAAATTTATGGTCCAGTACAAGTTTTAGGTCATCAGATGCTTTAGCTTCTGGAGGATGCACAGGAATATCTCGCTGATAAGCAGACAGTTGATTCTGAAGGTCGGCCTGATCCCTCCGCCCCCACTCCAATGGACTTATGCTGCCTCTCCATGGTTGATAGGCTCCATTAGAAAAGTTGTCAGCATCGGCAAACTTCAGAGACACCTTCCTTAATCACCCTTGGGGGATAGTTTATCCCACACATATCAAGAAACTTTCACAAGGTGGATGGAAAGGGCATTGTTAAAATGTCCTCACTATAATTAACTGTGATGTGAGTGTTAATTGAGTATATGAGTATAATTTCATGGTCTGTACCCTCTGCAACCCTCCAATACTTTGTGTACATTAAATGTAGGGCACTATAGATTTACCTGTGAATTACTGTATACTGTAATTAATTTCTCCTTGTTGAAACCAGGGCTCTTAATTCACAGTTTATTATATTTGTTTTCCACATAAATGAAAACAGATTACTATGACGTTCTAAAGTTGCAAAGAATATTGTGGCATCTTAAAGATTAACCAGTTTATCGGGGCATAAACTTTCGTGAGCTAGACTCCATTTTTAGAAGATGGCTTGCAATGTTGTCAGCCAGGACTGTGACTCAAGAACGACGGTTGAGAGCTTCTGCTTCTTGATGGCTTGTTTGGAGTGGACCCACAACAGCTTTAAATGGACCTTCTCAGTCATGGCAACAAAACCCTGGAACTCTCTTCCCCAGGACACTCATCTGTCCTCTTCTGTTGCCATCTTACACCAGTGAAGGCTTTTTTTCTGGTGTTCCCTCAGTGATCCCTTCATAATGCCCAACATTTTAATTGTTGTTTTTTTCATGCTTTTGCATGTATTTTAGCTCTGGTTTTAATTGTTTCAATTTTGTGTTTTAATGGCTTTTAAGATGTGATTTTATGAAGTAGGTTAACTGTCTCGGTGGCCTTTATGGTGGCAGAAAGACAAGGTATAAATTCCATAAAATAAATAAATAATAATAATGGTGGCATCTGCAGTCTGAAAAAGGGATTCCAAAATCTAATCTGCCTATTTCAGGAATGAACGAATGAACGAACGAATGAATGAATGAACGAATGAGCAAACGAATGACCTAATTCAGCTGGAAACTGAGGTGGGGATTGAGGGTAACCTTGCAGGGGAGATCGTTACACTTGTATTCATGAGTTTGACTTTGAAAGTGTAATCCTAAGAAGAGAAGTGTAATCCTAAGAAGAGAGATCTCTTCTTACGATCCAGAGGAGTTAGGCGCATTAGTCTGTAGTAGCAAAATTGAAAAGAGTCCAGTAGCACCTTTAAGACTAACCAAGTTTACTGCAGCATAAGCTTTCGAGAATCACAGTTCTCTTCGTCAGATGAGCATCTGACGAAGAGAACTGTGATTCTCAAAAGCTTATGCTACAGTGAAGTTGGTTAGTCTTAAAGGTGCTACTGGACTCTTTTCGATCTTCTTACAATTTCACTGTTAGTGTTAACTCTTCACTTGCTTTTTGATCTCATACATGGAGAAGAATTTGATTTATTGAAGCAGTTAATTTGGAGCTTTTATTCAGTCTCTAAGTATATTTACAAATGCTCTTTTTCATTTGGGTACCGTGATGTCATTTAATGCTCAATAAAATGTGCAAATAGCTTGTAAAAAGAAATGCACTCTCAGCCTATAAATTAACTACTCTGCTAAAGAATTCTTCTTTCCTTGTTTGTTTCTTACTCTTCACTTTAAAAAAGCACTAGGAAAAGTTGCCAAGATGGCTTCATGCTGTGAATTACCCAGAAGTCTCCAGATGGCAAATTTCAAAAGTATGTACACATATGAAACTCTCATATCAACGTTGGTCTACCGAATGTAGTACTGTTTGCCTTGATTGGCAATTAGACCTCTTGGTCTCAGAAATGGGCCTTTCCCAGTCATGCTTTAAAAAGATCATTCTATCTGGAGACAACAGGGATTGAATATAGGATGATCTGTAAAGAATTGTGTGTGCTCTAGAACTGAGTTGTGATCTTTGCCTTCAAAAAAAGCTATCCATTGATAAGGCGCAACACAGCGTATCTTAACTGTCTAAAACAATAAAATACATCATGGAGGTGTATTAAATTGTTAAGACTGGGAAGAAGTAGGCTGACCAATGGTTGATGTGTGACTGCAGAATCCAGGAGGACCTGTACTGCAGATCAACCTAGGTCCCTCTGGATCCACTGCACTCTGCAGGACATATTCTTGTATCACTTCAGGCTTTTGAGCATCTCAACTTATCCAAGATTTTCTTAGCAGCCAGTACACCAGCACTGGAATCAGCTTGGGTACTATTCTGATGCATGTCTGGCATCCCTTTGCATTTTTCCAGTAGTGGAATTGGTTCATCTTCTTCCTCCTGTGCCTTAAATAATCAGGATTTTTAAAGATCCAGAGGAGTTAGCCGTGTTAGTTTGTAGTAGCAAAATCAAAAAGAGTCCAGTAGCACCTTTAAGACTAACCAATTTTATTGTAGCATAAGCTTTTGAGAATCAAGTTCTCTTTGTCAGATGCATGATACAAACTGGGCAGATACAGAAGAGGAGGAAGGAGAGGGGAGAGAAGAGGACATATATCAGAAGGGGACAAGATGCTATTAGCGGGGAGGCAACCAAAATATTCCTTTGCTAGTAAATGTAAACATCTCCTTTTGGTGTGGAGTCAGTTTGCCGTGTTAGTTTGTAGCAGTATAAGCATCCAATTCCTATGTAGTATAAGCCTTCGATAACCACAGCTCTCCCTGCCAGATGCATCTGACAAGGAGAACTGTGATCCCCAAAAGCCCATACCAGGCGCCACTGGGCTCCCCCAGACCCCACCTCTGTAAAGGAAATCTGTTACCTGTGATAATGTGATAACCATTCATAGTCTCTATTCAGTCCCAGCTTGACAGAGTCAAATTTGCATATGAATTCCAATTCAGCAGCCTTCCGTTGGATCTTGTTTTTGAAAGGTTTCTGTTGAACCACAGCGACCTTTAAGTCTTTGATGGAATGCCCTGGTAGATTGAAGTGTTCTTCCACTGGTTTTTGGAAGTTGGCATTTCTAATGTCATATTTGTGTCCATTTATTCTTTTGCGTAGAGGTTGGCTGGTTTGTCCAATGTACAGAGCAGAAGGACATTGTTGGCACATGAGGGCATATATCAGATTGGAGGATGAGCAGCTGTAAGAGCCAGAGACAGTGTAGTTGATGCCATTGGTTCCTGTAATTGTATTCCCTGGGTAGATTTAGGGGCAGAGCTGGCATCTGGGTCTGTTGCAGGGCCTGGTACCTGTGCTGGTGACTCTGCTGGCTGATTCATGATTGTAAGTGAGAAGTGAGAATACAATTACAGGACCCAGCTTGGCTCAAGGTGCGTGGTGCAACTTGGCTCGGCTCAGGGTGTGTGGCTCGGGGCATGCCTCCCCCCCCCCAAGTAAGTGGGCCTGGGAGGCAGAAAGGTGGGAGCAGGGGATCCCCCACCCCTGGCGGGGGAATGATAACCCTACTTCCATATCATGTCAATTCTAAATACATGTTCTCAGAGCTAAGTCCCAATAAGTTATATGAAGCTTACTTAGAAGCAAGCTTAGGTATATACTGTTAGCTTTCGGTTATCTAGTTCCAATGATGGGAATAGTCCCCCTCCCTCATGTATGAAGTCCCTTTCCAGAGTTATGACGATGTTTCTGTTTAATTGCCTTAAGCAATAAGTGACCTTCAGATACAACCAAGTATCATGGCTCTATGTAATCCTGATGTGTGGATAATGATGCCTTGGGGCAGCCAGTTGTCTGAAATGATCTTACAGGCCCTTTTGTTGCTGTGACTATATCATCTGAAATAGGACATGGAGAAACTTGAGCAGGAAATTTCTAGCTGCTGCAGAAGATGCATGATTTGTGGATGCCACAATTTTTAAAAAAGAGAACAATGTAAGCAATGGGAAGAAATTGTCAAGAAGAGGAAGAAACTGTTGCGCAGCAAGGTCATTCCACTGGCAGCTGAAGTCCCGAATGCCAAAACTGTTCTTGTATTTTAATAGTGACTGGGGGGTTCTCTAAGGTGCTGTATGAGTGGATGCAGAGAGCCATTTACTGCATCTTAATGTATGGGACTGTGCTAGTAAAGATCTATGTGATTTATCACTCACATGTAACCAGTATTCATGTATTTAATATATTTGTATACCATACAAAAAAAATCACAATAAAGTTAGATGGCATGATCAGCAAAATTCATTATACAACTAAATGCTTGCTCCCAAATAAACAAAATCAAAGTAATTGTGGTTGCATTCCCACATTGTTGGCTATTTTACTATCAGTGTGCTGCAATAATTGACAACATCATGATCTTATCCATGCAGGAAAATCTAGTCATAAATAATTGCCATAGCACAATGGTAGTGCAATAGCCCACTGTGCATGTGAACACCCCCTAAAAGCAGTTTTAAAACACCAAAAGCAGAAAAAAAATTAGAACCCTTTTGCAATTAAGTAGACAGCAGCAAGAACATATAAAATCATTAAAAACTAATGGATCCAGAACAACATCAGCAACGACAACAATAAAATCCAGCAAATCTAATCACCACCACCACCAAATCAAACCGTAGACTACTAATCTGCCAAAAAGACCCAAGCAATCAAATAGATTTCAAGCTGTGGCTGAAAGAATATCCACAAGTTCTGAGCAGAGGGAGGGGACGTGGCTCAGTGACAGGCATGAAAAAGGTTCCAGTTCAATCCTTGACATTTCCAGTTAAAAGAATCACGTAACGTGAAAGACCTCTGCCTGAGTACCTGGAGAGGTGCTACCCATCTGAATAGACAATACACATCTTGATGGACCGAGTTCATCAGTATTCAGTATAAGACAGCTTCATGTATCCATGAGTCCATTTCATAGGCAAGGTAAAAAACAGAGAAGGCTCTTTCGTTGGTAGCAAGTGTGACCCCCATCTCACCTCCATGGATTGGATTCAGGTATCGTTCTGTGCTTAGTGTGTCAGTTCTTGCCAGGTAGATCCCTCAGCCCCTCTCCAGTGAACACGCATTGGTTCCAGTAGAAAAGCTTTATTTAGGATTTGGCAGTTCCGGTCTGCATAATGGAGCTTGGTAGAAGTGGTAAGGCAAGGCAAGCAATTCTATGTTATACTTGATTTTCCCACGCTCAAATAACTGTTTGTCGCGCAGTCTACATGGGTCCTGTGAGAACCCTTTTTAGTTACAGCTAGACATTCAGTATACAATCATACATTCCCAGCATCTGAGCGAAGTAGCAAGAGCTGGCATCCGGAAGCTCCAAGGTCAGTGCTAGCCTAGAGGAGCATATTTCTATAAGATAACAGGAGAGGCCCACTCTAAGTCTCAAAAAGTAACACTTGTGCTAAGGAGAGAATACATCAGGTTAATAACGAGCATTGTGGCTACAACATACAGACAATCATGACATGACTGAACACAGACATGACATAGTGTTACACTGTTAGCATTCCCAGCGCTGTATACCTCCATGGGCATATATTTTCGCTTTGCAGTTCATTTTGGCAGGAAAAGGGCGACGATTACCCTCCTTTGAAAGAGAAACATTTCAAGATCAGATGGACTTATACAATGCATTTTGAAAGATGACCATGTGGACACAGATCAGTGGAGCTATTCCAGTAGCTTAACTCTAACGTTAGCTTACCCTGGGCATTGTGATCTTTTACAATCTGGAGGCTAACTGACCGAAGCGGAAGTCTAAATTTATTGCACCTTGCAAAAGAGTAAAAAGTCTTTTTCATGCTCGTCTCACTTCGTTACCCTTCAGCTGAATGAATAATCTTTTTAATAATATCATCAGCATAGTGGCGGTACTCGCAGTTCCATATTCCCTTCTGTGCAGCCATAAGGTTACCAGGAACAGATTGTATTGTTATCCTTCCCTTGTCATTCCATTTGACTTCACATCCATAGTGCACCCTCCAGCACATTAGCCGTGGCTTCTCTATTGTTTGCATTGTTTCTGAACCTAGGTTGGCCCAAGGGCATATAGCCCAAAGCCTGGTTCAGAGACCTGGCAGCCCAAATGCTTGGCACGTGAAGACTTGTACAACCTCACCTTGATTGAGCAAATGCCAATGGACAGACATGTTCTTCACAAATGGATAGTCAGAGGATTGTGTCATCAAATGCTTCATGAAACCCCATAGTCCAATCCTCAACAGAGTTACATCCCTCTAAGCTCATTGAGTCCAATGGTCTTAATGGGCATAACTCAGCTTATGTGTAAGCCCCTTTTCCTTACATGCCGTTATCTTACTTCCAAATAAAGATGGGCACGAACAGCAATACGAACAAAAAAAAAGCCACGAACAGCCCAATCTGCTGTTCATGAACAAGCTGTTCGTGAGGCCCCATTCTAAACGAACAGGTGGTTGTTGCAAGCCTCCTTCGTTTCCGTTTATCAAGCCAGACAGTCTGGCACCTGCAATCAATTCCCTTGGCAACTTAGGCAGGGACTACCTGAACTCTGCCTGAACTCCTGCTGTTGCCCTGGAAACCCCAATCTAAGCCCAATTTAGCTTGATAGGCAGGTCTTCCTTTCAAGTGTGGAGCTCCAAATTTGTTACAACAAGGGAGCAAAGAGCAGGGGAGTGGGGGGCTCCCAGCTCTGACTTTGTAGACAGTGGAGAGGAAGAGACAGTTGCTGTTGGCATTTTGGTAGAGAGAGTGCAATGGAGCTTGAATTTTCTTTGTGTGTGGTGGGATAGGGATCTACCCATTTAGGTTCCAGGGCTGCTGCCAGGCTCTGTGCCAAGCTATTATTTATTATTGGTACCTTTCCCGCTGCCTGCTCAGGTAAGCTTTCTGGGAGTGGTGCGGTAGGGATCTTGACCAAACTTGGATGATGGTTGGAGGAGAGCCTGGTGGCCCCCAAGAACAGCCAACCATGAACATGTTCATGAACAGGGCCATGTTCGTGGTTGTTCATGAGTCCCTGTTGGTGGATGGCAACAGACAAGGAACATCATGTTCGTTTTTTTTCTATTCATGCCCATCTCTACTTCCAAATGGATCTCTGTGACTTGGGAATTGAGTATCTAGCAAGGAACAGAATCATAAAATCATAGAGTAGGAATGGATCTCCAGGGTCATCTAGTCCAACCCTCTGCACAGTCCAGGAAATTCACAACAACCCCCTCCACACACACGCACAGTGACTCTTGCTCCATACCCAGAAGATGATAAAACACTGTCAGGATCCCTCGTCAAACTGGCCTGGGGAACATTACTTCCTGACCTCAAAGTGGCAATCAACATTATCTTGGGCATGCTAGAGAGGGCCATGAGAACTAAGCACTGATGTAACCCTTCCTGCCCTCCTTCTCACAATCTGCCCATGTTCACAGAATCAGCATTGCTGTCAGATGGCCATCCAGCGTCTGCTTAAAAACCTCCAAAGAAGGAGAACCCACCACTTCCCAAGGAAGCTTGTTCCACTGAAGGACTGCTCTGTCAGGAAGTTCTTCTTATGTTTAACCAAAAACTTTTAATTTCAACCCATTGGTTCTGATCCGACCTTCTGGGGCAATGGAAAACAACTCTATGCCATCCTCTATAAGACAGCCCTTCAAGCACTTGAAGATAGTTATCATATCACCTCTCAGTTGTCTCCTCTTCAGGCTAAAAACACCAAGTTCCTTCAACCTTTCCTTACAGGACTTGGTCTCCAGACCCTTCACCATCTTCATTGCCCTCCTCTGGATATGTTCCAGCTTGTCTATATCCTCCTTAAATTGTGGTGCTCAAAACTGAACACAATACTCTAGATGAGGTCTAACCAGAGCAGGGTAGAACAATATCATCACTTCATGTGATCTGGACACATGTGTGACTAGTAGTCAGGAGGACTTTATGATATGTCCTCAGATTTTCAGGACAAACAAAGGGGAAAATCCTGATTGTAAGACAAATAGCTTGCAGCTGCCAGAATCAATGCCCTAGATTAGGTGGACCTTAGGTTTGATCCGGTACAGCAGTAACAGCAAAAAAGTTTCTTTTTACCCAGAGCACAGCTTTAGTTTGAGTGTAATTCCATCATACAAATGTAGAGCTATAACCATTGAATGAACTTTGTTTATCATTGCCTGAGGTTTGTCACCTTACCCATCACCCAGCTTCAAAAGAGACAGGTCAAGATGGAAATAAATAAATCCAGAGACTGTACAAATGCTTCTCGTCAACATTTCAAGGACCAAAAATGAACGGAAGGTATCTTCAACCCTGTAGTTCCCATCATGTTCTTCAATGAAGTCAAAGGGCAGTCACTGAAAATTAGCTCTTTCTTAATTGAATTACCAAACTAAACAGCTCAATAAAGTCACTGAAGCCCATACAATCATCCTGGCCAATGATTCTAGACAATCTTAAGTCATTTTTCAGTGAAATCCTAAGCAGAGTTATGATTTCAATGGGCTTAGACTGGAGTAACTGTTTGGATTTCACTGTTAGTCTGATAGCTAACAGGAGGAGAAAAGCCCCCAACCTTTTTGCTAATTTAAGGAGTCATAAACATGGATAATTGTGCATAATTATGGTGATTAAGTACTAATTAAGGTTCAATTTCTATAATAATCCTATCCAAAAACTTTTTAAAGGTAACTCAGGTTGGTGAGCATTCTTATGATTATAAGGACAGTCATGGTTATTTCGGCTTGTTTGCATCTGCTATGAAGATCTAGACGGATTTAATATTCCAGGGAATTGCTTCTTTTGCTTGAGAACTTTGAACGATTCCTCATTGCTGGATCATGGTGCAGGCTAAGGAAGTTTTATTTCAGAGCCAAGCTACAAGTGACACCTGACACAAGTTGGACACTTGTCAGTTTCCCTCAAGTTTTGATGGGAAATGTAGGCATCCTGGTCTTACAGCTTGGCTCTCCATTTAATTGAAGTTTATAGAAACCCACACACATACACACATACACACATACACAGCGTCGGGGAAGGGAGGTGCCCAGCAAGAGCCCGACACCTGCACTCCCCTCCCGAGCGCATGTTCTCCCTCCCGTAGACTGCCGCTCTGTAAGCTTCAATTAAATGGAGAGCCAAGCTGCAAGACCAGGACATCTACATTTCCCATCAAAACTTGAGGAAAGCTGACAAGTGTCCAACCTGTGTCAGGCATCACTGGTAGCTTGGCTCTCAGACAGCGGTACTCCATTACCATCATAAAAGTAGCAGATTTTCCCCCCTTCGAGAGAAGAAAATGGGGATTAATTTTGCTCTGCACTTCAGCCATTTATGCTTTTGCCAAAACTGTTGCTCTAAAAAGTAAGATTTCTTGTTCTTGTACCTCAATTCAGAGATGAAAGCAGTTTAAAAAAAATTCCCCCAAAGGAAGAAAATTTGACCCTAGGGCTTAGACCAGCCTTCAGTGTGGGGTAGGGGGGATATGTGGAAATATCCTGAAAGATTTCATATTAATATGTTCCTCTTTGGTAACAGCAACTGGTTTTTAATAGCCTTTCCCTCGGATAAGATACCATTAATACCAACGTAACTATAGTAAATCAATTAATCTGTTGCTTATAGATTTAGACGATCATTATTATTTATCGATGTATTGTTGAAGGCTTTCACGGCCGGAGAACGATGGTTGTTGGGGGTTTTCCGGGCTGTATTGCCGTGGTCTTGGCCAAGACCACGGCAATACAGCCCGGAAAACCCCCAACAACCATTATTATTTATCGTCTATATAAAACCTTAATCGACCATGCATGTTCAATGAAGTCTGATGTGATATAAAAATGTTTTGGGGCATTTTCTTCTTTGCTTTTGATTTAAGATCTTGTTCTCTGTGCCACTGCACCAGGAAAATTTCCCAGTGGTGTCATCCTGTCTGTGGAATGTTCTTCCCCCAGAGCTTTGCCTAACTACTGATTTGTTGACATTATTTTACTGTTTTTTATGATTTTATACTGTTTTCTGCTGGTTTTAATCTGCTTTATGTTCTTCCTGTCTTTGGATACCTTTGGTTTTATTGGCTACTGGATATGTTTGCTGTTTGGATTTGTTCTTATTTCATAGAATCATAGAGTTGGAAGGGGCCATACAGACCATCTAGTCCAACCCCCTACCCAGAGCAGGATCAGCCTAAAGCATCTCTGACAAGTATTCATCCAGCCTCTTCTTATTTTAACCTGGTTGTTTTAAATGAAATTTAAATTTCCAGTTGATTATCTAAGCAGAACTATGGACTTTCAGTCTAAAAGAAGCCAGGGAAATATACTGCAGACATAAAACATTTGTTCAAGCCTGTATGTTGTCACCACATTAGATTTAGCACCATTAATACATTGACAGAATGCAGCACTCCTGGCTGGCAGTTGGCAATTGCTTCAGCCAGGGGCCGTTATTTGCCACTCTGGAGGCAGCTGGCATTTCCCAGAGTTAGGGACGCTCCACAGGGCAACCATATTTGTGTTTTTCAATTCCTGTGCCGGTGTGCACATTTTTGATGTACAGTGCTGTTTACCCCTCCTTTCTGTTGCATTTATTCTTGTTGATCTAGTTATATCCTTCAATGGCTGCATTCCAGTCATGCACACCCTCCCACCAGGTCTCAGTTATATCTATTAAGTCATATTTACTTTTTTTGTACTGAGAGTCCAAGTAGATCTTGTTTATTGCCCATTTTCCAAGTATTACTGTATATGAATCAAAAGCTCCAATCTCCCTCCTGATTCTTCATAGTGGCCTTTCCAGGGACCTTCACAACTCCCTCCATTCCTCCTGTAGGATTCAGATTATGACTTAGGTTTGTACTTATCTCTCAGCTGAACCAGTAGTCCCGCACACAGCCATTTTTATGTGAGGAGACATCAGTATTCCTCCTTTTTCTGCACTGCTACTGAAATAATAGAATGGATTCTCAAACTCAGGACTCTGCACCCTAATGGGTTAAATGACACTGTCCTGTGGCAAACACTATTCTAAGATAAGAACCGAAACTAGCACACACTCCCACTTCACAATCAGTGCAAACAGAGAATAGGCGGTCCAGGGAAATTTTCAAGGTCAGTAAAGTCTCTCTATGCTAACTTCTAAAAGAGCTTAAATAAAAGTTTTTCTGTGAATGTAGAAAATGAAATATTGACAATAAGTTTATGCAGCCTTAAGTCTTCACATATTAAATGCATTATGTATTTTACTCTGCACATGCTCTGTATAATAGTCCTGATTTTACAATGTTTTTTATAACATTTGCCATAATAATGACTATGGTTGAAATGTCATATTAATTATATTTCATACACTGTTTTACTGATAGATCCCCCTGCCGAAGCTGAGGTGAAACGCATAGGGGTTATACATTAAAGAATATTCTCTTTGCATCAAGTTTTGTTTTTTTCTTCATTTTGACTTGACTTGGTGCGTCCTCCCACCCCCCACCTTCTTCCTTTTGGCTAAGATCAAGTGTGTTACTGAAATAACTTCTGCTTTTGAAGAACCTTCCATCTCACCCAACATAGCCCTCTGTAGTTGTCTTCCCATTGCAAACTCAAAGCTATAATTTGTTTATTCACTTCATTGATATCCCACCTTTCTCCCTGAAAGGAACCCAAGGTGGTTTATTCCAATCCGCTCTCCTTCATTTTATCACCACAACCATCTTGTGACGTATGTCAGGCTGACAGAGTGTACTCCCTATACCAATATACTAGTTTGGTAGGTGTAACAAATCCTCCGCTCTGGAAGCATTTCATACTATCCCTCACTTGGACATTGAAGCGATGCTGAAAAAAGTTTTACCGCCTCCCTTGCTGTTGTGTGGACCAACATTTAAAATTCTCTTAAACATGTGGATGGGTGCTGCAGAGAATTCTCCTGCCCATATAGTGTTATGCTCTCTGTAGTTAATTGTTATTTGGTAAAAGTTCTGCTGGATTCCACCAATATTGTCCACTGATTTTGTTGCCATCTACCATAACACTGGACAGAGGAACACATGAGCCAAGTTTTGGAAGCCATGAGATTTGTAAGGAGATCAAATGTGGTGAATAGACACCCCCCGCCCCCTTTACTTATACTCTGCTATGCAAGATTGATCCAAAATGCCCCATTATTTCCACTGTGGATATTTTATGCCAAATGAGCAGCAGCTTAGGGCCAAGCTACAAGTGACGAATGACACTTGAACAGCAAGTGTATTTCTCCCTGTTCACTTGCCCTCCACTCAATCCACTTGCCGTTCAAGTGTCATTCGTCATGTGTAGCTTGGCCCTCAGAGAAACAAAATTTCTCCATGACACCCTAATACAACAGCCAGAAAAGGTAGGAAAGTAGGGGGTGCCTACTCAGGTCAGGTTTCTGGGAGTGGTACAGGGATCATGACCAAACTTGGATGATGGCTGGAGGAGAGCCTGCTGGCTCTCTTTAATTGCTTTCATGACCCTTGACGTACAATATTTGTTAGTAGAAAAGAATCTCCCACACTCTTTGTTTATTAAATAATATTAAATATTATAAATCAGTGTGCTTTTTCAAGGGCAATTATCTACAAACAAAATTCCAGACTGACATCATTGTAACATTCAGTACTACACTGGATGTACCGAGGGGTCATTTCGTAGAAAAAGAGCTGGAGGAACTCATTAGCATTACTCATCAGCATAACTGATTAGCATATGCCATGCCCCTTGACATCACCAGAAGTGTATCATTGGCATAACTGATTTGCATATGCCACACCCCCTGACATCACCTATCCTGGCTGTTTTGGACCCAATCCTGGCCTTTCAGGGCCGAAATTGAGCCCAAAATGGCAAAAAAGGGCTGAAAATGGCCAAAAACGGGCCCAAAATGGTCAGGATCAGGCCACTGCTGAGTGGGAAAGAGTCCGTCAGAGGCCCGATCTGGGCCGTTTCGACCCCAATCCAGGCTGAAACAGGCCCCAAATGGCTGAGAGTCAGGTGGGCGGGGCCACCTGACATGTGACCTCTTGGGAGAACTGCCGGTTGCACCAAGTCAGGCTTACTGTTTCCCCACTTGTGTTTTTGCTTGCTTGTGCAACCAGTTTCTGGGCATTATAATACCTAGGGAGGAAAATACTAGGTGTTGCACGTGCTCTTGTGCAATGCATTAAATCCATTTATGGTTCCTTTTGTGCGCTGCTGGATCCAAGGATCATGTCAGACTTTTTCAGTGGCATGAGAAGAGTTAATCCTGTGGCTTTAGTGACTGGTGAGTTGCATTTTGTTTGGCAGGAGAAAGGGCTTGTTAGCTCATTTTTTTCCCTTTCCCCTACATGGATTTTGTCGGGCAATATTATAGCCAATGTTCTTAGCCTAGTTATTGCGGATGTGAGGGCAATCTGGCTGCAACATCTGTCACCCCATTGATCACCAGGGTTGATTCGGCTGATCTGGCTGGCTAGGCAGGTGTCCCCTTCCTCCTCTCACCACTCCATGTGCATCCCTCCTGAAGCTGCACGCTCAGTGGAAGAGGACGACCATCCCAGAGAGAAGGAATGTACCATTCTTTGGTCAAGGGTATACAATAGCTGTGCTCCCTTGCTAGTTATTGTACCTACCTTTTACCCTGTGCCCTGCCTCGTTATTTTTGTATATGTTTGCAGCTATACATCAAGAACGGCATGTGTATAAACCCAAGAAAAATAGTGAATCTCTTTCATAGGCATACATACGCACACAACTATTTGAAACTAGATTCAAATTTGGCAGCTAGATGAAGGACTTTACGAATCAGGTCTCGCCTGGAAGCTGCCTGTCAACTATTCCTGCCTTAATGGAGTTCCTAAGCCCAAGAATATGTTGGAAAGACATACAGTGAACTAACTGTATTTTAAGTTCCTTTTCTCTGCATTAAAGTAGAAAGGAAAATCAACTTCAGCTTTCCTACCCTTAACATCGTACAAGAGCCTTTGTAAGTTCAGACACTCCCTGACGCATTTCTTTTAAGAACTCATCATCAGAAGATTAGAGCTCTCTTTTGACCTCTGTGAAGGGACTATTTCAAAGAAGTCCCTCGTGAAATGATGATGAGCATCCCAAACGTAACGAAGGCCTCGTATGTCTCGGCAGATGTTTCTAACAATCTGTAGCATGCCATGAAATTTCCTCCACAAGTTCCTTCTGATGTATTCTCAGTAGAGACCGGGTCAGTCTGGATCAGATATGCCTGCCAATACAGGGAGGGAGGTTATGATGGGCAAAGATCAATGGCTGTCCTTCAAAACAGGGTAGGACTTGACCTCGTCAAAATGAGCTGGAAGGGAAAAGCAGGCTTGGCTCGTACACTTGGCTTTCCTTACGATTTACATCTGAAGTGCCCAAGAGATCAAAACAAGCACATTTGCAATCCATACCCAATTATCAAAGGAGGCATCACTTAGAAGCAGCTCTCCTGAAATGCAAACTGTTTAGGTAAAAAATAAATACCATGCAAAGATCAAAAGATTTTTTCACTAAGAGCCAAACAGGACAAGACTCTGAATGGAAATGCACGTTGTCATTTACCTGGGGACACTAAAGAGCAGGTTTTTACATGTGGTTATCAATTCAAGTACAGGCTGTCTCTTGCTGGGCACACATGAATGCCACTTTCACAGGAGCTCCCTTTGTGTGATTGCGCTTGCAAGTGAGTAGGAGCGCCGAGTCGGGAGGGCAGAGCTCCAATTCATCTCTGTTTTCACAGAGAGAACTCCCAGGGATGGACACCGTAGGCTCCTCTGCCTTGCCAATTTGTATTACTTTAAGGTATGAGAAAGTGTCAAGACCTGTCATATATAGAATTATCACAGCCATCCATGGAACATCTTATTTGAACTTTTACTCATGGACTCTTAAGCTACTACAATGAAGGGTACACACGAATGATGAATTGTATAACATTTTGACTTTTTGAGACGTGTACTATGGAGGTGCTTATGGATTTTGGTGCAATATGCTACAAATGGACTTTGCATTGGTGTATACATTGGAGCACTAGCACTTTATAATCTGGGTATAAGCAACCTCTATATAAACGGTTTTTATATGTACATGTCACTTTAAGAGTCTTTCTCCCTGTTGGTACGGAGTATAAACCTTGTCGTTGGATTGTATATGACTATATAGAAGTATACTTTGTTGTTGTAAGTAAAAATAAGACACTGCTTTACTTGCCTTATATTTATTACTGACAATTGTAAACATCACTTAATAAGATTTCGCAGGTTGAATTTGTTAGTTGCTTATTACCGCGATTCTCTCTCCTGTTGACCCTCTATCTCTTGGCATCCTGCTCAAAAAGTAGAGGAAAAGGCCAGTTTCAATTGCAGCCATGGTGATGGGATGGATGTTGCTTTGGTCCCATGTCATTTCTCAGCTCTCCTGTGAACTGTTTGTAGAACTGACGGGGTAAAAAGCCATCCTGCTGGACACAAAGGATCTTGCCACATTCGTATTTTCACCAATAGAGACCTATGCTCATATTAATTATATCCTTTTAGTTCAGAGTGACCCCATTTTGACTAATTTTAATTTCCCATCAAAAGTTTCAGCTCAATGAAGTAACTGTGATTGCTTCTAAAATATTTTCTCTCTCTACAGAGACCTCCCTTCTTTTTCCTTACTTGGAAATAACCCAGAAGGCTGGCCCTCCCTCCTCTCCCTTGCCAATTAGCCAATCACAAGGCATATTTATTGAGGCCTCTTCTTTTCTTTCAATGTCTTGAAAGAAAAGTATATTTTATTTGTAATATGAGATCCTGGCCCAGTGGTATGCACTCTGCAGCTCACAGAAAGCCACATTGATAATTGTGTGTGTATATGCTGTCAAGTCACAATTGACTTTGGGCAATCTCAGCAAGGGGCTTCCAAAGCAAGTGAGAAGCAGAGGTGGTTTTCCATTGCCTTACTCTTTAGAGTCTTCCTTGGTGGTCTCCCATCCAAGTACGGATCCTGCTTAGCTTCTGAGAGCTGATGAGAGTAGGCGATACCACAACACCTTCCCACCCTACATTGGCTATTACCATCAACCAAAAAATCTACTTGACTACTGTGCATTACCCCATCAAATACATAACAACAACAACATTCAGTTTATATACCACCCTTCAGGACAGAGCTGTTTACAAAGTGTGTTTTATTATCACAACAATCACCCTGTGAAGTGAGTGGGGCTGGGAGATCTCAGTGAGCTGTGACTGACCCAAGGTCACCCAGCTGGCTTCAAGCGGAGGAGTGGGGAATAAAACCTGGCTCTCCAGATTAGAGTCCTGCCGCTCTTAACTACTAAAACAAACTGGCTCTGTAAAATAATATAATCAGTGCACCTTAGCCAGCCCTTGTGTATCTGGAATGCAGGGGAGAGGCTCCATCTCTGCCTTCCCACTCTCTTCTTAGTATCAGCAACATGGTTGGGGAAGAGAGTGAGATTGCTATGGTGCCTGGAGCAAAAAGAGAAGTTAAACCACCACCACCACCACCACCATTGTGGCCAGCTTGTTCTTGACCTGGGAAGCTGCCATAGTTCTGGAGGTGTTGCTCATGCTTCTCCAGAGCCAGCTTGCTCTCCTACCAACAGCCATCCAGCTGAGATGAGAGTTCAGAGGCTGTGGAGAAGAGGAGAGGGTAGTTGCAGAGGATATGAACATTTGTATGTATGACGTTGCCTGATACTGAATCAGATCCTCAGTCCTACTCAGGCTAGCAGCAGCTTCTCAGGGTCTCAGGCAGAGGCCTTTCACATCTCCTACTATCTGATCCTTTTAACTGAAAATGCCGAAAGCGATTAGGGTTGCCAGGCCCCCTACCCTCCTGGTGGGTACCCAGAACTCACCTCTTGAAGGTTCTTGCATGTACTTTATGCGCACCCACTCCCAGCACGGCATGATGATGTCACTTCCAGGGGTGACATTATTGCACCCGGCAGCGGGCATGCTCCTGCCCTTCACAGGGGGCAATGAAAGGCAGGAGCATGCCTACTGCTAGGTGCAATGATGTCACTCCCGGAAGTGACATCAGCATGCCATGCTGGGAGTGGGTGCACATAAATCACGTTTAAGAGGCTGGGAGTGGGGGATTCCCCTTTCCCCACTAGGGGACCTGGTAGCCCAACCAAGTAATATGCTGAAACGGAAGAGTGAGTGGGTTTATTCTTACATGCACTAAACATAACATTTTGTCTTTCAGACTGAGATGTGCCATAAATTTTCATGCAATTGGAAGTTTAGGAAACATCACTTCACTCCTTTTTCCTGCCTGCGTAGCCTCTCTCCATCTCTCTTGCTCTCTCTCTTTCTCTTTAGTGATGAATAAACCCCATTCCTTTCTGCAAAGATTTGGAAAAAATTTTGCCAGTCACAAAACACTCATACTAACCTTGTTTGTGACATTTGCAAAATGAGAAGGAACTTGGAGTTAGTGTTTAGGCCTCTTAATGCGTCCTGTTTAACGGACAGATAATAACTTAAAACTATTTCACTCGGCTATAATTCCAATAGGAGAGACAGTCAATCAAGCAGTTCAGGGAAATCGGGAATATTCTCTTGGGATCAAATCCTGCCAAGAATTGGTCTAAACACATCTGCCTGAATAATAATCTGGTAATTAACCTTCATTCTTATTGTTTATTTTATGCACCATCTCAAAACACCTTGGCCATAATATAATAAGGTTAATTTTTTCAGTAAATAATCTACAATCGGCACCCCGTTCTACAATGCCATTCTTTATTTCAATTTTTTGCAAGATTTAAAAATCGTTGGGGTACAAAAACCGTGATTTAGATAGATTTAGAATGAACACTTCAATGATTATTATCAACTAGCAACAAAGCCCGTTGTAGGGGGAAAATACAACGGGATCTAGAAAGGGGAGGGTGGGCAGGTAGGCGTTTGCTCCCCCTCCATCACTGATTCTAGCTGGTGAAGGATGTGGGTGGGCATTGTCATCTGCTCCATGCCTGATCTGCCTGATCTCGGCCACATGAAGGGGTGGTGGGCTTTTCGACCTGCTCCATGTCTGATACATGCCACATAAAGGGGGCCATTGTCTCCTGTTCTGCCCCTGACTATGGCTGCATTGACACCTGCTCCGAGCCTGATCCCAGATGGGTGAAGCGGGGTGGGCATTGGCACCTGCTCCTAGCTGGGTGAAGGGAGGAACAGGCATTGCCTCCTGCTCTGTGCCTGATCCTGACAGGTGAAGGTGGGCGAAGGGCTTTACTACCTGTTCTGCTCCTGATCCCAGCTGGGTGAAGGGGATGCAGGCACTGGCACCAGCTACGCTCCAGATTCTGGCAGGTTGAAAGGGGGGCAGGCATTGCTGCATGCTTGGCTCCTGACTCCCTATCAAACAAAAAGAAGCTCCCTTAGCAACAACCCTAATGATCAAAGTGGAAGCCAACAACTAAGGGAAACAAACAGTCAGGTACTGAAATTCAAGTGTAATAAAGTGGTGCAGTGCAATATAAATAACAATGATATTGCAAGCATATAAAGTCACAAAAACGAGCATTATACAATAAACAGCTTAAAGTCGGCCAATTCAGAAACTTTCTATGGTGCAATCAAATTCATATCGGAGTTCATAACAGAGATGAAACGTAGATAGAAAACTAGAGAAGCTGTGAGGACCCCTTGTTCCTGTTCAAGGTAAGTTCTTAATATGATGTACTCTTTTCATTTTCTTTCGAGAGATGGAACAAGGAGATGGAACACTCTGCAGGACTGAGACCCGACAAGGAACCGGTCATCAACAACGCTTGTTTCCAGACTGCATCAGGGGCCTACAGACCTCCTCACCAAACATCTCTGAAAACACTGCTGCCACTGTTACAAACTTCAGCAGCAGTCCACCACGCCTCTTTTAGTTGGCCGTGCACACAGTGTGGTGGACTGCCGCTGAAGTTTGTACTGCGCCACTTTATTACACTTGAATTTCAGTACCTGACTGTTTGGCTCCTGACTCCAGCAGGGTGAAGACAGGGTGGGCATTGCCGCCTGCTCAGTGGCTTAATCCAGTCAGTTGAAGAGGGAAGGTATTGCCACCTGCTCTGCTGCTTATTCTGGCTGGGTGAAAGGGAGAAGGACACTGCCTCCCGCTCTGTGCCTGATCCCAGACACATGAAGGCACGAGGTGAGCATTGCCTTCTGCTCCACCCCTAATACGAGCTGGGTTAAGGTGGGAGAGGGGCATTGTCACCTACTCGGCTCCTGATCCCAATCTAGTGAAGTAAGGTGGGCATTCCCATCTGATCTGCTCCTGATACCAGCTGGGTGAAGGGGGGGCAGGCATTGCCATCTGCTCTGCTCCTAATACCAATTGGGTTAAGGCAGTGGGTGGGCAAAGCCACTTGCTCTGCATCTGATCCCAGCTAGGTGAAGGGAGGGAGGTATTGTCCAGTGCTCCGCTCCTAATACCAGCTGGGTTAAGGTCAGGGGTGACATCACTTTCAGCACAACCTGAAAGTGATGTCCTTGGGTCAGGTGACACAATGGGGCAAATGTTGGAATATTGATGGTGATGCAATGATGTCATTTCTAGGCCATGTCCCTCTCCCCAAGGTGAGTCCCCTGTTGGTTGTCCATTTCATTCTGTTCACCCTAGTTCTCCATTCTTAGTATGGAATGCTAGTGTCTCAGAATGCTGACTGATACTGATAAGTGAGATAAGGAAATACTAGTTGCCGCCTTTACGGCATTGGATGTCCAACTCAGAGAGCACAAGTATGTGTTTTTTTTTTACTTTTGACTATACAATTCTGGCCCCTGCACATCCCAGCAAAACCAAGCATCCATGCATGTTTGAAATTGGTGGCCATTGGTAGCGAAGTAGCATTTATAATGCCAGGATTTCAGTTCTTGTGCTTAGCAGTATAAATCATACAAAACGTATTCTCATTTGTGGGTGAAACGTTCCTTTCTGTACTCCTACGAGATTCCAAGTAGCTTACATGAAATAATAAATAATGCATCATAATGAAAGTTTTCAATATAAATGTTTCTCCTCTAAACAAATTCTCAAACTTTTCTCAATGTATCCCATTGCAGCTGCATTCACATAGCAGGACAGACTATGACTAAACAGCCTAGCCTCGACTAGAGCCAGGGCCTTTTTGGTCCTGGCTCCCACCTGGTGGAACACTCTGTCTGCTGAAATCAGGACCTGGCAGGAC
Organism: Eublepharis macularius; assembly: GCF_028583425.1. Classification (NCBI taxonomy): domain Eukaryota; kingdom Metazoa; phylum Chordata; class Lepidosauria; order Squamata; family Eublepharidae; genus Eublepharis; species Eublepharis macularius. The sequence continues at coordinate 18,327,782 of NC_072792.1, read as the reverse complement.
TTACTATCTTTTCGCCGGGCCTGCAAGACAGAGTTGTTCCGCCAGGCATATGGCTGAGGCTGGGCCTCTGCCGGCCTGGAAAAAAGGGGTGTATAAAACCCTCCCTGTGAAGGCTGTCCACCATCTTGTTTTAAATGTGTTGTTTTTAATGAATATGAATTTTTTATTGTATTTTAATTGTATTTTTAATATGTTGGTATCCGCCCTGAGCCCGCTTGCGGGGAGGGCGGAATACAAATTTGAAATTAAAAAAAAAAAATCTGTGTAGGAACACAACTTCTTATTGTGCTCAAACATTCCCCTCCCTGTTCTTTCCGCCTTCCTCTTCCCTTCACTCACAGAGTTTGATTTGACACTGCAAACTTCCTGGGAATTGGAACTGGAATTAAAGCAGGGTTCAGAATCCTCCTTGGTGGGGAGTGAATGTGCCTAAGTATGAGCATAGGGATGTCAAAGTGAATTGGAGTTTGACTGATCCAAGAAGTCTGATTGATCCAAGCTCCATGGATAGAGAGAGAAGTCAGGAGTGAGGGAGGAGCAAGGAAGCACAGCTGTGTTCGTGACCAATCCTAATCTTTGGAGTTTGTCATGATGATTGAATGCAGAGGGGGTCCTGGAGGGAGCTATCCTCTAGACCTGGCTGGGAATCAGTAATAGGCAGAGTCCAGGCAGCTGTGGAAATTCTGGCAAGTGGTTACAGCCCCAATCATATTCTCCCTCTAGTTATAGAATTGCTGCTGGCTAGGAAAAAATACATTTTTGTGGACAATCGTGGATGTTATTCTTTATTTTGGTTCCTTGAAATCTTAACGGAAATCTGTATTTTAGATACCAGTACTACATAGGTTTCCATGTTGTTTTGACCCCCTCAAACCCCCTAAGCCATCTGAACAGTCTTCTGTCCTGGGCAGAGAAAACGCTGGTGCAAAGAGGCCGCTCAATTCCTTCTCCTCTAACAATTTCCCATCTCAAAACCACCCTCCTCGAAGCTGATTTTCTCCCCACAAGGAAAGGTATAGAAACCTATCTCTTTCCCTTCCAGGTGATTAAAGTAAGAAAGGCAAAGTGGAACTACTGCCACTGCTTTTTATCAGCTCTTTAGAATGCCCAAATCATGATGTCCAAGACACCAGAGAGGGTTCTGAGGACCAAGCTACACATGACGAATGACACTTGAACGGCAAGTGGATTGAGTGGAGGGCAAGTGAACAGGGAGAAATACACTTGCTGTTCAAGTGTCATTCGTCATGTGTAGCTTGGCCCTAAGTCACCAATTGAAATGGTTCTATTTCCATATCACACCTAGTATGGCTTTTAGAGACAACTGAGAAAAAAGTTGAGCGCCAGCTTAGGCCCAGTTCTAGAGAACTATCTACTTCACAAGAGGGAAGCTAATCCCCCTGCTTGGTTCAGCCACTGTATCCTACCAATTAAGAGGGAGATTCTGGTGGCTTCAATGAAACGTTACGAAGTCAAGACACTTGTTGAACCCCTTAGCATCTGGCCTAACCTCTTTCTTCTAGTAGGGCTACCAGGTTGTCCCCAGGCCCAGTGGCTGCTTCAACGAACAGCAGGAATAATCAGGGAGGGAGGAAAGGCATAACACAATACAGCAATGCCATTTAGGGCAAAAACACCAGAAGTAAAATTACCGCATCACACGTTACTCTAAGAAACCCCAAGATCTTTACAGTAAACCACAGAGATTGGGGGATTCCTAGAGCAGTGCAGAATGTGGTTATTTTGCTCCCGTTTTAAGGCTGGAAACGATGTTGTGGAGTCACACAATGTCATTGTGCCTGTCTTCACCCTCTCCCAGACTCCCTCCAGTTGCCAGCCCCTATCCTCCAGTCACCAGAGATAAGTACATATGTCACAAGATGTATCTTTATTTAATTGTTTGCTGCACGAGTCGGTAAATATATATACATCCCAGTCTGCCAATAGAAACGAGGTCACTAGTCTCAATTTTTGAATAAGCATTTAGATCTATAAATTCAGAGCATCAGGATGGATTTTTCCCCCCAGAAATTATTTAGAGAAGGCCACATAGGAGCACACAAACAGAACTGAAATAGGTTTCCAAGTCTCCATTGAGAGCTCCCCCAATTAGCATACGTTGCCTCCAGCTAAACTAAAAATAAAAGCTATTCTCTGGAATTGGAGCTGAAATCAAATCATCAAAGACAACAATAAGGAACTTGCCATGATTACAAAGGTCACGTAGAAAACCATCCGGTCTTAGAAATGCTGCTGCACTGTTTAGAAATACACAACACCACTCAGAAATACTAGAGAGAGAACACCTCAAGCTGATGTGGTATAAAGGATTTATAATAAATGTTGCCAAGTATAAGATACTGGAATAATAATGAACCAACACAAATTCAGATGGTCTCTGTTGGTATAGTTATCCTGCAAGGAATGCCACTGAAGTCCTTGGTGAATCATTTGAAAGTTTGTTCAAAGTTGTATATTTGTGGCTGCCTTGACAATGCAATACTGGGCTCATTTTTGTGTTGATTCCATTTCAAGATTCTATAACTCTACAGTCCTATAATATTTGCAGTTGAAAATCCTATGGGGACAGGTTTCATGTAACTTTGAAACAAAATCTTTCAACTGTGACAGTGCGATCCAATGCAGAGTTACTCCCTATAAGATCCCTGCCTACTTACCCCCACTGTGAGGTGGATTTTCCCTCCAAAACTGATGAGGTTGTTTGCTGTGGCTGGGACGCCTCTGGTAGCAAGTATCTGGGTATAACTTAGAATTTGTTTTGTCCTACATTTCAAGAACATATATATATTTGATTTATATTACAGCCCAAAATTAAGTAGGGGAAAAGCAAAAGCCCACATCTTCTTTAAAATGAAATAGCACTAGAGCCTAAGTAAAGTTCAAAGATAACAGGTTTATAGTTCAAAAAGATAACAGGTTTATTCAACAGGCAGGTGTGGTATGTCAGTAGGAAGGGAAAGGAACGCTGAGGTAAATTTTGTTTGTTGTACAGAATACTTCATAAGCATTAGGCACAATAGGCTTCTTAAAGCTTAGTTTCAAATATTTACAGATCTTAGAAGTGAGAGGATGGTAGTTTCAGCCTTAAGTGATTTAAGCAAGGTTCCTTCATAAATTTCACTTTACAGCTTAAGTGTTCTGACTTTTCCTCCATAACCAGGGTATCCCACAGGGCCAATAACCCCTTTCCAGATACTGGCAGGAATGACTCTTCAACTAAAGAAATAACCCTGTTCTCTCTCCTGAAGGGTAGTCTCCTTACTACCCACTTCCTCTGCTAACCACGCGCTCCCAATTCTATCTTGTCTGAGTAAAATTAGTACTACCTTCCCCACTCTAGTTCATTCATTAAAAACTTTTTATCAACCTTAAGCTGTCCCAGTTAGGGCAAACTTTTTTTCTCCTGTTCCTCACACAGAGGAATCTCAGTCTGACCCTCCCTGTCAGACTCCAAGCTTAGACTCTCCTCTGACACTCCTGTCAGTTCCAATTTGTTATATTCTTGCTGGTCAATCACAGAGAGAGGGGGAACAGCATGTCAATTATCTTCCCTTCAAGCAGTTGGTTTAACTAGGGATGTGCACCTGAACAACACTCGGGTTTCCCGCTTCGGGGTTACCTGAAAAATATTTGGGTTTTCCGGTCTACCTGAAAAATGTTTGGCGTTACCCGAAAAATATTCGAGTTTACTCAGAGCGGGAAAATAATTTAGGATAACTGGAATCTCGAAGAACCAAGCTGCTTAGGGATTTGGGTGTTTAAATCATTTTCGTATGCTTGCAAGCGGCAAGAAAAGTGTTGCTTTCAAAGTTCCCACCCTGCCGCTTTTTTTCACCTGATAGGAGGGGGAGGAGGGAACCCCCTTCCCCCTCCCATTGGATGAAGAATGCGGTGGGACGAAGTTTGAAAGCAACACTTGAAAGGAAATGCAAAACAGCCAGAAAAGTGCTGCTGCTGCTGCTGCTGCTGCTTTTCCCAAAGCTTCTCGAAGCGATATGAATCACTTTGGGAAGCTTTGCTTCGGGATTCCCAAATCAGCTCAGTAATGCTGGGGCCAATTTGGGAATCCCGAATCTTTCCAAATCAGGCCCAATTTGGGTTAAAAACCCAAATCAGAAACCCAGAGTGCACATCCCTAGTGTTAACCCTCTGGATGCAGCATTTGATAACCCTTGCATTTAAAACTCATTCCATCAAACTTCCATGTAAACCCATTGAAATGAATGGATTAGGTTGCAGTAACTCTGCATAAAACTACACTGTAAATTGCTTGAAGGAATAAAATAGTTTAGTCCAGGGCTTTTTTTCAGCTGGAATGTGGTGGAACGGTGTTCCAGCACCTCTTGAAAATGTTCATATGGCCAGTGGCCCTGCCCCCTGATCTCCAGACAGAGAGGAGTTTAGATTGCCCTCCGTGCCACTGGCATGGAGGGCAATCTAAACTCCTCTCTGTCTGGAGATCAGGGGCCGTGGCCACTGGCCATGTGACCATTTTCGCAGAGGGTGATTTAAACTTTAAAAAACTCCCCCCTTGTTCCAGCTGACCCAAAGTGATGTCATTGTGCGGTCCTGAATTCCACCACTGAGTTCCACCACCACTTTTCCCAGAAAAAAAGCCCTGGTTTAGTCTACTTTTTATGATGACATTCTATATAACACTATATTTATTTCCCTTTAATTGCAATTTCCATGTCCAAGCCCCTATCACAAAGGTATGAAAGGGACCTAACTGTATTAAGGGTCAATGGTTCTCCATACTCTCAATATGTAGGGGGAAATCATAACAACATAAAAACATTTGATTTATATACTGCCCCTCAGAGCAACTTAATGCTCTCTCAGAATAGTTTACAAAGTGTGTTATTATAATCCTCACTACAGTCCCTCTGTGAGGTAGATAGGGCTGAGAGCTCTGGAAGAGCAGTGACTGACCCAAGGCCATCCAGCTGGCTTCAAGTGGAGGAGTGGGGAATCAAACACGGCTCTCCAAATGAGAGTCCTGCCCAGGGCTTTTTTTCTGGGAAAAGAGATGGTGGAATTCAGTGGGTTGCCCTCGGAGAAAATGGTCACATGGCCAGTGCCCCCACCCCCTCATCTCCAGACAGAGGGGGTGCAGAGGGCCCCTCTAAACTCCTCTCTGTCTGGAGATCAGGGGGTGGGGCCACCGGCCATGTGACCATTTTCAAGAGGTGCCGGAACTCCATTCCACCGCGTTCCTGCTGAAAAAAAGCTCTGGTCCTGCCACTCTTAACCACTACACCAAACTGGCTCTTGGATTTAGCCCAAACTGGCTGCTGGGATTTTGCTCCAAAATTGGGCTAAATCCAAGCAGCTGTTTGAAAAAGGAAGGAAGAAGTTCCATTTAACCACACAAAAAGAGTACTCTTGAAATCATGGGACTTACATGGGAAAAGCCATGTAGGATGTAATAAGGAGAAGCATTGAACCAAATTTAGCAAAAATGAAGGATTAATTCAATTCAAGAGGTGAAAATACTGAGAATGGTGAAGACTGAGTACATCAGTTGCTCTTGGAATATCAAGAAATGTCATTAAACAATTAAATGTGGGGAAGGGACTCAGCGATAATTAGAGATGGGCACAATCTGCATTACAATTTAAAAAACCCACGATAATGGCATTCACGCAATCGGGACCTGGTGGATCGTTGTCTTCCACGGCAAAAGATCCAGTGGTCGGGAGGGGGCTGGACTGGGGCTGGACGGGGCGATTGTGATAGGATCGGGAAGCTAGACATTCAGGTGCCAACAATCTATTCCCCTGGCAACGGAGGCAGGGGAATGCTTGAGCTCTGTTTGAAACTTGATAATATTTCCCCTAGCAAGGAAAAGCAAACAGTTGTGAGTGAAAAGGTGGCTTCCTGAGAAAAATATAAGCAAAGTGATTGGGAGAGGAAGGGGTTAAGAGAGAGAGAAAACAAAAACCCCTGGCTTTGAGAGCAGCTATCAACTGAAGCTGTTTTGCACTCCATCCTGAGTTCATTCAGTGCGTTGAAAGAGTTAACACTGAAAAGAGATCTCTCTCTCCTCCTGGCTTCTCAGCCCAGTGGGTCAATGGCAAATAGAGGGCTCAGAGGAGCAGAGCGGGAGTGTATACTGTCCCAGATCATGTCCAATGCCACAAACAGGACCAAAAGATCTAAAATATGACAGCCTTTTTGTTTTGTTTCAATGTAAAAATCATATGAATTCATGAGGATCCGTGTCTCAGATTCATGTTTTTTCACCGTGGCAGCGCCAAATATTTTTGGATCTGTGTTTTTTATATTTCAGTCTGTGGACCTGGCTGTGATATGTGATTTGATGTTTCATTTGTGTTTTTCCTATTTAAAAAACCATAGGATACGTGAAGATCCGTGTGGATCCTGGTTTTACTTCCTTCCTGTTTAAAATATGCTTTTGGAAGACTGGCTGCTTGCTTTTAAAATCGGGTGGGGAGGAATGGAGGATTCTATCTCTGCTTTTTTTTAAAAGCTGGCTGAAACATGTTGACGGGGGTGTCTCTCTATTTGGAGAGGCAGGGACAGGTTAAAAACTTTTCCCCCTTCTGCTCTAATAGCGTGCGTGCGTGCGTGTGTGTGTGCAAGAGAGAAAATGTCCCCTCCCTGAGGGAAGGCGGATCGTCGCCGGGTTAAAAACTTTTTCCCCCATGTGCTCTAAGTGTGTGTGTGGGTGGCGCCCCTCCGATCCCAGATCCCAGATCGGAAATGGGACTTGATCGGAGTGAATCGGTGATCTGGGGTCATCACCAGCGCAGATCCACAATCAGCTTGATTGGTATTTTTTTTTGGATCATGCCCATGTCTAGCAATAATACAGGAAGATTGGAAACTAACCTTCTGAAGCAGTAAAAACCTTATGGTACTCTGGAAGGGAGATTTGTGTCATATGGTAAATAGTCCAGTAGCACTTTTAAGATCAACCAACTTGATTGTAGCATAAGCTTTCGAGAACCACAGCTCTCTTCATCAGATGCATCTGACGTAGAGAGCAGTGTTTCTTGAAAGCTTATGCTACAATCAAGTTGGTTAGTCTTAAAAGTGCTACTGGGCTCTTTACTATTTTGCTACTACAGACTAACATGGCTAACTCCTCTAGATCTTGTGTCAGATGAGTTCCCTTTGCTGACCCCAGCTTGTACATATGTCATTGTCAGGTGTCAACATTCCCTCCCACTCAGCTCCTGTTATCACATTTTAGTGTGACCAAAAACAAAACCCAGGGTATGATTAAAAAGATGGAGCTGATTTAGTTCACAAAACTCTCTGCTCCTTTCCCTTTTCACCAGGCACAAAAAAACCATCTGTCTAAGGATGGTAGCTAGATTTCCTTTTGTATGTATTCCAGACATCAGATCATCATTACAATATTAGCACTCCAGCTATGCTTAAGGGAGATTGCACTACCAATGATCTTTCTGAAAACCATAATTGCCATTTTGTGTGCTATTGGGACAAAACAAACTAGCTGAGATGCGGGCTCAATTTGGTAAAGGAGCCACTGGGGCATCACCAAAGTCAGAAGGGGTATGTTCAAGCTCTACTTAATAACCACCACAGTGTTCCTGTCCTTATTTATCCCCATGTAATTTAACGTCTACTACCCATATTCATTGGAGAAAATCACCCAAATCGTCACTCAAAGTATTTACAGAGAGTATAAATCAGTTCCTTTTTCTACCACGAGTTCCATGTTATTATTGGATGAAAGAGTAGATTTTCCAATGTTCCTCCTATGAGCTTGATGTAGGAATTTGGAAAGAAGCCTTTAAGAGCTTTCCATCTGTTGTCAAACTTGATGGGTCTTTAAATACAAAATAATCACTTTGTGGTTCACTTGATTTAGACATCGGTGAGTGAATTTGGTAGAATCAGAGATGGATCTTAAATCAGCTCGTTTTCTGTCTGAATAGTTCATCAGATGGCCACTAAGGGCTATTACCGCCCCCCCAAAAGTCTATTGACATAACTCCATCTGCCAACATAGTATTCACTTAATTCTTTTTTATGTGGTGAAAATATTATAATAGTTTACAAATAATAATATTTCTACCTCCACATGATTTCCCAGATGCGCACTTGGAGAACTAATACTGGAAAACATAGCAAATGCTTGGCAGATGCAATTATCTTGATAGACGGAAATATGACAAACAGCTAGAGATATTTTCAGCGTAATCAAAAAAAACACAGATAGTGACATTTATTTGTAGGGGCTGCATATGTTGTGAAAAACAGCCTAGATGGTTTTGGAGCTGCCCAGCTGAATACAGCGCACCAATCACTGAGCTTGGGATGAGGATAAACTTCCTGAACATAAACCTCCAAACCACCAGTTCATATAGCCCATACTGAAGATGTCCCATTATGTGTCTGAAATGGGGGTCATTTCCCCACGTCCTAAAATAGTGCTACACTCACGGAATGCTTTGCACGATTTCTGAAGTCACCATTTCCAAAACGGAAGCAGGCAGTTATGATTCCGTTTTCGTGGCGTGATGACATCAGAAATCATGCCAGGAAGACGACCTCATTGCATGCTAGGACATGTGGAAATGACCAGGGTCGTACTTCAGCCGGAAAAAATGACATTTTTTTTGACAGGCCTTTAGGAATGGGTGTCAGTTATTAGAATTTTTATTTAAATGCTATAGGGCTTCTGCATGTGCAGATATGCAGAAGGTTGTCGAGTTTTTCCTTAATGTTTTTTATGCTGCATATATAAAAGTTTCAATTTCTGCCGTAGCTTCTGCTGCAGGCTGTGTTGAGTTGAGGGATGTGAGATAGCTAAGCACACACACAAGAAAGAGGTGATGGGGTCAGACACTGGTATCAAACCTGCTTTCTTTCATGCAATTTCTCTATCAAGTCCTATGAGACACCATTGGTCAGGAATTCCTCTCCAATTACCAGAATTTGAAAGGAGGAAAAATTGGCAGCTTGAAACTGAGAATCAACAAACGGAGGTCTTCTTCACTTCCTTGTGCAGATGGAGATTTCTACACTGGAATGAGGAACAAATGGTTTCCACTTAATGCATATGCCTAAGGGACTTCTCACAGGTGGCACGTGGGAAGGCCGTGATCACTATGACTAATTGCTAGAAAGTTTGCAGGCAATATTTCTTCCTCTCAGACCTAAAGTCCATTGGGACCTGTATGAAATCACACAAGCCACCCCTCCTCCAACTAGTAGCAAGGGAGCCTTACTTTCTAAGCCTTAGCCTTTAGTGAGTGTATAAATATTGTAAGATCAAGAAGATTGTGGCTTCAGTGCCTAGGAAACAAACTGCTGGAAGGGTTTCAGGGAAATGCTCTTAAAGCAAATACTCCACTCAGATAAGGAGAAAGGGGTTACCAAAAATAATGATGTGGGTGAGATTTTTGAGTGAGATTACACAATGAAACAACTCTTTCAACATTAGGATGTCTTTCTATCTGTCTGTCTATGCATCTACCTACCTACTTCCCTACCCATCTGCCTGCACACATGTGCAAACACACTCTCTCACACACATTTACTTAGGTGATAAAATATGCCCTTTCCATGCTGAGCTAGTTAGCCCATAATGCAACGACTAGGGTTGCCAAGGAGGGGCTGAGTCAGGGCCAAGCTACACATGATGAATGACACTTGAACGGCAAGTGGATTGAGTGGAGGGCAAGTGAACAGGGAGAAATACACTTGCCATTCAAGTGTCATTCGTCATGTGTAGCTTGGCCCTCAGTTCCTAATCTAGTAAATTTGATCAAAGAGAAATTTGGAGAAAGAAGGGGCAGAAAGGGAGACAGTGCAAAATTTCATATTTGCCCTCTGTAGATGCTTAGAGGAAGGCAATGTCTTCCCACATCTTCTTATCCTCCTGCTAAGCTACAACCCTGTGGTATGTAATCGAAAAGAACTCCAAGGGTGGAAGTAACAGAAGGGTAGCACTGATTTATCTATAAACAAAAATCTCTCTTACAAGAGGGAAAAGAGAATAAAAGGAATCAATGGCTGTAACAGGCAGCTCAATCCTAAGCCCTGAGTCACTGTCTCTGCTCATGTGTCAATGCATAAGGGGTGCAGTGCAGCCACTCCCTATGGACTTTAGCAGGAAAGCCACGCTGGCACCTGAGTGCAACAAGACAAGGAGCTAAGAGCTAAGAGCATCCACCCGCCATTCCCCTGACAACCCTGCTCACACCAGCCAATGGCCACACCACTCCCCTGACAGGCAGGCAAGGGGCAAGCAGTGGTGCAGCCAATGGGGACACCGCAATCCCCGCTGCCTACCAACAACCCTCCTGTCAGGGACCAGAGGTAACAGTGAAGATCCAGGGAGGGGGGCAGAGGTGACAGTGGAGGTCCAGATTGAACACTGACCCTCTCACCTGTCCACCCCCCATGTCCAGTGAGGGCCAGGCTGGTGGCTGCTCCCTGGGCTGGACCTAAACAGCATTTACAGAGGTTTATGGGGGCTGGGACAGCCATGCTCCTTGTTCTCCTGGACAAGTTGCAACCTGCCTACAAGGGAAACGGAGACATGTGTTGCAAGTGACCCAGGCCAGTCCATAGCTGAGGCCCAGCCCAATCTGCAACATTCTGGGCAGGTGCCCATGGTTGAGTGCCGTGGTGGCAGCTCCACAGGTGCAGCTCACATGCACATGATGCATGACCCTTTGGCGAGACAATGCTGTGAATTGGGATGCTCTTCTCCTGTGCGGGAGGAAGTCAAGGGGCTGAGGCAGTCTGGACAGAGACTAGTTTTCTGGGCAACTGCCTCTGGGGCAGGCAGGGGCTGCCACCACTGCTCCCTCCCCCACTGAGCCTCACCTGCAGAGGTTGGTGGACTTGTTGCCCTGCCCCCACCCCGCCCCCTCCAGTGCCGCGTGGGGACTTACACCTCACTTGTGTGTTTGTATGACATGGGTAGTGGCCTGCCTGCAGTGGTGCACCTCCCTGCCCACCGGTAGAAGGGGGGTTACACTTGTGTAAGTGCAATTTGCACCCATGTAAGCCTTAGTCCTCTTCCTATGCCCTTTCCACCTCCACTTTACTCTCACATCAATTCGAGCAACATCATCAGCAGACCCAACAGCATCAGCCATATCATCTCGGGCTCATATTCCTGCTCATCCTCCAATGGGATTTACGCCATCATGTGACAGCGATGCCCCTCCACCCTCTACATTGGACAAACTGGCCAGTCCCTTCGACAAAGAATTAATGGACATCAGAAACCATGGCATTCAAAAACCAGTAGAGGGACATTATAACCTTCCAGGATATTCAGCTGCTGACCTAGAAGTAGCAGTTACCCAGCAGAGGAATTTCAAAGGGAGATTAGAAAGAGAGACTGCTGAATTGCAACTGTTAATGAAGCTCAAGAGAATGCATCCCCCTGGATCAAACTGAGACATTGGCTTCCTGTCTCATTACCAATGCTGATTTCTCCACACCTACTACCTCTCTGCATACCCCACCCTATTCAATCATGCCTGCTGTTGTCATTCATCCGCTGTTGTCATTCTGCTTCTGTAATCACTTCACCTTCCAAGATATAAGGACAGATGGACTAGCATTCTAGCTGTATCTGAAGAAGTGAGCTGTGGTTCATGAAAGCTCACACCCTACCACCATAAGACCTTGTTAGTCTTATAGGTGCTACTAGACTCTTGTTCTTTTCTACTGCTACAAACAGACCAACACAGCTACCCTCCTTGATCTACATAAGAACATGCATAAGAGGTGCCTTTCTAGATAAGTCCAGTGGTCCATCCAGTTGCAAACGGGGCATACAGGCCACGGCCTCCCACTGATGTTAAATAAAACAAAACCTCATAAAACTGTAATTAAAACATGAATCAAGCAGAGGTTGAAAGGACTATGCCTAAGTGCAGCCCCCCTGAGAAGTACCAGCTATCTCGGAGGCAAGATAGATTTGTGAACTGACTGCTGATGTGGAGATGGAGTTTACGGCAAACCTCCTCTGGGGATGGAGGTGTCCTGGCTCTCCCCCTTCAGACTGAAGCTCCTGTAAAAACTAGGTTGATAGGGGGATATAGGTAGCATTATATTTGAGGCACAGGATATTTGACTCCCGCAGCTGGAGGATGAAATGATACAGATTTCACACGAGCTTCTCCTGCTTGTCTGTTTTAGCTTTTTAAGGGACCAAGCCAACACCTTTTCAAACAAACAACATCTGTGTGCCACAGGTAGCATACAGGGTAGGATGGAGCCAATGTGGATTAAGAAAAGCTCTATTTATTTTAGAATTTCCTGAGAATAAGTACACATTGGAAAATGCACAGTGGTGCATCTTTGGGATTTAAGCATATGTATTACTTGGCCTGAAGAAAGACTCAAAGCGTTCTTACAGCCTATAAACCATGTTCTTACGAAGTGACTAGAGCCATATTGAAATCTCCCACAAGAAATGAAGCCCTGATGATAATCTTGACTTCATTGTCAAAGGCTTCTCTTGCTATCTCTTTTCCCACCCCACCAACTTTTCCATTCTCTGTTTCAAATGCTGTCTCTCCCTGCGAAGATCTGAGGGATTCACACTGTAAAGCTCACATCTGGGTAATTCAAACTCTGTTCTGATTATCCTATTATGCACTGCTAGAGTGTAACTCAAGCCTCATTTTACCCAAAAATGCTCTTTTAGGAGTTCCTGCTCGAAAAAAAAATATATATAAATTGTGCCAAGGCTTTTATATCCGTTGAATTGCAGGAGGTGTAAATACACAGTTTAGAGTATACATGTACACAAAGGGAGGGTTTTAACAGCCCTCATGGCAAGCTCATCACCTGGGTCACTTCCAGCTTTGCAACTAAAACACATCATCTCACAATCTTATCTTTCAAATCCTATATTCATTGGGATGGGGGCTAGCAGCCCCCCCCCCAATTTAAAGCCACACATTGCTTTGAATCATATCCCAATAACATGTATTTAAAAATGGGTTGATTTCCCCATCTAATAAAACTCACATGTTCTATAAAACTGCTTTGGGGCCTTTTCCCTACTTCTAATATCCATCTGGGGAAAGAGAAAGGCTTATCTATGGGCCAAGCTGCACATGACGAAAGACACTTGCCTGGCAAGTGGATTGAGTGGAGGGCAAGTGAACAGGGAGAAATACACTTGCCATTCAAGTGTCATTTGTCACTTGTAGCTTGGCCCTATGTTACTCTTGATGTTGTGTCATATGCACTGCAATCCTAAGCCTCAGCTCCTCACCATTGTATGGACGATCCTAGAACCCTGATGCCACTTGTTTCCCCCAAAGGACTTTCTCAAGCACGTAACACTGGCAAGACAAGCTCAGCCAGGCATGGCGAGGAAGGAATGCACCCTAGTTGTCCTGGCAATGTCGGCAGAATTCTCCAATGACAGGGCAGATGCAGTTGCCAATGCCGTGAGTGGAAGGAAAAGGCATAGCCACTCCGTGGGCTGGGCTGCATTTGCTGTCACCAGCTGCTACTCCCTTGCCCTGCAGAGAGCAGGTGCATAGGGCAGACAAATAGCGATAGCGATAGCGATAGCGATAACGATAACGATAACGATAACTATTTATATACTGCCCTTTAGGACAACTTAATGCCCACTCAGAGCAGTTTACAAAATATGCTATTTTTATCCCCACACAAAACACCCTGTGAGGTGGGTGGGGCTGAGAGAGCTCCAGAGAGCCATGACTCACCCAAGGTCACCCAGCTAGCTTCAAGTGGAGGAGTGGGGAATCAAACCCGGCTCTCCAGATTAGAGTCCCACGCTCTTAACCACTACACCAAACTGGCTCTTCACACCCTGAGGTGTCTGCCTCAAGAAGAGCCCTGTTCTATGGGGGTGAGTTACATTGAAGTGCAGACACAGTATCTGCCCACCTGCTCGCCCAATCCTCATCTCTAACCAGGGCCAGGCTGGCTGCTGGAGCACTGCTTGGTCACAAACTCCCCCTCCATGCTGCCACTCTGAGGGCCAAGCTACACATGACGAATGACACTTGAACAGAAAGTGTATTCCTCCCTGTTCACTTGCCCTCCACTCGATACACTTGCTGTTGAAGTGCCATTCGTCACTTGTAGCTTGGCCCTCAGAAACATGCACTTCCTCCCAGAACAGTAAGGCCAGAAAGGCAGTGGGGCTCAGCGAGGGTCACACTTGCAGCCCCTAGTACTCAGGGTCAGCCCCCCAAGTCTTGGAGAGAGAGCTCCTTAAGGACAGGGAGGGGTCTGAAACAATTGACAAGAATGGCCATTGGAAACAGTGGGAGAGGCATGAAGGCCCATTGGATATGATGAGAGGCTTGAATGCCCATCAACCTGCAGTGGTTCCATGGAAATGTATTACTGCACCAAAAAGATGCAAGGGAAATGTGGGGTGCACCTTGAGAGTCGTGCTCTGTTGTTGGGATGCTGGTCCCCAGAATGGAATGACGGCCTCCAGGACCAGAGAACCTGCTCTGGGGGCCATCATCCCATCCCCAGAGTAAGATTCCCAAAGTCCATCCCTACCTCTGCAAACCACAAAAAGGAGAGTGGTCTGGCCTTGGGGAGGAGGAGCCCCGAGATCCCAGGACATCGTTCTACACCCCCCCCCCCCACATCCCAGCATTAACCTCACCCTCCTCATGCAGCGTTATTTTGCCTGGCTTATCAGATGCCAGCAGTGCTGTTTGAGAATGAGATTCTCCATGGTGCCCCCCCAGGCAACACTCCAAGTGCCACCCCATTGCCTGCAGTGAATTTGAGAGGCAGAAGGGGGGAAGCTATGTGGGCTGGAGCCTCCAAGATGCCACTGGACCCCTTGTCTTTTGGGCAGCAGAGCCACACAAGCCAGGCCAAGGGAGTCTGAATGGAATCCCAAGAGCTTCTAGACTCCGCCCCCCCAACAAGCTATGTCAAATGCTGCTCCCTGGGTGACTGCCTCTTTGGCAGGCGTGAGTCCTGCAAGCTTGTGTGCAGGGACCACACTCCACCTACTGGCGAGCCTCAACCATAGAGGCCAGCATTTGAAGGGGTGCCAGTGAGGGGATACGGGAGGCCACTGTGAACAAAGAAGCCAGGGCAGCTGGCTCCTCAGCTCCTTCTTACCTGTTGGTGCACCCTTACCCCTCCCCGAGCCAGGACACAGGAGTTGGGTAACCTCAAAATAACATGGGTTCTCAAGATAACATGGACCAGGTTGTTCTGATTCTCTTCATATTTGGCACTGCAACTCCACAGTCATCCTGATACTGGTGGCCAAGTTTCAGACTCTTTGCTTTATTTTTTGCTGAGTTATCCCTGCCACAAACAAAGAATCTTAGCTTTCATTTCAAATAGCATGTGGTGCGGGTGGGAATGCTGGAGTTAA
Organism: Eublepharis macularius; assembly: GCF_028583425.1. Lineage (NCBI taxonomy): Eukaryota > Metazoa > Chordata > Lepidosauria > Squamata > Eublepharidae > Eublepharis > Eublepharis macularius. The sequence goes on along the minus strand of NC_072792.1, from coordinate 18,312,394 downwards.
AAAAATAAAAACTACACTAGTTTCCCATAGTTTCTCCTCCTCCTCAGTATCCATTCCCATTTCTTCTCTTCCCTGCCTGTAGATCCTCACGTTCTTTAAGTATTAAAACATTTACATTCGTATAACTTTGGTGACACACAGATATGAATTGCTTCCCCTTGTCACTTACAGCTGTCTGATTCGGTGTTCCCTAAGGGCAAAGACCGGCAAACTGTCTGGCTCTAGAATAACTTAGGTATGCTTTCTACAATGCGTCATGGGAACTGTAGTTTTTCTTTTTTTTCCTGACCCTTCTTCCACTGCACGCCATTTAAATGATGCATAGGTGAAAAGAGGAACGTGGTAAATTATTGGTACAAGATTCTGTGGGATTTTTCCAGTCATTGTTGATCAAAGAGGTTCTGTGGACTGCAGAGCCGCAAAAGCTCCAGTAATGGTAGTACTACTAAAGAGAATTCCAACACAGCCCTATTTGACACCATTCTAAGTGTCAATCAAAGAGTGCTTTTGCCTTAGAGGTAAAGAACAACAATGATGTCTTTCTATGTAACCATAAGAACTCGTGGCCAATAGCAGCTTACATATCAGTTCCGAAAGTACAAGCAACCTGTTACTCTAGCTTTTTCCTACTAACTCACCCCTCTTTATCTTAAAAGGCAGGTGCGACTCATGAGAAGCACCTGTGTCCTTTACATGAATTGCAAAAAAAGAAGAGGGACTTTTCAGGGACTTCAAATACCCTGATTAGTACATCCGCCACTTATTTTTTAAAGTTTCTACACCTCTTATAGTAATTGTGTATAATTCATCCTCTGCTCTAAAGGAAAATGTTGATACATCTTTTAACTGCAGCTGCATTTCTGTTCAGTAATATCAGTTGCTATTGGTTGAAGCCATTTTTTTTTCCCAGAGGAAGCGGTTGATATAAATATACTATAGTTTTCTGCCAGTGGGTTGTCTAACTTTAGCCAAAGATGAAGAAAGCCAAGGATATAAAACAGACTGAAAATTCAGTTGCAGTGTATGTGGACCTAACGGACAATAGATAAGGAAGGAGGATTATCTTGGCCAATATAAAGCCTACACACATTTGAACGCTGTCACCTTTAATATTATTTCCTTCTTGCCAACTCATACCGTAGCTGATCTTTTAGGACATTAATCTAGCAGTCACGTATTTCCAATGTTCAAGGACGTTTCTAACTTTGTCAAGCCAATGTGTTCATTTTCTCCTGTTTCCACAAGTAACAGGCTGGTCTAGCTAATGACAACTTCCTCTAATCTGCGCTTTTCTTTGGGGTTGGCACATTTCATGCTCGATGTATCTCTTTGCCAAGAGATGTTGCAATGACAGAGCTCCGTTTGCAAGCATGGATGCCAAATTAGCATACAAGTGGCCCGTTTTAGGTCATTTGAATTTAACGGTCTGGATCATTCTTTCCAATACACAGTGGGAAAAAAAACAAGGCTGTGCTTGCCAGCATCTCTCATTGGATGGCTCCAAGTCATGCAGTATATTTATAATTAAAATCAAGTGCCATTAAAATTGCATCAATGTCATAATAGTTGCCACAAAAGCATATCTGATACACTACAGCTATTTCTTTGCCTGGCTATAGGAAGCATTGTGGTATCACACTTTCTCCACTGTGACAAGTATTGGCATGTATTTAACTTCACATTTTATTGTAACCATGCACATTGAGCATGTTACAAGATGCACTACATGAAATAGCAAGCAAAAATCCCCATACAAATGCTGCTGTAGGCTGATTCTGCACACGTTGGATAATGCACTTTCAATGCACTTTATCAATCATTTGAGGTTGATTTTTTGTTCTGCACACAAACCCCCCCATTCCAAATGATCTATAAAGAGGATTGGAAGTGCATTATCTAACGTGTGCAGAATCACTGGTACTCTATGGTTAGCACAGTTTCTCCCGAATGTTAATGTTATTTCTACTTGTCACAATTTGATGGGGAAAACGAAGGGCACTGAACTACTTTAACGGGGTTCTATTGGCAAAAGTTTACATAGGTCAGAGTATATTTTATAAGATAAAAGAGGAAAGATGCATTCACACACTCTAAGGGCCAAGCTACAAGTGATGATTGACACTTGAACAGCAAGTGAACAGACTTACGTGTATTCCTCCCTGTTCACTTGTGCTACACTTGTGCACATAGTGATCAAATGGAGTGCAAGTGGAGCACAAGTGAACAGGGGGGAATACACGTGAGTCTGTTCACTTGCTGTTCAAGTATCATTTGTCACTTATAGCTTGGCCCTAACATAAAGGTTGGTATAATGAAGGATAAACTAAAATGAAAACGGTGTTCTGTGGGAAGAGAATAAGGTGCCACAGGTTGCAATATCTCTGTTTTAACCCATGCAGGATTGAAGGGTACCAATAATAAAGCAGCCTCATAAGTCTCTCCCCCCACCACACACACCATTTTTTCTTTCCATTTCACAGTCCTAAAAACCATGTAATAAAAATATGTTACTTGAGGAGAATATCAACTCAGAACTTCAATGAACACTTTCTCTCTATTGCCATTATTAAGCACACTCTTTTTAGGGGAGAGAAAGTTCTCCCAGCTTCTAAGGGCCAAGCTACACATAACGAAAGACACTTGCCTAGCAAGTGGATTGAGTGGAGGGCAAGTGAACAGGGAGAAATACACTTGCCGTTCAAGTGTCATTTGTCACTTGTAGCTTGGCCCTAAAACAACATTATAGTTGTCCAAAAGGGCATACAACAGAGGAATTCTGTTGTTCCACATGTGCTGCCTCGAACTGTATTGGTTGGGAGGTGGGAGGTGGGGGAAACTGGGATTCTTTTAGGAGTTGAGGAGGAACTGATATAGAACACATGAATGTATTTGCATGAAGCAAACTGAAGTGTGACTGTGAGAGAGAGTGCATGGAAAGCTGGAGGGGGGACACGTGAAATGAGGTTCACTTGAACGCCCCTAGGTACTTAATAATGTGTATTTCCACCCTTATTTAGCTTTATCACTGGGGTTAGACTTCCTATTGGCTAACAATCAGCCAAACCATTACATTGGTCACTTCCACACGTCCTTAATGAGACGGCCTGCTAACGGAATTTTGGCGGGTTATCTCAGGGCCAAGCTACACATGACGAATGACACTTGAACGACAAGTGGATTGAGTGGAGGGCAAGTGAACAGGGAGAAATACACTTGCCGTTCAAGTGTCATTCGTCATGTGTAGCTTGGCCCTCACTCATTACATGCGTCATCGTTTCCCATGTGCAAGCAGGTCGTGATGATCCTGGGTTTTGAGCGTTTTTGATGAAACTTGTTTTGTTTCATTTTCATTTTTGATGCCGCTTTTTTCACACGATTATCTACCATATCAATGCATCTGGAGGCTTTTTTGCACTTTTGAAGTGCCCTCCCACAAAACTCCAACCCCTCCTCTTGCCATTACCCCTCCCACACAAGCGTCTGGCTCGCATGCGTGATAGTATAAGTCCTGGCCACTTTTTTTTTTACTTTTTAAAATGATCCTTATGCTATTACAATACAGTGCTTGCTACACTGGATCACTCAGAGCGGAACCACAAGTGACAAAAGGCACCGGTTGGACACTTGTCAGCTTCCCTCAAGTTTTGATGGGAAATGTTGGCAGCTTGGCGGAATGTTGGACAAGTGACAGTTGAAAAGTCCATTGGACAGCAGTCAGAGAGCCAAGCTGCAAGACTAGGATACCTACATTTCCCATCAAAACTTGAGGGAAGCTGACAAGTGCCCAACGGGTGCCTTTTGTCACTTGTAGTTCCGCTCTCAGTTACAAAGTATCAAATGTGTTCTATTGGAGTACCAACACTCTCAAGTATATCAAGAAATAACATTCAACAGTGAACACAAAAACAGTTAATTGACCAGTGTACAAAGAATCAAAATAAGTACAATGGTTAGAGTATTCCAAGGAAGAAATTGGGTCCAAAAACAGTAAGTCCAACAGAGTAAATATTTCTTTTCAAATAAACTTCCTTTCTTCCAGGTAGAAAAGGGAACCAAAGGGCTGCCGAATAGCTGCCTGTTGTGCCCTGCTGAATAGCTGCCTGCTGCGCCCAACAGTCAGGACCAGCTGAATACTGCTGTTTTATGATGTTCACATCATCAGGGGTGAAATTCTATCATTAACAACATAAAAAAGTGTAACAGTGTACATATAATCAACCATAACATGATACATATAAAGAACAAAGTATGAAAGACTTACCACCAGTCAAAAGTAAATTCTTACAGACTGCACATGAAGTCAAACAGTCAAAAATGAGTCTCAGCAAGTATCATATGGCATAGTAGCACCATGCAAAGCCACCGGGGCAATTATATATCAATGAATAATAACAGGGAAGAGATCCTGACAAAACTTACTGTTTTGTATATACATCAACAAAATACAACTTACAAAAAACAAGAGAGATCAAGGTCACTTTTCTAGCCTCTGGGTCTAAGGCTCTTTAAGGTAAATATCCATTGTGCCTCCTTTCTAAGGGCCAAGCTACAAGTGACGAATGACACTTGAACGGCAAGTGTATTCCGCCCTGTTCACTTGCCCTCCACTTAATCCACTTGCCGTTCAAGTGCCATTTGTCACTTGTAGCTTGGCCCTAAGTAATACTTTCTGAAGATCATATTTAGGGATCCTTGGATCAAAGAACAAAACAGTGAATTTGAAATCATCATGTCTATGGTTATTGTTCACAAAATGTTCCACCATAGGTGCATCCATTACTTTGAGTCTCAGGGCCAAGCTACACATGGCGAATGACACTTGAACGGCAAGTGGATTGAGTGGAGGGCAAGTGAACAGGGAGAAATACACTTGCCGTTCATGTGTCATTCGTCACGTGTAGCTTGGCCCTAATTCTGGACATATGTTCCAGTAACCGGGTTTTTAAATGTCTAACTGTGCTACCTACACACACCATATTGCGTTTACATAGTATTAAATAGACAACACCCACAGTTTGACAGGTAGTAAAGGCGGCATCAGTCAAGAGGGAATGGGGAAGAGAACAGGGGATCCCTCCTCCTCTGATCCTTCAGCCACTGCTTGGATTGTGTGCGGCTCTCCCAAGGCCCCACGGAGGCAGCGGGAAGTATCACCCCCACTGCTGTGGGACATTGGGAGGGCATCGCTGCCACACTGAGCCTTCCTGAAGCCTGTGCTGAGCTCTTCTAGGCCTCTGGAGGCCCCAAGGAGGCAGCGGAGAGGCAAACCTTTTTGCCCCTCCCTCACTTCTTATCCCTGCATACAGCACCTCCGCGGGGATAAGGAGTGAGTGCTAGGGAACATGGTTTGCCTTTTATATAGTAGGATATGGAATCATGTGATTGCCCTACTCTACTGTTCACATATTTATTAAACACTTGCATTTAAAACTTTGGGAAATCAACGGTAGAGAACGGAGTACTACGCATGCCCAATTACTACAGAAACTAGAAGACAGGACAACAATATAGCACAATCCCACATGTGCTCCAAAAAATAAAGAAAAGTTGAACGGGACTGCACCAACGTCATTTGTGACAAGGTGCAGAAAGAACGTGCTTTCTGTTTTAGGATCTTTTTTTCTTCCACTACGAACACACACAAGAAACACCTGAGGATGCTGCATATGGAAGATGGGTTATGAAACCAGGTTGGGAAGACTTCGCTTTGGGACAGAGAAAGCCCCCCCCCCCAAAGAAACATGTGGAAGCGACCATTATGGCATAACGCAAATGTGCCCAAACTGGTGTCAAACTGACTTTACCTTCTATAAAAATTAAGCTCCATTATCTCGCACAATACAGACTTTTAAAAATAATAGCAGTGAGGCAAATCTAGAGGATGGTTGTCAGGAGATAATCATACCCCTTGGGAATTACAGATATACTGTTAAGTCTCATATCTTTTACTGCTGAAGGGAAATGGTTATGTGATGACAAACACACCTCTGGTGCATTCCTTACCTTTTTTATCAAAAGCTGCAGTGTCTGGAATAATCTGGCTGGATCCCTTCAACACGACATAGCTATATATAATTACATATCATTCTTTAAATAAACACAACGGCAGCAAGCTACTAACAAGTAAATTTTTAAAATTCAGTTGCACAACTGTACAGCAACACAGTTGCCTTGTGACATATTTGAAAGTTATCACAGTGTTATGTCATAACTATGTGTTCCATTATAACAGTCCGTTGTAAACATTATAAAGAAAGAATGATTCACATACTATACGTGTAAGTATCTATCTGTCTTTCTGTACATCTGTACGTCTGTCTATGAATTGTTGCTGATGATGCTTTTGTGGTTCTTGTTAGTATTAGTGTTATTTATGGCATTACTATCTGAAATTAGGTCCTTCGCAATAAAATTTTATGTTGGGTCAAAGATGTACGGCTACCAAGCCTACACGAGGGTAGAAGACCAAAGAGTAATAACACCTGGCCCTCCTATAGTGCTTTGTAGTGTTCTAACCATTTTACGTACATTCTCTCAGTAATCCAAGGGAAGCTAGCCACAAAATAAGGAGGGATATCATTGAATAGGGATTGTAGAGCAGCACTTACACTTACAGGAGAGTGTTACGGAGTTAATTACATGGCAGCAATAATTTATTGGCATAGTATTTGTAGGCTATATATAAAGACAAGTGTCCTGACTGACTCATCAACGCCCAGCCCTAACTGCTGGACCTGAAATTTGGGGAGAACATTCCTTTCATGATGTCAACACCCACTAAGAAGGAATTTTAAGAAATTCACCCTCTAAGGGGGTAAAAAGAAGTAAAATGTGTTTTCCCAAAGAGATACAGCTTCTTTGCATGGCTGGCAGGCTCCTGCCTGTTTGCGCCCCCGCCCACAGCCAGCTCAGTCACTCTTCCCTGATTGGGCCAACCTTTCAAAGTCATTTGCATATGAGGGCTGATTGAGGGTCATGACATTCCACACTTCATCCCCCCCCCCCAGACACTTGGAACACAGAGGTCATTTGCATATGTGGCCTGATTGATCCTCACCCCCCACATTCTAAACAGTCTGCAGTTGCTATTGGGAATCATTGAATGTGTCCTGAGGTAAAATGCACCTCCCAGTCTTCCCCTCAAAGTCCACTAGGGTTGCCAATTCAAAAAAATATGTTACATACCCGTAAGTATTATACCTGGATTTAGTTAAATACCATAGCAAAGCATGGGTATCAAGCTATTCTTAAATAAACCTGCTTACCTCACTGATTTATAGGTCAAACCCTGTAAGATGAAAACTTGCCTGGCACAAAACTAGAGTTGAACCTCATCAGGGACAAGAGTACCATCTAGAGATGCTGTGAATTTCACCACAAACATGTCTGAAGATCAAACATGCCATTTGATGCTGTCAATCGTATCAAAGCTGATCACCTAGTCTGTTCGATTCATGCGCAGCAGCTGCAAATAGCTGCCACATAGGCTTGCATTCTATTTTTCAAAACATCATTTGAGCAAATAAACTGACAATTCAAATCAATTGGCAGCCATTAGCAACTGGGGACTAGTTAGATGAACACCAATGGGTAGAATTTTATTAAAACAGCATTTATTTATGTGTTATGATTTGTGACTGATTTAATGGCCTATTTATACAGTTGCCTGCTGAGTGGAACAGTTGCACAATGAGCAAGGGGAGGGGAGAACTCAATTGGGCTATACGAGAATGCACGTGCATGAAAAGCCAATTTTACTGTATTACAGGATGAACAACCATGAACAACCACGAACAGGTCAATAAGTAGTTGAACCAAAAATGTAATCAGAGAAGTCAGCCAGCCTGGCATATGTTTAAAGATAGAGGTGTGCTGTACGGAAAAAAAAAAAACTTACAATTTTGGATATGGAATTTTGGGGGAAATTTTATCATGATTGCTGATTTGGGGGGAGGACATTACTGGTTCATGATTAGAGATGGACACGAACAGAAAAAACAAACCAACATGATATATGTTGTTCGTTGCCATCCACAAACAGGGACTCACAAACAACCACGAACATGGCCCTTGTTCATGAACATGTTCGTGGTTGGCTGTTCGTGGGTGCCAGCAGACTCTCCTCCAGCCATCATTCAAGTCAAGATCCCTCCTGCACCACTCCCAGAAACCTTACCTGAGCAGGCAACAGGAAAGGTACAAATAATAAATAATAGCTTGGCCCAGAGCCTGGCAGCAGCCCTGGAACCTGAAGGGGTAGATCCCTATCCCACCACACACAAAGAAAATTCAAGCTCCAGTGCACTCTCCCTATCGAAATGCCAACAGCAACTCTCTCCCTCTCCACTGTCTACAAACTAAGCCAGAGCTGGGAGCCCCCCTTCCCCCTGGTCTTTGCTCCCTTGTAACAAATCTGGAGCTCCACACTTGTAAGGAAGTCCTGTCTATCAAGCTAAATTGGGCTTGGAGTAAGGTTTCCGGGGCAACAGCAGGAGTTCAGACAGAGTTCAGACAATCCCTGCCTAAGTTGCCAAGGGAATTGATTGCAAGTGCCAGACTGTCTGGCTTGATGAACAGCAATGAACGAGGCTTGCAATGACCACCTGTTCATTTAGAATGGGGCCTCATGAACAGCTTGTTCACGAACAGCAGATTGGGGTGTTTGTGTCTTTTTTTTTGGTTCGTATTGCTGTTCATGCCCATCTCTATTCATGATTCAAATCTGTCTGAATTTGGAGGCCATTACTTCCAATGAGGAATGTATTGGAGAGTCCGTTACAACTTTAAATAAAGTTGATGGCACCAAATTTGCACAGAGTATAGTCCTCCCTCTAATCTAAAGATAACATCAACAAAAAACCCAACAACATTTGATTTATATACCACCTTTCAGGACAACTTAAAGCCCACTCAGAGCAGTTTACAATGTCATTATTATCCCCACAACAATAATCACCCTGTGAGGTGGGTTGGGGCTGAGAGAGCTCCTAGAAGCTGTGACTGACCCAAGGGACCCAGCTGGCTTCAGGTGGAGTAGTGGGGAATCAAACCCGGTTCTCCAGATTAGAGTCCCGCGCTCTTAACTACTACACCAAACTGGCTTCCCCTAAGTTTCAAATTGACCCCCTAAGTTTCAAACCAATTCAACAAAGGTGTTCAGTTGTACAGAGAAATGAATTAGGTACCTCTCACTGCAGGCACACTTCTCCCTACTGATTACTATGGGGGGAATGGCAGTCAAGCAGTGGCTTAGCAGGAGAGAACAAGCCAGCCGAGGACATTAAAAAAAAAAACCTGTCAGTGTTAATTTTATTTTCCTACATTTACGGGGCTCCATATTTGGTAGATATTATAGCATACCATCTCATAACAGCATTTACATAGTTGCACTTTCAAACTATGCCAATGGAGCTACCTACTAGACAATATTTAAAAATACCACAGGAACAATGCTTTTGTATATGTGAATTTCGATGGAAGACTTCTTTAGCTATGTTTCGTTTTGCCCTTTAAATTTGGAGCCCAAGAACAAATTTCTGGCTAAAACATTAGAGACTTTAACTTTTTCCATTTCTGACAAATTAATGTTTATGCTGTCAGATGTGGATTCTTATGTCTCCTACAAGATGGCAGTCTTTGCTTTAGCCACTAGGAAAATCAGAGCAAGTGTGGCTTTCAAGAAAGCAGCCAAATGAAACGATATGTAACTTTTGAGTCTGAATGAGACATTTTAGAGATGATTGTAATACTTGAAATTTTAAAATTTTAGGGCTATAAATATGTTGTAATTTGTAAATGTCTATGGCCATATGCAATAAACATTATCTACCTGCTTTTTCAGTGACTGTCAATAAAAGTATTGCCACCTCAGTCGCAATGAAAGGCAGACAACATTTGGGTTCTAAAATGAATGAAAGGCAGACACAACATTTGGGTTCTAAAATGGGCCACATTATTAAAGTTACAATATGCAAACATCAACTATGGCAAGGTACAGGTCAGGTCCTGAGGTTACTCCTGGATCTCCACTGTGACCTGTCTGGGTAAGACACCCGCTGCCCTGGGTGCAAGCCATCCATCGTATTGCTGGGACCCAGCATGGCCAGGCGAAGTGGTTCACCCCTTTAAAGCTCCCCCACCTGGCTGTACAGCAGCAGGGGGAGACTAGCTTGTCCAGGGGTTTCCCACCAGGGTGTCTGTTCTTGCAACTTGGCTGTTTAGCAGCCAGCCGCTCCTGACAGACCCCTATTCCCCACCAATGGGGAGGTGCCAAGGGTGCTCACCAGCCTGCTCAAATTTTCCCCTAACTTAAATCCTGCTACCAGGGAATTACCTCGGCCTCACCATGCCAATTACGTCCCTCTTCTCACCGTGCAAGGTAGGTAAAAAACTCAATTCCCAAGTGCGAATCGGGGACTAGGAGAGAAAAATTCCTACCTGGGCCCAAAAGATGACTGGCTAATCCTGAACTGCAATAGGGTGAGGTGGGTGGGCTGAGCACGAGGCGCAACTGAGAGCAACGGGGGCGGAGAAGCCTGATAAGGCTACAGACTCCGCCCCCATGCTAAAGCCCCAGATTCCAGGGTGCACCTTCTGCCTTCCTCCTTCCGAGGAGGCAAAAAGCAGCCACCAGCCTGAAAGGCTGTTGCCGCTGGCCGGGATTGCCAAATTATCTTTCCACTGAAAATAATTTGTTTCCTTTCACAAAGTGAGGAAGGGAAGAGAGAAGGTGAACTGCAGCTCTATTATTCCATGCCCCCCCCCCCAGGATAGCTGGAGTTGCTGTTTTTCACTTAATTGACACCCAAATTGCAGGGGAACTATTGAACTTTCAAGGGTACACATAAAAAATAATAATAATAAAGCAGAAAATACAGGAGGTGCTATAACATTGTAAAAATCACAGCTCGTAACGATTTTCCTTGGCAGAACACATCAAGTAAAATTGTTAAAGGCAAATATTTTAACAGGTTGCAAATACAACCCCTTTCCCCCTAAACTGACCCCCTCAAAAAAAAACCCTAAAACTGGAAGGCAGTTAGTTTTAACTGAAGATTGGTAAGGGATAATCTCTCTGAAGAGGATTGTACAAAATCGGATCACTTACAAAGTTCATGGAGACAATTGTAAAAATGTTTATGTTCAGCAGTATGAGGGTGATAGAACAGTCTTTCCTTTCTCAAAAATTATAGTACTGATGAGCCCGTTTATGGCAAGTTTTTTGTTTTTTTTACTTTTTAAAAAAATCTATCAATTTCAGCTGTTTTTCCTCTCTTCTCAATTGTTGACACCATATGAAATTTGCTGAGTTGCTATAGCAATCTCTATGGGAATGCAAAATAGAAAGAATGCACAGTTAATCTTTAAGAATGGTTCAGCTTTTCAGAGTGCGCCCCCTGTGGGGAGAATGCAGAAATTATGCTGTGTTTACTAGTTTTTCCACCACGCTTTTTCAATGTAATGAATATCGACATTGATTTTTTTCATGGTGTGGGGATTTAGACGAAATAACGATAGCCTTGTGTCATGAGCACAAGGAAACTAAACATTCTGTACTTAGAGATTCAATTTTTTCCTGATTATACATTTTTCTCTTTCTTCCTGTGTTTCTGCCTGAATTAGAGTGGGTAGAAACTCCAGCAGTTTTCTGGTCTAGACTACATATGCAGAGACTACAATCAACAGAAGAATAGAACACTTTGAAAAAATAACATAACACCTCCATCTCAAAGGAGAAAGAACACGGGGCCAAGAAAAAGAAAATGTGCCTTGGATTTCTAACTGGGAAGAGGCAGATGGCTAAATGAAGCTCTTTTTATGCCCCCTTTTTTCTTTTGTTATGTTCTTCTTGAAGCTCTGTCTTTATTTTTCAGCAGATAGTACTTTTGGTAGAAATGCATATTGGGCTACAAGGCAATATGTATAGGCAGCACTGGCTGAAGACATGGTGGTTTCATTTCATTGATAGGGGTTATAACCGTTGCTAGACAAATTCTCCCTAAATGTCTACAATACTTCCCCTCTGCAAAAGCAACTAAGCTAGAGGATTGTCCTATTTTGTGGCCATCATTCATTCAATTAATTATGCATTGCACATTTTTCTCTGTCATAAGGGCCATTATTGGAGAATAAGTCCTTGGTCTTGAAGACGGTCCATTGACAAGTCTACTTTAGAATTCTAAGGGCCAAGCTACACATGACGAAAGACACTTGCCTGGCAAGTGGATTGAGTGGAGGGCAAGTGAACAGGGAGAAATACACTTGCCATTCAAGTGTCATTTGTCACTTGTAGCTTGGCCCTAAGTTAACTTGAATAAAGCAATGTCCAAAGCAAATCTGGGATCCGCTCTTCTGCTGGAACATCAGGAAAATGTTTTGGAAAACAAGTAGGGTGTTGATTACACTGGTAGTATTTGTGGATGAAGTCCTGCACAAACTTAGTTTGGATCAATTGATAAAATGAGCCATACTTGTAATTCCTGTTGTACTCCCCCCCCCAACAATTCCAATTGATTTTAGAACTGTTGCCTAAACCAGGGATAGCCAGATACCATAATCTCAGGAGCCACTAGCCTCCCAATAGTGATCTGGTGGCAGGAAGTATACTTTGCCCCATCTCCAAATGGATGGTCAGGGTTTATTTTAAGTAAGCATGATCTAGTAAGAAGGGCTTCCCAGTTAGAGAACTTAAGCCCACAGACATAGCCAAGCAACTACCAAATGCAAAGAGAAATTTAACACTGAAACTTGCTACAGACCAAACTTCATGAAGCCAACCAGCTATAAGTGGTCACCCACCAAGGGACCCCCCCAAAATAGAAATGTTATGAAGCTGATAGACCACAACACGTGCCTGAAAATTCTGTTTGCGTAGATGTAGCATCACTAGTGCATGGAAGCATAGCAATGCCCTTGCACTAGCAAGTTAACTAGGTGCGTCACCAGCTACATATTGTGCTGTTCTCCCGCATCTTTTTTGGTGCCAACCCTCAGCCAGCAAGCAGATGAGCTGCATTTCCAGAATCATATGGGATGTGTGGTTCTCTTTTTTTGCTGCTTCTCATAGTCTCCCCCAAATCCTACTGCAAATCTCAAAGTTCTCTCTTATTGGTGGCTACTATCACACTGTCTTTGTAAACTGTTTTTGGATGCTAGTTGTTAACAGGTTTTTTCTTAACCTTTTCACACAAAAGCTGTTTGTGTCCCATTTGCAATGTAGGGCCGAGTCATGTTTTAAAAAAACTTTCTCCCATTCTTCAAGAGTTCTGTGGTTTTCTGATTCTCTTTAGAGTACTGTTTGAAATGTCTGTGGCACTTCTGAAAATACCGCCTTTTTAGTTTCCCAACCATTTGCAGCACATTCTTTCCTTTTTTTAAAAAACGCATATAGTATCATATATTGGTATATAGCAATAACAATAGCATTCGATTTATATACCGCCCTTCAGGATGACTTAACACCCACTCAGAGTGGTTTACAAATTATGTTATTATTCTTCCCACAACAAAACACCCTGTGAGGTGCGTGGGGCTGAGAGAGCTCCAGAGAACTGTGACTAGCCCAAGGTCACCCAGCTGGCTTCAAGTGGAGGAGTGGGGAATCAAACCCAGCTCTCCAGATTACAGTCCTGCTCTCTAATCACTACACCAAAGTGGCAAAAGTTGGTTCCATTTTATTTTTTAAGTGCACGTTGTCAGAAGAAGCGACATGGTTGGAGAAGGACAGAGCACGGCAAATACTGTTCATGCTGTTTGAAACTAGAGATGGGCACGATCCACATTACGATAAAAAAAAACCCATGATAATGGCAATCACGCGATCGGGACCCGGCGGATCGTGCTCAGGCATGGCCAACAATCCAGAGGGGGGCTGGATCAGGGCTTGATGGGGGTGATCGTGCTCGGATCAGGAAGCCAGATACTCAGGTGCCAGCAATATATTCCCCAGGCAATGGAGCCAGGGGAATGCCTGAGCTGTGTTTGCCCTCCTTCTGTCGCCCTGGAAACCCAAATGGAAGCCCAGCTTGCCTTGATCAGCAGGGCTTCCTTCCAACCACGGAGCAGCAAAGCCGTCACCAGCTGGGAGAAGACACCCAAGGGAGGGAGGGGGAAGGGGGTGTTTTGTAGCCATGGGCACTCCAATCTCATCCCTGCAAACCCTGATAGGCAGCTCTGACGGCCAAACACAGACAGCCAAACGCAAACACAGATGCCGCCGGCATCAGCCACCGTTCCTGTATCGCTGGGAACAGTGGGGCGCCCCTCCTCTTTTGCCTCCACGATCCACGATCCACAGATCGGAAATGGGAGATGACAGGTGTGGATCGTTAATTCGGGATCGTCACTGGCGCCGATCCATGATCAGCTTGATCGGTATTTTTTTTTTGGATCATGCCCACCTCTATTTGAAACCACCATCCTCACATTGTTTTACAAGGATTTGGGCCGCAATGGATAAAAATGGAGTTAAAATGAAAATGTGAAAGTCTGAGAGTCTGGGCCTACCATACCCTTGAGAGTCTGGGCCTACCATACCCTGCTTTTAGGTTTACCACAAAAAAGGACAAATTTCTTGTGATTAAGATAATGCTTGAAAAGGTTTACTTGGGTGTTATAGGCAGGGTTAAGGTTGCTAGGTCCCCTTACCCTCCAAGTAGGATGGAAGGAGACCTGGATCTTACCTTGTTCTTCCCCTCTTGCATGTCTACTGTGGCTGCCGCAGTGATGTCACTTCCGGTGACGTCACTTCCAGCAACATCACCACGCAGGTGTAGGGGTGCATATAAACTTCACAGCAGGCTGATTTGGGCCTTATATGGGCCAAATTTGGGCCTTATATGGGCTAAATCAGTGCATGGCAAAGCGTGGGAGGGCTTCCGGAGCAGCCCAATAACATCAGTGACTTCGTTGTGCCACTCCACGAATGTGTCCTGGAGGCCTCTTCCTGTGCTTTCCTCCCCTGTTAGCTGGGTAAGTGGAGGCAGGCAGTGGAGAGTGAAAGTGGAGGATCCCCTGCCCCCATTTGGGGAACGGGATCCCTAGCCAGGGTGATGCTTAGTTTGCAAGGCAAAAACCAAAGCAAAGATAGGTTTACAACCACTGCAATCGAGTTACTCCAGCCTAAGCCCAATGATCCCACTGAATATCCCTCACTGAAGACTGGGGATCTCTGGCAGTCCTTACAAGATACCGTTCTATGAAGCTAATTGCTGTTCACACCTCTGTTCTGCTTCCGCTGACTTTAATGGGTCATTTCTGTCCTTGGCAGGCAGTCGGGAGGGCCTCACTTGGCTACTGAATCCACAGCAGTCCCTCGCCAAGGAGGATAAACTGAGAGAGTTCCTGGAACATTACTGGTGAACTGCTAAGAGAACTCCCAGAGACAAGAGAAGAATCTCTGGAGCAGTCCCCAGAGTGCCAGAAAGGTTACATGAGCGTCCTTCCGGCCCAGAATGAGACCAAAGGGGATTGCTGAGGCTTGAATCCCTCAGGCAGCCATGGGGCGGGGAGAAGATGACTGTCCTGCTTATTTTGCAGCTACAACTCCTGCAGTAGACCCCCCTCCACACACACACACCTGTTTAGCAGGCATTCGAGTCACTCACTGCTGAACTGAATGGATCCAGTGGTCAAGCTCACATCCAGTAGTCACACTCCAACACAGTAAGTTCAGCCTCTTTGTCATGACATTCACAGGATCCCCATTCTAGACTCATCATGATGAGTCAGATGAGAAATTGCTCCAAGGCCCAAATCCACTCAGCCATTCCAGGTTTCAGCCTTGGAAATAGCGCCTCGTTTTTTCCAATGCCTCTTCTTAGGACGTTTATGAATTTGAGGCATCCTTCGCAATCTATTTCAGCTTCCTTCAAATATAGATGTAGCAGCAACTTGTTCAGAAAACCCAGCACACATTTCAGTTAAGGCAACTCACTCACCCATTAGCATTTTTATTTTACATTTCCTGACTCAGCCCGGCCAAGACAAGGGAATTAGTTTTGATTCCCCCTTTTCCGAACTATATAGCTCATGAAAGAGAATGGCGCAGGGAGGGAAATACACATATGAACTTTCTTGTGTTTCCTTCGATTAAATTAAACAACAGGGGGAAAAATGAAAATGCTAATGAAATAGGCTGCTGGGCTCTGATAAGTGACTCTGAGCAACTTCAAATGTTTCCATTAGAGTAAATCACTGCTTTTTAGACTGTTGACATCCATTATCTATTCAGCCACTGCAACATGTTGCCCTTTTTGTTCCATGCCATGTTGCGCCGGCCTGCAAAAACCACAAGTCATTGTTCCTGCTCAAAACAATGAAACTCACCAGTTACAAGTGGCATTGGCTTGAATGCATAATCTCCTGACGGCGCACAGACTGGTGTGTCCCTGCCATTCCTTGCTGTGCATAGAGGGGATTTGATGCCAAACAGCAACTAAAACAATGATTTGTATTCTATAAATCCCTCCCCCCACAACCAAATTTACTAATTGGAGATTAGCAATTAGTGTCTGAAAACGATCAAGGCAAAACCAGAGGGAAATAGAGTGTCAGGAAAGGGACAATGAAATAATAGTTTAATTGGGAAGCACATGCGGAGGGGGCCAATGAAAGAAGTTATTGTTTTTTTATCAGAAGTACATTGCAAGCACGCTGTTTTAAATAATGGAGAGAGACACAATCACTTGTTTCAAAATAGGATGCAACAGAGGCAGAATGTCCAAGAAGATGTGAATTGATAATTAAACGAAGGGCTTTTAATAATCAACAAGCCAAGGACCACCAGATGTATTCTTTCTCTATTGTTAACTAGCGACCAGGCAGTGATGTAGATCTTCACCAGGTTCAAAAAAATAGTGACTGAGTGGGCATTAATCTAGGATTCCTTCCAAAATGTTCTTCATCTGAGTTTGCCTCTGGATCTGGAATCTAAAGTTCTGAAGCACCTTGTCTCCACAGAGGAACCAGTTCATGTTTTAAAGAACATTTCTAGCTTTTATACAGAATACTCACTGCCCATCTGTGGTTTACCTGAGCTCACAGCTTTTTCAGTTCATTCATATATTTCCTCCATGTATATAGAGAAACCTGAGAGGTTCATTAGATTGCTCCCTTTCCTTCTCATGGCACTTTGGGTCAATGGCATTCTTTTCTCACAACACACACACTTGATCTTTTCAATACCCACACACCAGCTGTATCAACCCTTGCATCACCTTCGCTTAATGCAGAAGTTTCTACTGGTCAGATCTGCACAAAGCTTTGCAATGACAGCTGCAGCCTGGGCATAGGCTTTCTCGGCAATAGCCACCCATGAAGCTGCCTTATTCCAAATCAGACCATTGATCCATCAAGGTCAGTACTGTCTACTCTGGCTAGCAATGGCTCCCCAGGATCTCAGGCAGAGGTCTTTCACAACACATACATCCTCAACGTTTTAACTAGAGATAGTGGGAATTGAAGCTGGGATTTCCTGTTTGAAAAATGGTTGCTTTTCCTCTGAGCCACAGCCTTGTCATTCTAGAACAACCTTGCAGAGGAGATCAGCCAGTTGGCTTCCGTCTTAGAATTTGGAAGGGATAGTGAAATGGGTGTTTTTTTGCTTGTTTTAAATGAGACTTTAGTGTTGGCAGGGGTTAAAGTTGTTGATTTTGATCATTATTGGTTGGGAATGGAGAATGAATGGCTGTGTTGGATGTATTTAATTTGATGACACCAAACTGTGATTCACCTCAAGTCCTGAAAGGGATGAAGAGAAGGATACGTATTCTCCAGTACTCTGGCTTGGATCCGCAGGAAGATTTCCACATGCGCTAGAATCCTTGCTCAAGTGGAAGTGTGAGAAAACCCTCATGCTAGCACCTTGCACTAAGTTAAACATTGTGTATCCCAAACTGCTTTTCCATGTGTGTACAACATTGTGCAAGTGGTTCCTGAGCATTATAAGATATAGGGAGGAAAGCACTAGGTATTAGGGGTGTGCACCCTGAGTTTCCGATTCAGTTTTTTAACCCGAATTGGGCCCAATTAAGTATGATTCGGTATTTCCGAATTCAGAAATACCAAATCAAAGATTTCCAAAAGCTTCAGAGAGTTTCAAAAAGCTTTGGGGAGAGAAGCAGCAGAAGCAGAACTTTTCTTGCTGTTCAAACAGCAAGAAAACTGATACTTTGAGTTTCCCGCATCTTTTTCCCGCTTCAGTAAACCCGAAGTGGGAAAACCAAATCTTTTTTGGGGTGCGCACCCCTACTAGGTATTACACAAGTTCTTACACCAGTGTGACTGTGCTAAGTCTATTTATGGATTGTGTCCAAGCCATAATACAAAAGTTATTTTTTACAACAAATCATATTCCTGAGGTTATATATTTCACTGTGTGTCTTGGAAAGAAAGGATCTGATTATTTCAGAGACATAGTTTAGTTCGTCAGCACTGATGTGGTTCTCTTCATGTGTGAGGCCCAGAGGAATTATCCCTGGCCTTGCTACTTAAAAAAAGCTTCTCTACACAGGACCCATCCCAGTGGGATTTTACAATTTGTTGTATCAAGATCCTTCTCATGGAGTAGTTCACAGATGGATGTGTACATTTCTGAAGAACTGTAAAACAACATACTCCAAAAAAACCTTGATTATATATGTATTCAGATTATTTATATGCCACCTTTCCGTTTTAAGAAAAGTGCTTGTGGCAGTTAACAAAATAACAAAATTCAAATTTTGTTCACTGGAGCTTACACTTAGGACTGATGCCTATAGGATATGCAAGTTTAAAGGGATTTTCCAGCATCGTACCTAGTTTGGTACCGGATGCCTGGGCTGACTGGAAAGGCAAACCACTGGGAGGTATTCATGCGCCTTATGCCACTGACAGATGCTTGTTGAGCAAAACGTTGTTTATACCAATGAATTCTGCACCACTGAAGTGCAGAAGGGCTGAGGCTTAGCCTCCTATCCATCACCACTCTGGAAGTTGTGCTTATTGCTGCGCATTTATCTTCATTTAACATTTGACTACATGAAGCTGCCTTATACCAAGTCTAACCAGTGGCATATCTAGCTCACTAGTCACTACTGTTTATTCTGAATGGCAGCAGCTTTCTCACAGTGGAAGTTTTTCCCCCAACATCTACTTGAGATCTTTTAACTGTAAATGCCAAAATTGAACCCTCCTGCATGTAAAGTAGATGCTTTACCATTGAGCCACAGTCCCTTCTCTTCCCCTTTTCAGTTCCCAGACCATCTGAAAATGCAAAATGAAACCAAAGTCTACCAGTGGAGTTCTGTTTTATTTTGTTGCTACAATAACACTAATGTGGCTATTATTTGAAAATGCAACAATGAAGCCTTTGTTGAAATGAACTAGTACTTCTGCAAAGGAACTTTCTGGTTATTTATGCCCTAAAACATTTCTGAATTCCACAAAACCTCATCCACTTAGGCTGCAATTAAAAAAAAAATTGAGAATATCATTGAATTCAACAGGACTTACTCATGAATTGATAGGTATGCAGTGCAATCCTAAGCAGAGTTACTCCAGTCTAAGCCCATTGATTTCAATGAGCTTAAACTGGAGTAATTGTGTTTAGGATTGCATTGTTAGTCTTGGAGCCTTACTGTTATTGAGACTGACTGAGTGAAACTGAGTGTGTAATTAAATTTATTCAGCCAATGAAAAAGGCCTTTTTCTAAACAGACATGTGAGGTGGGGGGCGGTTTGGACTGTGGTAGGGGCTACGTGTACTCAATCTCTTAAACAAATCTCCTTCAACTCATTTAAGAAATCAGACTTTCTGTCTTGCAGTACTGTATGCCCCCCCCCATTCGGAATGAAGAGACAGACACAAGGCTTGGGTATAAATTTGGGCCATTTATTGACCAACATTAATCTTAATAACGGCAAGGGTATAACTAGCGGTACTACAGGTCAAGACAAGGGGTCAATTGGACCAACTCCTCGACCTGCTTGGGCGAGCACCCCCTGCCCCAGGTGCAAGCCATCCATGTGAATGGCTGTAACCCGGCCGGCCAGGCGAATGGTTTCCCCCTTAAAGCTCCATACACCCCAGCCATGAAGCCCGAGGGAAGGACTTGTACAGGGGTTCCCACAGGCAGTCTGCCGTACAGCCCGCCAGCCAATCCCTGACAGACCCCTATTCCCCACCAATGGGGAGGTGCCACTGGGTGCTCACCGGCCCGCTCTGTCTACCCAAATCTAACCTGCCAAGGACCTAGGTTACAGTTCCACCACTCCAAATACCACACCTACAAAACAGTACAAGGTAAGCGACAAACACCTCTTCCCTGTGCCAATTTGGGAAAAGGAGAAAAAATTCCTACCTGGCCCTGGTAACCAGCAACCAGCTAATCCTGTACTACCATAGGTTGTGGTGGGTGGGCCGAGCTTTCAAAGCTGACTGAGCCCTACAGAGGCGGAGCCGCCCTTTACAGGGCCAGGCCCCACCTCCCAAAGCCTGGATGCCCAGGAATGTAAGGCTGGTCTCTCCATCCGTGCAGTGAGGCAAAAGTGGCACCCAGCCTAAGCATGTTTCACATGCAGCTGGGTGTGCCATCTTTCTCTTAGGTTGTTCATGAAGTTTCAGGTAAACACCCACCCACCACTGTCTGCTTTTCAAAATGCTACATTTTTAACATATTTAAACATATTTCCCCAGCCATCATTCCATTTTTATTTTTCTGTGGGTTTATTTTGCCATTCTTTCTGTTTAATAATGAGAATTTCTAAAGTTAGATCTGAAATTGGAGATGTCCAGTTTACCATTGATTTAGTTTGTGTACCCACCATACTATATTATTAATACACGTGTGCCCACTAGAGGTGGGCATGGACTGAGAAAAACCCACTGGCTGTCGGGCCATGGTCTATCATGTTTCATGGACCATGGACCATAAACTTTTCACAGACATGTGTCAGTTCACAGACTGGTTCATGGGTCTGTGCCTGTCAGTCAGCTAGAGCAAGACAGGATTTAAATGTTAAAGAACTCCTGGTGCTGCTTGCCAGCGATGCTGGGAGCACTTTAACCTCCCCCCCACCATGTCTAGATTCACAGATGACAGACGAATGGACCAGCTGAAAAGTTGTGAGGTCCATGGAAAATGGGTTTGCGCAGAAGAGTTAAATCGACTGATTATGTGATGAGTTATATAGAAATACCATAAAAAGAAGAAATGAGTAATATATAGAGAACAAATCAAATTGTTTGATTTAAATGTGGGAAATTTTTATGGTTTATGATATATAGAAATATTCAAAACTGGAAAATGGGATAAATTGTTTATCTAAAGAAGTATAGTTTGGATGTATAATAAGTAAAAGACTTAAAGATGTACTGCTTAATATAATGGAGAATATATATTTGTTTTAGATAGAGGAAGTTAATAGAAGTAAGGGAAAAGGGACAGAGGGTGGGAAAGCTGTTGGAAGTCAACAAAAGGGGGGGAAAGGGAGGGGGTTAGAAACGAAAAATTAGGGGAAAATTGAATGTAATGTAAAAATATTAATGTTCTAACCCAATAAAATTTTTTTTAAAAAAAAGAAAATGGGTTTGCGCTAGTTTGCAAATGCCAAACCAGGCCAGTCTGTGTGAAACTTTGGTCCATTTTCTGGTCCATGCCCACCTCTAGCACCCACCAATAAAACACTGTAAAAAAATTGTCCATCACGTGTGCAGGAAAAAAAAAAAGGAAAGGAAAGGGCTGATGCTGTGATTTCACCGATGCTGCCATTGGTGATGAAAGCACCAGCACACATCAATCCTGACACATTTTGACACAGTGCACGCTAAAAAGAATGGCACCACACTGATCAAACATGAGAGGTGCGGAAGGGCCCAGACAAGGCGATTCCACACCTTTCGGCTTGACTTCTGGGATCGTGAAGAGTTATATCCCCAATACAGAAGGGTCTTTGGTATGAAAAAGGGGAAGAATAAATGAAGAAACATGGAGGTTTTGCAGTCCAAGTATTATTTAGACATTGCATGAAATGGATGAAACAGCATTGCTTAAAATGATGGCTATTTTTCTTGGTGAGGGCCTCCTTCGTCTGTCCCATCAAGCTCTGTTGCAAGCAAAAACAATGTCTTTATTTAGCAGTTACAATTGGTGAAGCAGTGTCAGTGGCTGGTCACAGCTGTGCAATTCCCTTTACCCCTGAAGTGGGTCAAGGCAACAACCTATCTAACTTCTGGAAGCAAACCATGACCTTCTTGTTAAATAAGCGTGCAAAGTGGCTGTGATGGAGTCCAGGGGATTTATTTTAGAACTATGTAGTTGAGCAGGGGGGCACTTCGATATTTTGAAATTTAAATTAATAAAATAGAAAATGGAAAATGATCAAGGAAAAAATGATCAAGGAAAATGATCATCAAAGCTAGTGTTTGGACAAGTTTTGAAGGCACTCGTTGCAGTAGTGGAGATATGACCAAGGGGTCAAACTGAAATACATAAATTGGCAGGGAAATACTGGTATTATCTTCTGAAAAAGAGATATATACTTTTCTGCCATATATTATGATTAACATGGCCATACAAAACCCACCAAAATACAAATTAGTGACACATTTATAAACACACAGATGGCAGGAGACAACTGTCAAATGAGATTGTGTCAACTTCTCCAAAATAAAAAAAATTGCAAAAAGCTTTTTAAAAAACTCTAAATAGCAGCTTCTCTCTTCGAAACTTCCTCAGTTTTTGGCTACAAATATCCCAACTTCATTTATTGGATAAGAGCTCATCTCCCTCAGCCTTTGGCTAATATGGTTGAGAGAACTATATGCACATCCGCACATTGCCCCCCTAGTCAGAATGGAAGGCAGACAAGAGGGTTGGAACTCACGGGCCACTTTATTAAACATAACATCAACCATATAACACGGTACAGGTTAAGCCCTGGGGTCACCCCTGGACCACTGCCTTGACCTGTCCTGGCGAGCCACTCTGCCCCGGGTGTGAGCCATCCATGCTCATGGCTGTGACCCAGTGGGCCAGGGCATTCAGATTCACCCTCCTTCAAGCTCCTAAGGCCTCAGCAGCACAGCATGAGGGAAGGACTTGCACATGGAGTTCCCCGCAGATAGTCGCCCCTTGCAGCTGGTAGCCATCACAAGCATACCAGCTGCACCTGGCAGACCTCAAATTTCCCCACCAATGGGGAAGTGCCAAAGGGAGCTCACCGGCCTGCTCCCTATCCCCAAACTCTATCCTGCCAGTGATCATACTCCCACGGTTCCACCACTACCAATTACCCCAAACCTTTGTAAGTAGTACAAGGAAGGTGAAAAAAATTATCTTCTTTGAACCAATTAGGAAGAAGAGGAGAAAATTCCTACTTGTCTATATAAACAGCAGCCGGCTAATCTTGTCCTGCTACAGGGTGAGGAGGGTGGGCCGAAAACATGGAACAACTGCCAGCAGGCTGGGCGGAGCTGCACCTTTCTCTGCCCCTGGCCAGATACCCAGATGCCCGGGGATTAACATTGCCTCCACCTCCTTCCAGGGAGGCAAAGCATGGCCCTCCGCTCCTAAGCTGCTGGGCGTGGAAGCCGTACTGTTGGTAAAATCCAGGATGTTTTCATAGGACGATTGCAGCCCAAGTCTCACTTCTCCCATAATCTGATTAGGTAGACTTAAACATGATACTCTATCCCTTCAACATCCCATCTGGGGCTGATCAGTTTTGCCTGCCTTGTTGCAAAGCAAGTATCCCCAGCATAGTGTTTAAGGGCACCATGGTGTCCACCCATGTATTTCCAGGTGCCCACATCCTTCTTCCCCAAAGCATATGGTCCCCAAACCAAACAGCCAATCCTGATTTTTCTCAATCACATTGGAATGAGGGTGGGAATCAGAATGCTATTACGGGAGAGGAAGGGTTCCTGCTTCCCTCTTCAGGCCGTTTTCCACAAATGCAATCAAGGTTTGTATGTATGTTTTTGCTCCTCCATGTGGGGCATTCTGTGTGTGTGAAGCAGTAAAAAAAGGGAAATACCGTCCCCTCCATGCTATTTTGACATGGGGAAATGGCTTGTGGGGGAGGCAGTAGCCTTTCCTTCACCCACAGTGGCATTCTTAGTTTTTTTTGGGCTCTCCTTTATTTTTTGACAAGCATTCCCCATAGCTGCTGTGTGGCTGTGGGGAACACAAGTTGGGTCTAAGGAACTCAGGCCCAACTCTTTGAAAACCTGCACATCTATCTTGACCTTGTGTGTGTGTGTGTGTGTGTGTGAGAGAGAGAGAGATGATTGCAGTTTTCCAATGTGTGTCTTAGTGTTCTCCATCAGCAATGGTTCTCTCCATGTTGGAAGCAACAAAAGGACCAGTTATTGAAGCTGCCAGAGTCTTTTGTGTGCTGGCTCTTGAGCAGGACTGAACAGAGATCTGATAGATCAGCTTACCCCATCTACCGGGCTTCATGGAAACCTTTTGCTAAGTTACTTTGGACTAGTCACTCTCTCGTCAACTAACCTACTTCACAAAGTTATTTTTAAGGATAATATAGAGAGGAGAGAACAATGTTATAAGTCACTTGGAGTCCTCACTGGGGATAAAAGTAGGGTATAAATTAAATAAACATATAGCCCAAGCACATTGACAAGAAGGTTTAATGTTCCCAAGCTTTTGGAGAATAACCATTCATCAAGGCCTTCCATTTGCATTGCTTCATATGTCATTTGGTGGTTTTTCAAATTTTCAAAGCTGCAGTGTGGATGCGGGGAACCTGAGTTGTTAATAACAATAATGATGATGATAATGATAATAACAACTACTATATTTGATTTATATATCACCCTACAGAAGAACTTATCACCCACTCAGAGAGGTTTACAGAGTATATTATTATTATCCCCACAACAAAACACCCTGTGAGGTGGGTGGGGCTGAGAGAGCTCTGGGCAGCTGTGACTGATCCAAGGTCACCCAGCTGGCTTCAAGTGGAGAAGTGGGGAAGCAAACCCAGTTCTCCAGATTGGAGTCCTGCTCCACTTAACCACAACACCAAACATCACCAGGGAACACTTTAAAGACCTGCACATTTAGTTTGAGTCCACAAGGATCAGCTGAATCTCATTGAAAGCAGGAATAGTCTTCAAGATCTCCACCTTCCCATCCAGCATAATTTTTGTCTTGGGTTCAGTTTCAATTTGTTCAATTTCATCCACTGAACCACAGCCACAGCAGTCAGGCAGTGGCTCAGGACTAGAGACGGGCACGAACAGAAAAAAAACCTAACATGATGTTCGTTGTTCATTCCCATCTATGAACAGGGACTCACGAACAACCACAAACATGGCCCAGTTTATGAACATGTTCGTGGTTGGCTGTTCGTGGGGGCCAGCAGGCTCTCCTCCAGCCATCATCCAAGTCAAGATCCCTACTGCACCACTCCCATGAACCTGACCTGAGCAGGCACCAGGAAAGGTACCAATAATAAATAATAGCTTGGCTCAAGAGCCTGGTAGCAGCCCTGGAACTTGAAGGGGTAGATCCCTACCTCTCTATCAAAATGCCATCAGCAACTGTCTCTCGCCTTGCACTGTCTGCAAAGTCAGAGCTGGAAGCCCCCTCCCCCCTGCTCTTTGCTCCCTTGTAACAAATTTGGAGCTCCACACTTGAAAGGAAGACCTGCCTAGCAAGCTAAATTGGGCTTAGATTGGGGTTTCCAGGGCAACAGCAGGAGTTCAGACAGAGTTCAGACAATCCCTGCCTAAGTTGCCAAGGGAATTGATTGCAGGTGCCAGACTGTCTGGCTTAATGAACAGCAATGAACAGCAACGAACGAGGTTTGCATCGACCACCTGTTTGTTTACAATGGGGCCTCACAAACAGCTTGTTCGTGAACAGCAGATTGGGCTGTCCGTGGATTTTTTTTGTTCATATTGCTGTTCATGCCCATCTCTACTCAGAACCTCTACTGCACCTCTGGATAGAGAGATATAGATCTACAAATGATTTCTCCTAAAGGCTTTACGTAGCTGAATAACATAGGGGATAAGATTGCACCCTATGGAACTACAGAAGTCAGCTCCCACACTGAAGGTAGCTGGTCACTGACAATAACCATTTCATTCTAATCCTTGAGGAACATTTAATCCTGTCCAATGTACATCTCCTGACACCTACTTCTGCCTCCAAATTCCTCTACAGTATAGTATTATTTACTGTATCAAAGGCCGCAGATCGATCCAGGAGGAGCAACAAAGAATCATGGATTCTGTCCCCATTCAGGATCACTTGGAGTCTACTTAATTTTAGTTTTTAGTTTTTAGATTTTTATACCACTTCTCCCTTGAATGAGTCCCACAGCGGCTTACAAGATTAAAAACAATTAAAAACAATATATATTATATATTCAAAACATCACTACAATTAAGGGGGTCCCACAAATATAATCAATAGTAAAAAAATAACCAGGTGATACAGATTTCATGGTATATCACAGCTGGTTAAAAGCCTGCTGAAACAATTCTGCTTTGCATACCCTGTGGAACCTAGATAAGTCCCATGGGTCATGTATATATTGTCTAACACAGCATTCACCAGGATGGGGCCACCAGAGAGAAAGCCTCTATCTGGTGGAAGAGAGATGAGCCATGACTTACAAATGTACAGCTGTTTTCATTGACATCTTCAGCATATACCCAGATCAGATTGCCTTCATGATATTGTCCTGTTCGCTGACTGGCTGTAATGACAGAGTGTCAGGTCTTGCCAGGGAAATCTCCAAGCACTTCACTGCATCACTCAGGTGTATGAGTTAAAGTTACTTTATTGAAGAGAAATGCCAGTATCAAGATGGTCAGACAGGATCATTGGCTGGAATGGCTCAGGATGGCAAAGCAAGGTTAATTATAGTGCAAAGTCCCCACCCCACCCTTTCATAAGGAAGGAAGTCCATTAGGATTTTGGCTCGCAGAGCCTGGGAAGAAGGGAGGTGGGAAAGGATGAGCATTGCTCAGTCTCTTAGAAGTTTAGTGCAGTCTCTGCTGTACTTCAAGGTCACTTTCTCAGGCCTGCCAGGAAACCGTTACCAAAAGACCTGCAAGATAAGCCACTAACAGTCCTTCAGCAAAACAGGTTTTACTCTGCATGTTCTCAGAGGCATATTAATCCAGCTAGCATGACAGACACAGTACGACATTTAAAACAGGGCAGATATGCTGGGGCTTATCTGACACAGAGAAACAAAAAAGGTTAACCTTAAACTGAAGCAGCAGCCAATATGGCAAACAGTGGCTGTGAGAGTATGTTTTTCATACTCCTCAAAACAACCACATTTTTGCCTTGAAAAAACTTGAAGGTAAAATTTCAGAGAGTTTTTATTACTATTGCCTCAGTCCTTCTGTAATTCTTTACATTATTTTGGAGTTAACTCTGTGGCAACAGAAAGAAAAATCTGAACATACATCTTTAAGGGGAGGAGGGAACCTTTACTAATTAAATGGAGCCATTCCAATGTAAAGAGTAAAATGGGAAATAAAAATATTTGACTTTGCTAATGTTAGCATGTGTATTATCTTAGCGCTCACCATTATACCCTTAAAACTGTGCCGAAAATGCAATCTCTTCCTGAACTGCGGATATCCTTTATTAATGCAAGATTATATTAGCTCCAACTACAACTCCTGAATTAATAACAAAAATACATTTCTGTGAGGAGAGCAAGAGTGAGGGAGAGCCATATTTTAGACACAGTCAATATCATCAGCATGCAGATGCAGGCTCTTTTGAAGTTAAAATGCGGAAGTCAAAATAATCACATCCATTGGTTTTCTTCAACATAGCAAATGTTAGCAAATCTTCTATCATGAATTGGGCATGTATTTATTTACACCTATGCTTTTAGAAAGAATTGCTATGAAACCTATGTCCATTAAAGCCAGGGCTCCCCCCCCCCACACACACCAAATCCAGGGAATTGAAAAAAATCAGACTTCTCCATTATGAATAAATTATAAAAATTAATCAAATATAAATAAATTTATTTATTTTTGCAGAACTGATCCTGCAAGTCTTCTTGTGTATTTTGTGTAACTTGCATACTATATTTGCATATTAGTTTGTATAATTGATTTTGCTAGGGCAAGAAGCTGAAAGGATAACCCATTCAGTGGAAAACTTATTTACTGTTCTGGCATCTAGTGTTTCAGTAAGCATTCACCACATACATTCAAACATATATTTAAAACTATAAGGGCCAAAAACTGGATGTAGATTTTAACATGAAAACAGAGGTTCTTGGTAATCAAAATTCTATGCCATAGAACCATGCATTGAATGAAGCTCTGATTAACTATTTTCATGAATCGATGAATGCAGAAACAGTCCCTCAGCATCCTATGTCTCACAGGCAGGGCTGTCTTTGAGAAATATTAAACTGACATCAATCAGACACGAAGGACCAAAGTTCTATAAAGTCTATGGGTGAACATGTTAACCGGGGACACATTTTCAATTCATGTTTTTCTCACGAATGCTGTTCCTAGGAAATTCCTATGTTGCTCTGCCTCCAGGTAGCTCAAATGTGTCTGACTGCTGGGAAAAGATGAAAGGGCATGTGCAGTCACATGCTGCTTTAACTTAAAAATCATGTGGTTTTAACTTAAAAGGCAATTTTGTTATAATTTAATAGGCATTTTTTGCCATTCTCTGTTGAGACTTATTCCTTATTCGATGTGCTTTACTTTAACAGCGTAACTCACTGCCTATTAATGCTGACCGAGCTGTCCAAATCAATTCATTCATACGAACTGTGATGGCGTGGGAGCAGGTGGCTCTTTATTAGGAGTGGTGGTCCTTCAGAAAGGTGGCTGCTTGATACTGAGGAGCTTTAGGGATTGAAACCAGCACTTTTAATTCAGCCTGGAGACAAAGCCAGTGTTGGCTTGTTTCCTGAGTACGCTTTCCCTTCCCTTCCCTCCAACATCTGTAAAAAACAATTGCGAGTGTGTTTATACTTAAAGGTACCTAAAGGAATGTGTCCCTGAGCTCCTTGCAAAACAATGGCCCTTTCTACGTGTCTTAACCATCATGCAAAATCGTGCAAAACTCATGGAACAATGGTGTCTTCATGGTGTGATTTCCCATCGTGATTCCATTTCGTAGCATGATTTCTGATGTCATCTCACCACAAAATGGAGTCAGGATGGTAAGTCGCGCCATGAAGATGCCATCATTCTGTGAGTTTTGCGCAATTTTGTGCACGGTTAAGACATGTGGAAACGGCCCGTGTTTCCAGTTGTCCACATTGACAACTATAAGGAAAGGCTGCCAAATAGTTCCTAAAGGGGATCAAATAATTCAGGGGGCTAAATGAGGGACACACTGTGCTTGAAAAGGAGACCTTTGTGGCCCCATTATATGTACACACACCCCTCCCCCAGCAGAGCTGCTCTGACATGGAAAAATAGGCATAGGCTTACAGGAGGTAATGGAGGACTGCTGTGACCTGAAGGTGAGTGATTTTTATTCATCTCTCAAAGCACCTAAAAAAGGGCTTTGGAAGAGCAAGAAGAACAAAAATGACAGGTCAAGGCAAGCTTCCACACTAGGGTTGGCCCCTGGAACTCATGCAATGCCATCATCCAACTGGGATTTCTTAAACTGCTTTTCCTTTTGCTGGCTGCTGACAGGCAAAGGGAGCTGGGGGCAGATCGAGCAGGAAATTGTCGAGCCTATCCCAGAGAGAAACTGAACAGCAAGTGTGAAGAGGATTGTAGGCTCCTTCAGGTCCGGGGAGTTGAGTAAAGAGCTACTGAGTAGAGAGGCATTCTGGACATTTGCGCTAGACTGTTTAGGGCCAAATGGGCTCAACAATCTCATTGATTATTCTGGCTTTGTGTAATCATTAATATTTTGCAAACATCATGGATTCATGTAACTACAGAAAAGTTATAAAGGGACACTGTAGCTTTAAGACTTGACGACATCATCTCTTTATATACTCAGCAATACAGTATGTTAATTACCAGCTCTTGACCAAGCATGGATGCAGTTGTTAATTTTGTAAAGCTGGATTGTAGTGAGTATTATACTTAGTTCTGTACTGTTGCTTTTTAAGAAACTCGGAGGTCAAGGTATTATGTATTTGATGTTTCTTAGGGCCAAGCTACAAGTGACGAATGACACTTGAACGGCAAGTGGATTGAGTGGAAGGCAAGTGAACAGGGAGAAATACACTTGCTGTTCAAGTGTCATTCGTCACTTGTAGCTTCGCCCTTACAGTAAATTGTTTCCCGTGATCAAGAGGATTGTGAAACAGGAAGGTATCTGGAATCCTGTCAGGACATCATTGTTGCTCAGCTTCATCCCGCTGTTGTGGAGATCATCAATCATCGTTATCTTTACCCCCTGAGGATTAAGGGGACATTATTTTCGTTCAGTTCATCCCGCAGTTGTGGGGAGCCTCCTTTATTTTCGTCTTTACGTATAAAAGGATACTGAACTGACATGGATATTTCCGTCATTTATACACTGGACTTTTGAGTTCTATTCCATATTGGATGTATTAATTGGTTAAGCTCTATCACATCACATGCCGATTACAGGCATTCTTTGTATATGATTTTGTGTAAAAGACAATTTGTAAAATCTAGTGTGTTGCACGAATTTATTGATTGTCCTCTGAATAGAGCTTTAACTTACTTGTAATGGAGAGTCAAGCTGTAAAACCAGGAGGTAAGCTGACAAGTGTCCAACCTGTGTAAGGCGTCACTTGTAGGGGCTCTAGGTCTTTTAGTGGAGAGAGAACAGGGAGGTCTCAGATACCTAAAGCAAAGCTGAGATGCACTCCCCTCTGGGACAAAATATAAATAACTAGACTGAGATCATATAGACCCCCTCCTCCCCCAAGGGCACTGTGGAACATCATAATCACTTAAATGACTTTAGGGCATATATGTCATCTTTGGTGATCAACAAGATTAAATTCACTGACTGGGCAGGCACAACGGTGTCCAAAAGCTGCAACACAGAAGTAAATGAAACTTAATGAACAAGATCAACAAAGCCAATATCCTGTGACAGAAGTAGCTACTGCACAACAGCATATCTCTAACATAAAAAAACCTACAGAAGCTCCTGCCATGTAAAAAAAAAAATAAGGGTGGGATTTGATTTGCTTAACACAATTTTCCAAAAACCCCACATGGCCACCCTTGATAATTTATTCATTATACTACTTTCAAAAATCCCACAGGCATAGTAAGGAGGGTTCTCTCGTCCCCAAAGGACATATTGAGAGTCATTTCTATCCTAGAAAGAAGGGATGGATGCAGAAATGATTCCCCACAATGAGATGTACAAATTCTGAAGAACAAGTATGATGTAGAGTGTCAGGTCTGTTGCCCACAGTCCCTCCATCTTCCCTTCATTTGCAATCATCTTGTGTGTGTATGTGTGTGTGTGGGAAGACTGCACGCTCATCTCGGATGGCTCGCCACAGAGATCTTGAGATGGTTCCTTCCTATTCTCCCACTGACTATGCCCAGCTGGTTGGGCACTGGGGGTGGGGGGCTCACAGGGAGGGACTGAAACTTTGTAGCAAGCATTCCATATGTCATTCTCAGCAAGAGTTCTGTGTACAGCCAGACACTTTTAATTGTTTCTGTGTAACCTATGGTCATATATATGCTTTAGTTATGATTTCTCAATAAAAAACCTTGACTCAAGAGAGCTTGGATTTCTTGCTGCAAGGGGGGAGTCAGCTTCAACGTTTCCTGTTTTCCACAGACTGACACAGAGATTATACCAGGCTTGAATCCCCACGTTGCCATGAAATAACAACAACAACAACAACATTTGATTTATATACCTTCAGGACAATGTAATGCCCACTCAGAGAGGTTTACAAAGTATGCCATTATTATCCCCACAACAATAAATCACCCTGTGAGGTGGGTGGGGCAGACAGAGCTCCAGAGAGCCATGACTAGCCCAAGGTCACCCAGCTGGCTTCAAGTGGAGGAGTGGGGAATCAAACCCTGCTCTCCAGATTAGAGTCCCGCGCTCTTAACCGCTACACCAAACTGGCTCATGGGGTATCGTTGGGCAAGTCACACACACTTACTCACTTGCTCACTGATTCAGCTCAACCTACCTCATGGAGTAGTTATTTTTGTCATTGTGAAGATACAATGAGGAGGAGAGAACAATGTTCGAAGTTGCTTTGGGCCCCACCGGGGAGAAAAAGTGGGATACAACTACTGAAGTAAATAATAAAAACAGTTCTCCCTTCAGGTATCATCTCGCAAGTGCACAAGGCATTCATGTTTGTGTTGTGCAATGGATGCTCCTGTGAGTGAACCATATGTGAGTGACCCACGTGGGAGGTTTTCAGTATGAAATTCATTTCCACTATCTGACCGCTAAGACTGTGTGCACTGAGCCCTGGTCAGAAAAGCTAAAATCGTACTAGTCAACAGTTCAGCAGGGAAAGTGGCCATCAAATACAGCAGTAGGTATTTCACATTTCTATGAGCACGTGAAGCTGTGTTATGCTGACTCAAACCATTTGGTCCATCAGAGCCAGTATTTTCTACTAAGACCTGCAGTGGCACTCCAGGCTTTCAGGCAGAGGTCTTTCACATCAATGACTACCTGATCTTTTCAGCCTGAGATGTCAGAGATTGAACTGGAGAACTTCTGCATGTCAAATAGATGCTCTGCCACTGAACCATAACCCCTCTCCACATCCCATACCAAGCCCCAAACATATAGAAAACAAAAACAAAAACAAAAACAAAAACAAAAACAAGAACAAGAACAAGAACAAGAACAAGAACAAGAACAAGAACAAGAACAAGAACAAGAACAAGAACAAGAACAAGAACAAGAACAAGAACAAAAACAAAAACAATAATAATAATAACATTCGATTTATATACCGCCCTTAGGACAACTTAATGCCCACTCAGAGCGGTTTACAAAGTGTTATTATTACCCCACAACAATCACCCTGTGAGGTG
Source organism: Eublepharis macularius (assembly GCF_028583425.1). NCBI lineage: Eukaryota > Metazoa > Chordata > Lepidosauria > Squamata > Eublepharidae > Eublepharis > Eublepharis macularius. Next base: position 18,279,405 of record NC_072792.1, on the reverse strand, counting down.
GGTGGGGCTAAGAGAGCTCAAGAGAACTGTGACTCGCCCAAGGTCACCCAGCTGGCTTTGTGGAGGAGTGGGGAATCAAACCCGGCTCTCCAGATTAGAGTCCCGTGCTCTTAACCACTACACCAAACTACACAAAACAAAAACAAAAACAAAAACAAAAACAAAAACAAAAACAAAAACAAAAACAAAAACAAAAACAAAAACAAAAACAAAAACAAAAACAAAAACAAAAACAAAAACAAAAACAAAAACAAAAACAAAAACAAAAACAAAAACAAAAACAAAAACAAAAACAAAAACAAAAACAAAAACAAAAACAAAAACAAAAACAAAAACAAAAACAAAAAAACATTTGATTTATATATCACCCTTCAGGACAACTTAATGCCCACTCAGATAAGTTTACAAAGTATGTTATTATTATCCCCATAACACAACAGTCTGTGAGGTGGGTGGGGCTGAGAGAGCTCTAGAGAACCGTGACTAGCCCAAGGTCACCCAGCTGGCAAACCGGGCTCTCCAGATTAGAGTCCCGCACTCATAACCACTACAGCAAACTGGATAAAGTGAAAGTTCCAACCACTCTCAGCGACTAGCAGCTGCAATGACAGAAAGTGAGGAAATTTGTGCTCTGAAGCTAGGGTAGGTGAGTGGGAACAATCACACAGATCAGGGTCTCTTCCGCATGGTGAATTGGGATTTCTTTGTACTCAGCCCCATGAGGCTCGAATCCACTTTATTTGTTGGGTCTGGATTCTTTCATTCTACACTTTGAAGAAGTCAAACAGAAGTAGCTGCTGTTTTTTATTTCTGTACTAGAAAAAATGCCCGGTTTCTGCTGTGGGCTTTTGTGGACATACCAGTTTCATTAGCTGATGGGCTTAGGACTGGTCAGTTTCCTCAGTTGATTACTGAGGAAACTTACAAAGGGTTTTTCTTTTTTATAATGGCACCAATGTTAAAACGTTGCTGTTTAAATTATTTAAAAAATGCCAAAAAATGGACTAAAACTTTAAAATATCAACTGAGATTCAGGGCTTTCTGCAGAGTTTTTGTGTTAGCTGTATTGCAGCATTTCCCACCCACCGCTCACTGTTGCAAGGGGTATTTTTCTTTAAGGCACCAATGTTGCAATTTTGCCATTAAAAAAAAAATACAGGAAAAACACTTGCTTGGTTGCTGTTCAACCTGATTGGATGCAGGGGAATAAAGGGGAGGGCGAGAGGCAAGTCCAGGGCCAGGCCTCACACTGAAGAAAGCATTCTGTAGTTCAAAACAGCCCCAGTTTCACTTTGCTGGGAGGAGAAACATCTGGATATGTGTGCAGGGAGAAAAGCTACAGAAAAGCCAGGGAAAGATCAAATGTACTGTGGATGCTGCCTTTCTCTATGCAAAAAAATGGGGGAGGGAAGCAGTTTGGAGACAGAATTGAAGTATTTTGACCATGTATGCAGAACTCTGAAGATAAATCAATACAGTATGGGGGCAGAATAGATGGGGGGGGAAAAAGTGCAGAAAAGACTCAGGTTTTTCTGGTCTCATGCAGGAACCTCAGTTCTTTCACATAACTCCAAACCACACATTATTCCCTAAAACCACTTCCTCCCCAATTCTTGGTCACAAAAGGAAAATGTAATCCCAAAGTGTGTTTATTAATCAAGCGCAGAAGGCACTTTCCCCTGATGTCTCCAGCTCTATAAAACCACGCAATGTAAAAATGTTTAATTCTTCTTTGGTTTTTGTTGTTTTTCACTTTCAGTTTACATAATGTATTGTTTGCACTGAAGAATTCGGGATCTCTGCAAATATTCTCATACTTCTGCTTACGTGCAGCCACATTTCCTAGTATAAATTCTGTTCCAATTTATATCTTTATGAGATGAATAGCCGTTCCGGATTTGCTTTCCTAGAGTCAGGCAATACTTTGTGGCAAGCCAACGTTATCCCCCCAGGTGCCTATGGCTCTATAATGTTTTATGCTCTGACAGAACAATCCTAAGAAAAGTTACTCCAGTCTAAACCTGTTAAAATCAATGGGCTTAGGGTGACATAACTCTGCGTAGGACTGCACTGCGAGCTGCTTTGCAGGATTCTTTTAAAGTAAAGAATTGGATTATGTAAATTTAACTTCAAAAACACAGTCTGGATCAGATACACTCTCCTCATTAGCACGCTTTATGTGGGGGTTGTCTATAGTGTGTTGTGTTCTCTTAATACACGCTTATTGTCAGCCATGCCGCTGAGGTCTCAGTCTGTGAAATATGAAAAGCACAGTTCAAGGTAAATCCTTTTTCTTTGGTCCCAGTGGATTACACAACCAGAGGACAGGCTGCCTTTCAATCTATTTGCCTTTCTCATTAAGGCTTAGATCTATAATTGGAAACTTGTTCCTGGAGAAAGATCAAACAACAGTTTTGCACTCTGGATGCAACAAAGCCAAGTCCACAAAAAGATAAACTAGTTGAAGCAGATTTACATATAGGAAGAGAGTAATAAGAAGCATTTGAGACAGATTAAAAGGGGGAAATGACACTGGAGGGTTATAGTCAATGGCCGGAAGGGTAAACTTTCAGTTGTACATAAGGGACCCAAAACGTCTTTATCTTCAACCAAATGAGCTCAGCTGGTAAACACAACACAATACATGTTTGGAATAAAGCCTTCCCTGGATTTGCTTCAGTATTTTCAGCCATTCACCAGCACAGACTACTAGGTCATGGATCATTCTCAACACCGTTCCAGATGTACCTGTGCGATAACCGCCTACACACATACCTCAATTCCCTAGAAATGGCTCGATGCTGCAGTTTTTTTAAAAAAAATGTTCAATTTACCAATTGGTAAATCGTTTTTTGGGTTGAAACGTGCCCTGTTCAAATGTTCAAAAGAGCGAGCGCGTGGGGCTTGAGGACTATCAGTATCTGCCCAGTGCCGCAGTTTATAGGAGGGAAATGTTTTGCATTGCAGAAGCCTCTAGAAGGGCATTTTTATTGCCCATGCTGCCCTTATGCTGCTTAAAAACAATCTGATATTAAGTAATGTTAACACCCAGAGAGGACACAGTCATAATGCTTAGCAGAGTTCTTGCTCTACTAACTTGTCAGCAAGCACCATCAACCACGCCCAGATCCAGCCACCATATGCCACCACATTTCTTCTGTTGAACCTGCTCAGCAGGTGAAGCTCAACGGATTCTCCAGATCAGACTAGAACCCACCATGCGTACTATTCTAGTATTTCTACATTTATGCTCATTCTTACTGTCTGCATTGCTGTGAATCTCAAGGCTGTCTTTCATTGGTGGTAACCAAATCAACAGTTGTATAGACACTAGCACTTATTCCTAAGGAAACACATTTTTGAGTTTTTGTTGGGGGGGGGGGTGGATGTGGTTTCTTTAGAAATAGGATAGGTGGAGTTCGGTTTTTAGAGTGGTAAGTAGACATGGGCACGACCAGCATTACGAACAGAAAAAACCCACGAACAGCCCAATCTGCTGTTCACGAACAAGCTGTTCATGAGGCCCCATCCTAAATGAACAGGTGGTCATTGCAAGCCTCATTCGTTGCCTTCGGCAACCCTTCATCAAGCCAGACAGTGTGGCACCTGCAATCAATCCCCTTGGCAACTGGAGGCAGAGACTGAACTCTGTCTGAACACCTTCTGGCTTTCCTTCTGGCTTTAACCCTTCAAAGTACTTCCAGCAGAGAGTCCCGTTTGTTGCCGCTGTGAAGAGAAAATGACAGCCAGTGAGGAGACCCATGGATCATGCCTTTCCCTGGGTGCAATATCTCTGAAACTTGGGGGGTCTTCAGAGGACAGTGAGGACTATGTCCCCTGCAAATTTGGTGGGTATTGGACATTGTGAAAGTCAATTTGTAACCCCTCAAACTAGCTGCCAGCAGACACTGCTATTTTTGCCAGGACAGGGCCCTTTAAACTATCAGCTGGCAGGCGGCAGGGGGGAATCCCCCCCTGCCGCCTGCCAGCTGATGGTTTAAAGGGATCTTTAAAGGGCCAGGTAAGTGGGTTTTAGGGGAGGGGGGCTAAGTGGGGGTGGTTGGGGATGGGGGTGGGGGTGGTTCTGGCCCCCAAGAACAATGAACAACGAACAGTTCATATTCGTCCATGTCCATTGTTCATTGTTCATGGATGGCAATGAAAGACAGGGTGTTTGGGTTTTTTTTTCCGTTCGTGCCCATGCCTAAGTGGTTGGGTTACAGCAGCATCATGTTAGTTGAAATCACAAGTCTACTGGACAGTACAAGAGCAAGGATGGAGTATCCATTGTAAGCATGGTCCTGTGCTGTGTATATGAAGGAGAGGAGGAAGAGAAGATGTTGACATTGCCCAGCAGAATGTGCAGTGAGGACTCGAAGGAATATTTAATTTGTGCATGTATATTTACTGCTGGCTCAACGCTCTATTCAACAATCTTCATACATGCACTTTCCTTTCAGAACAATCCAAGGGTCCACCACTGAAAAGGCTCTGTCTTTGATCACCACTGGCCTCATGTCTGCAGAAACAGGGCTTGTGAGGTATCTCGTAACTGTTAGACTGGATGGAACATTGACAGAAACACCACCAGTGGAAAAGCAAGAGGAATAGTTGGTCTTGGCTAAGTGATGAGAAGGCAAGGATGGATTAGTCCATAACATGATTGCCTTTCATTGGCCAGCGTGCCCTTGACTAGAGAAACAGAAGATGGCGGACACATGCCTCCACTTCTGCAGCTGTGCACAATGGTGCCCCCCAACCCCATCCATTGGGAGGATAGAAGGAATGGAGGATGAATATTTTTGGAAAGCATACGAAGTGGATAAAGCAACCCTTGTTCAGCATTTTGGCTCATAAACTAAGAATTTTGGTTTGAATTCTCAGAAAAATGTTCCCTTCTTCACGTTTGCCTATTCATACATATGTTTTCCTGGAGGTCTAAAAATTCTTACTTGGTTGTCATAATAGATAAAGTTGTCAACGGAAAACAAAATGAAACCGATGTGTATCCTATTATGATGTTTTCTCATGACAGTGTTCGGTAAAAAAAGATATAAAAGAAGTGACATAAAACTGAAATTTGTGTCCAGCACTATAGATTAATGATGGTTCAATATCACACTTTTTAACAATGTTCCTTTTTAATTCTATCCTTCGTTGTTACCTTAGATTGAAATGCCTCATATTAGAAGTGATAAATTTATATGGTTTCTTTTTCAATGCCAAACATAAAAGTTGTTTTAAAGCCGAGTTTACGAGCCCCACTTTTGTATCATTTGTTATACATTGGTGGTGTTTGTGACTCAACTGCAATCTGATACAAGTTGAGTTTTGTTTTATAAGACTGCTGTCCTAAAAAGATTTCCTCATAGGTTATGTGGAGCCTTTCAACAGAGCAGGAGGCATTATTAGGGAGTCCTGAGGGGCTACGCTCTCCATCTTTCTTGACCTGCATGAACATTGGGTTGGGTTTGTGGCTAGTCCTTATTGAGTTAAATACAGTTTTACACTATATATGAGAGTAGAGAAGAAACTGGAAACTGGGTTAGATCTGAGCCACAGTATCGTTTTCGGGGTAAGCAATCAGGCTACCAGCTCAGGCACCAGATTATACCTTGGCATCAATTGCCAAGGTGAATTGGTTCAGGAGAAGAGGTATGAAATGGATCCAGCTACTCCTAGCTGGATTCCACCATGACAACTCTCCAGTCAAAAAGAGCAAGCATCCAGTAGCACCTATAAGACTAACAAAATTTTGGGTAGGGTATGAGCTTTCATAGCTCACTTCTTCAGACACCTGTCCACTTATTTATTCTTATCCTGGTGCTTCACCAAGGTGAAAATTACATAAGTCACTCCACAAGCTGATGGAGTAGGTGACTCAGCATGCCTTGGACATTGGGGGGCACTGCATGTCTCTCTATGTGTATGTGTAACTCTGTTGATAGTAAGCTGCTTCTCCTTGTCTAAAGTGAAAACACCTCCCGACTCCTCCTCTGTCTCTGTGTCTCTTGGGAGATTTTTTTTTCTTGCCTCATAGCCTTCCAAAGGGGAAGTTGTATTTCTCAGAGCTCCTGCCATGAAGGCCTCATCCACAGACCAATTTGCACCCTCACTGCCGGACTATCTGGCCATGGTATTTATAGGGAAAGTGAATCTTTAGAGTAGGACTCTTTCTTTCTACTCCAATTTGCCGTGAATGGAATCTACTTCAATAAACTGTAAGTTCTATTGTTCCACAATTTGATTGATTGAGGATTAATTACTACTCATTGGGGAAAACACTTCTGACTAAATAATTCTGCCACCAAATGAAATAAAACTTCTTCTAATACAAGCAAGACCCTGAGCGGTCAGGCCGACAAGGCCATCAGGTAAATAAAGACAATCTGGGGTGCTACCTGTTTGATCAAACATGACTCAGACATGAATCTGGCTACATATTTCTATTCTAAAATGGTTGGATGGAGCAAGAAAGGTGTAAGTTAGATGGTCGCTGCAACTAAAGATCACGTTATCACCTGGACATTAAACCCTCCTTAGAGTTCTCTTCTTAGATGAAGGATGTGCCTTCTTTCTGAACAACCAGCAATTGGATCTGCTTCAAGCTACTGGGAAGAGGTAAAGTGAAGGTGGAATAAGCATTGGATGACCATCCGTTTTGTCAAAGACGGGTCTATTCAATTCGACGAGAGCTTATCAGGGCCATTGGGATCACTCATACAGGGTAACTAGGTAGGGAAGATTCTGTCTCAGCCATATAAAGTAGACAATACATGCACTGAAGTGTGCATTGGAGCAGGGATATAATCCCAATCATCAAAAGTTCCCTTCCATTTCAGGTAATTTAAAATTTAATGAAGTTGTAGCCCAAATTTTATTCCATGTTATGCATCTTGTCTCATTATTTCTGGGCGTATGCACAAAATTGATACTCTAGTAATGATACTTCTCAAAACATCGTTATCATTTCCCCCCTTGCACTCCAAATTAAATTGCAAGGCGAGTTCTACCTTTATTATCTACATAGTAGAAATGACAGTTGCATAACAGAATAAGATATTCAGCATAAAACTCTCCCATTCTAGCATTATATACAACGGGGCCGTTCTAAAAATATCCACTCAGTTCTGCGGATATTTAATCTGCATTAACATTAACAGCAAGGGAGCACACATTAATCCAACCCAGAGAAAATAAAACTTAATTACTAAACAATTAAAATGAAACACAAAATAACTGTGCTCGTTATTTTAATTCCTCAGAATTTATTTAAAATCAAAATAAAAACACTCTCGACTAATCAATCTGTCAGGGAGCCAAAGCAACACAGAAAATATATGAGTTAGTGAGGAAATGGAATTAAATGTTTACTTACCATCTGGTTTAGTGAACTCCGGCTGGGCATTTTGATATACAAAAGCAGCATTTTCCTTCCCCTCTCCTGTCCCATGGCAGCCATCACCTGCTGGTGTTGTTTGGCAGGCAGCTCTCTCTGTCCTGACGTTGTGCCTCAGGTGTTATCACACGCTGGCCGTTGATTTCTTCTTGGGTGAGTTCCCTCATCGTCTCTGTTGTAAGTGTAGAACTTTTTTCCCAATGGAAAAATTGAATAGCCAATGTTCGGTTTCATGTGTAGGCAGTTAGTTTCAGGAAACTACTCCAATGTTTAAATTTGTCTGAGGACTCCTGCACTCTGAGGTGGGCTTTTTGGCTGTAGTGCCCCTTTTTACCAAACCTCTGTCCAAAGAAGCTCTCAAAAATCTGTTTCTCTGTAATATTTCAAGGGCTACCTAGTATTAGCCTTGTCCGGAGAAGGTTTTTTCCCACTTGGAATCAAACCTGACCTTTAGCTGGTGCCATCTCGTCCAACATTTCAGTGCTTAACTGGCAACAGTTTTTAAAAGCTGCTTTGAGCTATTAAGAAATGTTGGGGAAATAGGATATCAAGCAATTTGATAATTTGTCCAAGGACAAACTAGATGCAATGACACAAATCAAGTTGGGGTTCTACCAACCCCCAACCTTACTTGAAGTCATACATGCTCTAATCTGGAGAACTGGGTTTGTTTCCCCCCCCCTCCTCTACTTGAAGCCAGCTGGGTGACCTTGGGTCCATCACAGCTTCTCGGAGCTCACCAGCCTCACCCACCTCACAGGGTGATTGTCATGATAACAATAACATACTTTGTATTCCACATTGAGTTGGCATTAAGGTGTCTTGAAAGGTGATATATAAATCTAATATTAGTAGTAGTAGTAGTAGTAGTAGTAGCAATTTTTCAAACACACCAGAGTCCTGTTTGGCTGGGTACAACAGTGAAGGCAGAGGAATATTTAATTTGTGCATGTATATTTACCGCTGGCTCAACACTCTATTCAACAATCTTCTGAAAGCCATCAGTAACATACATGCACTTTCCTTTCAGGCCTCACTTCCAGACCATTGACCCAAGCAAAATGGCTATTGCCTCCCCCCCCCCCGCATTTGGAATGAAGAGATGGACACAAGGCTTGGGTGAAAACAGGGCCATTTATTAACCAACAATAATTAAAGAACTTAAGAACGGCAAGAGGTAAAACTAGCAGTACAGGTCGAGCAAAGGGTCAACTGGACCTACTCCTCGATCTTCTTGGGCGAGCACCCCCTGCCCCAGGTGCGAGCCATCCAGTGCATGGCTGTAACCCAGCCAGCCAGGCAAATGGTTCCCCCCTTAAAGCGCCATACACCCCAGCTGTGAAGTCCGAGGGAAGGCCTTGTCCAGGGGGTCCCATGGGCAGTCTGCCCTCTCAGCTGGCAGCCATAAAGCCCGCCAGACAATCTAAGACAGAACCCCCATTCCCCATCAATGGGGAGATGCCACCGCGCCTTCTTAGCTTCAACTCCCACCAATCCTTCGCATACACTTAGAAATCAGAAGGGATTCGCTTACTTACAGGTTTTCACCTTAAATCTGCTTATTGCCGTTCTCCATGGCCCGGCGGCACGCAATGTGCTGCACAAGTCTGCCGGTCTCCATTGGAGCAAACGGGCAATTTACCCCCTGCACTGCTTTCAGGGGGTTCTTCCCACCGCGCTCCGGACCCTGACTCCCTCACTGGGAGTCCTGGGGGTTAACCCTCGCAGGTCAACCGCCCGGTCAGGCTGCTCGGACGTTTCCTCCCGGACCTGCGGAGAGGAGCGTCCGACATGGCCGGGAAAATGAAACCGAATCGAACCACTACACCACTCAACATCAAACTCACTAACTAGCCGTACAAGGTAGACAAAAAACACCCCTCACCAAGATGCCAATCAGGCAAGGGGCGAAAAAATTCCTACCTGGCCTATGAAACAGTGACCGGCTATTCCTTTACTGCACATCAAAAGGGGCGAGGAGGGTGGGTCGAGCTTGCAAATGCAACTGCGGTAAGGAGAAGGACGGAGCTGGCCTATAAAGGCCAAGCCACCCCCACCCCCAAATACTTGGATGCCCGGGAAAGTAGAGCCCTCTCTCCCTCCGTGCAGAGAGGCAAATGGTGGCACCCGGGTAAGTGCGCTTCGCGCGCACCGGGTGTGCCGTTCTTACTGGGCCCAGTTTATCCTACTGTGGGAACCAACTTACGTCTAATTTAGTTCTAGAACGGCTAAAAGAAGCAAACTAAAGGTATTTAGTTTCAGGTGGGTAGCTGTGTTGGTCTGTAGTAGAAGAACAAGACCGATGAGATTTCCAGGGTATGAGCTTTTGAGAGTCAGAACTCCCTTCATAAAGTCATTCATCAGATTTAGTGAAGGGAATTCTGACCCTCAAAAGTTCATACTCAGGAAATCTCATTGGTCTTTAAGGTGCTACTGAAATGAAAGGTTTCTTTCTCTATAGATTGTGTGGTGGTGGAGAGCGCCCTCAAGTCAGAATTGACTTATGGTGACCCCTGGTGGGGTTTTTATGGCAAAAGACTAACTGAGGTGGTTTGCCATTGGCTGCCTCTGCAACCCTGGTCTTTGTTGGAGGTCTCCCATCAAATTACTAACCAAGGTCAACCCTGCTTAGCTTCTGAGATCTGATGAGATCAAGCTCATCTGGACTATTCAGGTCAGGGCCTATAGACGGTATGCATTTTTAAAAATTTATGTAACCCCAGCTTTTAAAACGTATGTAAACCTTCTGGCTTTCTGCAAAACTTAGCTGTTTTGCTAATGGGGGGCATAAGGTGATTTTAGACTGGTTTTATTTTAAAAAAATATGTCATTTTTATTATATACATTTATAATACATGGTCTGTCTCCACAAGCTTGCTGGCTTGGGGTAAGAACTCTGTATGTGTTCAGAGTTCATCATGAATAGGATTCTGGAATAAAATGTGTTTTAGTTTATTCTCTGCCCTCTGGGCAAAGATTGGTATGTGTAGTCACTGCCTGTTCTATCTCTGTCTGAGTCTTCTTATATGTAATAAACTTGGCTACCTTATCTAATGTTAACCAAGTTATCTAGACAAAGGTCTTTCTCCATTACACAGTATTGACAAGATTCTGCTGCCTCTCAGCTGGTATGACTGGTGACTGGTATGGGACTGGAGTGAATTAAATACATCAGCACCTCATAAAACTCTCAGGCTGTGCTCCCGTATCACCAGGAATTTCCCAGTCTGGAGTTGGCAACTCTAATGGAGGGCACCCATGAGCAGGTGAAAGTAAAATGGTTTAATTTAGCAGCATAAAAATAGAAAATAAAAATAAACACAGGATTGACATTCTCCGTGGTAAACAGCAAAATTTAAAGTCATTCATGAAAGGCACATTAAGAATAGGATGCATGGCAAATCAACAATTGAATTTAGTGTTTAAAACAAGAACACAAAATAACTGTTCACATGTGAAGAGTTACAAATGCAAGATAGAGGACATGGGAGGAGCATGAATACTAGACAGAGGATGTGGGAGGAGCATGTGGGAGGAGTTTCCTTAATGACTTTGGTTGAGAACCATTCTTGGATGTCAGGCAAACTGGGACAAGGAAAACATTTCAGGAGCCACCATGGAGAAACCACCAACTTTATGGACCCTCAACTCACTCCATTGAACAGGGGTACACTCGACTGCTGCTCAGCTGAATGTTCTAGCAGGTTCTCGGGAACATATGAAACTGTCTTGTGCAGAATTAACCCACTAGTCCATCTAACGCAGTAGTGCCTACTCTGACTGGAAAAGCTTCGTAGGGTCTCAGGGAGAAAGAGGTCTCCCCCAATAACTGCCAAATAAGAACTTTCAGTTTGGGGTGACATGGAGCAGAAAGTCTTCAAAGAAACTATGTCCCAGTCCATTTAAGGCTTTATTAAATGTCATAAACACATCATTAGCAAAATCCCATAGAATTAAAGGAGAATCATTCACTTATGTAGGATAAAGTAATAGGATGCCTTAAGAAATAGCATTACAGTTGGGATGGTGCCTACTATCTACCCTTGGCGATCTGAGGCAAGGGGCATTTTCCATTTCTCTCAGCTGCCCCTCTGCACTGGAAGTTGTAGTCTGAACTTTATCCCCAATACCATGGGGATAAGATGGCCTTGGAAAGGGACTCATCCCCTCCCTTGCCATTCCCATTGCAATGGGGAGTTTCATTTCACCCTCCCCTGGTTTGTATGTAATTCCTAGAGCTTCCAGCCAATGAGAATGTGGATTCTCTATGGGATAGAGGGTGTTGGAAGAGCGGGTTCGAAGTTGAGGAAGAAGCTCCAGTTGCCAGTCAGTCAGATATACAAATAAGCTGCTTAACCCTTCTACAGAAGAGACAATGAACTTGTTGTGGTGTTACGGGATCAGTGTGAGTCAAAAGAAAAGGGGGAGGGGGGAGTTTAAACCATCCCCTGAAGCTGGTTAGCCATGTAGAGAATTGGCCATACCAATATTCATATGACGTTTACTTCCTTCCTTTTGAAGAAATTTTCCCATTGTAGAAACATTATTTCATATGGTAAACATGGGGCAAGAACTACTATTTATGAAAACTCGCAACTGTTCCTAATTATGAGGAATGCATTTGCCTTCATTCTTAAAGGTGTCTTGCTTTCCCTCTTTTGCTTTGCCAAGTCATGTCTTCTCAGAGCTCTTAATCCCCTTTTAACTTGCCAGTACTTGAGGAACAGATGGAACAATGCCGAACACAAGATGCCTTGCCCCAAGGGACCCTTCAGAAGCAATCGTAATTGTATGGAAATGGTCGTCATCTTCCACTCCTTCCAAAGACATTTCCTGGGTGAGTGTCAGGGAATGCATTCTGTTATCAGTGTGACTTTACTGATTGTAGTGAATCACAATTTTTGGTCTGATAGAAAATAAGTAGAACATTTTTTTTAAAGTATGGAACCTAACATTATTTCAGGCTACCAACTAAATGTTTACCTGAAATCCATTATTTCCCTTATGCTTGTAATTATAGACTATTAAGCATCCACTTGCAAGATTTAATGACCAAGTGATTTTCAGGACTACAGGGGCAATAAAGTTAAATAAATACTAAGTAACAAGAAAACTGATGTCTTACAATGTTCGCTGTCAGTAATGAAGCCTGTGAGATAGCAAATGTTTCAAAAACATTGTCTGCTAATAACTGTGTATAATGATTAGCAATTTACATTCTGCTACCATTGAAGCTAGGGATATGTGAACACCTGCACAGGTCAGCTCGTATGCTGCTTAGCAGTCACCAATGGGGAGCTGATTTTTTGTCAAGTAGTTCAGCAATTTGTGAGCAGTTAAACCTATTCACCAGGTTACTTTGTGTGTGTTCCAACAGCACAGTACAGTGAAACAGACAGCATTTCACACATGCATATTCCCATACCATCACAATGGGAATCCTTTCTCATCTCACAGACCTGTGATTGCTGCATTCTACTCCTCGGTCAGTTGTTTAAATAGTGTACAAATCAGTCCAGTTAGCCAGGGGTTAAAAAAGGAAACTGACTAACTGAGATGAAATAAATAAACACAGATTTAATTCTCACAAGGAAGAAGTAAAATCCAAACAGCAGGACTGAGAAATTTAGAATTACAAGTGGAGTATACAAAAAGACTTGCATGGGCCATCTAATATTTTCCTCCTGCACCATGTCCTCTTTCCTTTCCCTGCCTCCATAGACTATCCCCCTTTCCTGCTTCCTTTTCTCCTTCCTACCCACATTTGACTTTCCCCCATTTTCACCTTTTCACCTTCCACTCCAAGCAGCCTTTGAATATGGAAGTGGTGAAAATATAAGCCCTCTGAAACCCAAAACAATCTTTGGATCACCCCAAATCACACACCCCTGTCACACAGGACATGTGCTGGTGCTGATCCAGTCTCTGGTTCTGGACCTAAGGCTTCGAATGACGCCTCCCTCCAAGCACCCTGTATTAGACATGGCTTTGAATAAGCAAGTGGTGAAAATATAAGCCCTCTGAAACCCAAAACAATCTTTGGATCACTCCAAATCACACACCCCTGAACCCCAGAGACTGTCCCCTACAAGAGGACATGTGCTGGTGCTGATCCAGTCTCTGGTTCTGGACCTAAGTCCTCGAATGTGGCCTCCGTCCAAGCACCCTGTATTAGACTTGCCTTTGAATAAGGAAGTGGTGAAAATATAAGCCCTCTGAAACCCAAAACAATCTTTGGATCGCCCCAAATCACACACCCCTGAACTCCAGAGACTGTCCCCTACAAGAGGATATATGCTGGTGCTGATCCAGTCATTGGTTCTGGACCTAAGTCCTCGAATGAGGACACTCTCTAAGCACCCAGTATTAGACATGGCTTTGAATACGGAAGTGGTGAAAATATAAGCCCTCTGAAACCCAAAACAATCTTTGGATCACCCCAAATCACACACCCCTGAACTTGAGAGACTGTCCCCTACAAGAGGACATGTGCTGGTGCTGATCCAGTCTCAGATTCTGGACCTAAGGCCTCGAATGAGGCCTCCCTCCAAGCACCCTTTATTAGACATGGCTTTGAATAAGCAAGTGGTGAAAATATAAGCCCTCTGAAACCCAAAACAATCTTTGGATCACTCCAAATCACACACCCCTGAACTCCAGAGACTGTCCCCTACAAGAGGACATGTGCTGGTGCTGATCCAGTCTCTGGTTCTGGACCTAAGTCCTCGAATGTGGCCTCCATCCAAGCACCCTGTATTAGACTTGCCTTTGAATAAGGGAGTGGTGAAAATATAAGCCCTCTGAAACCCAAAACAATCTTTGGATCGCCCCAAATCACACACCCCTGAACTCCAGAGACTGTCCCATACAAGAGGACATGTGCTGGTGCTAATCCAGTCTCTGATTCTGGACCTAAGTCCTAGAATGTGGCCTCCCTCCAAGCACCCTTTATTAGACATGGCTTTGAATAAGGAAGTGGTGAAAATATAAGCCCCCCGTAACCCCAAATTGGCAACTACTGTAAGGAGGTGCTTCATACACCCCAGTTGCCAATACCCAATACCACCATTGTCTCCAATTTAGGTAATATAGGGCATATGAAGTTCAACTGAAATGGAGGGAGATCTCCAGGTACGGCAATCATAATATGGAGGGTCCTCAGTGGGGTATAATTCCACAGGAGCCACACTCCAAAGCCACCATTCTGTTTGAGATAATTTAAACTTGTCATTTGAAAGTCATTTGTAACTCTCAAAGTTCTCTAGGTTGGTTGACATCAATTGTCAGGTAGTACCTATGTGGGGTATAATTCCACATAGGCCAGCCTAAGAAGCCTCCATGTCTTGGAGAATGTTAAAATCTGTCATTTGGAGATCAGTTGTAATTTGTGGGGATCTCCAGGAGGGTGGGCAACCACAGTGTCATCAAGACAGGTGGCCTTAGCATGGACCTGCCTGCTGCCAGACCTGCCACTGTCTCCCAAAGAACCCCAGGAGCAGCGAAGGCTGAGGGTAAGGGCAGAGGCATGGACCAAGCACAGGAGCGCATGCCTGGCAGCCCACGGCCTTCCCCCTGCTGAGGAAATGTCAGGAGAGCCAGTACAGGATCTGATCTACTCCTCGTGAGTAGCAGACATGAGCCAGCTTGGAGAAAGAAGCTTAATGAACCCAGCCTCACCTGTTGGAGAAACTCCCTTTATAAGGCCGCAGCTAGCATGGGGTTAGCTAGTCACAATTGTGGTATTCGGGACTTGGCTGTTGGTGAGCTCTTAGGTTCTGGCTGCCTGAGCCTCTGTGGGTCACAGTCTTTGATTTTGGAATCTGTTACTTGACCATGGAGTTTGACCTGAGAATCTTTGTTGTTGGCCCTGTTGTTGTCAGAACTTGCCTCCAACCTAGTGAGTAGGATACTTTTAATCCTTCTGTTTCTATTGCTCTCCATTATACTCTTAGATTATGTTGCTGCTGTTTCTGTGGGTTTGTCATGAAAATATGGTTTAGAGCACATTATACTAAGTGATACATGTGTATTCTAATGAGCTTTGTTTTAGAATTTCATTAGGCTGTCTTGGCTTGGGGCATAAATTTAGCCAAATGTGTAAGTTTGGTTTTCTGTAGTGCCTTTAATAAATATGAATCTGCATTTCGGATCTCTTAGTGTATCTTTACGTTGGAAGGGTAAATATTTTTATTTTGCCCTTCCAACATAAATCTTAAATTTCAGGCATGGGAGAGACGGAGCTCTTTCAATGTGCTATCATTCTCTTCAACACCGACACCACACCCTCCGCTTTTCTCCATTTCTCAGCTTCTTCTGGTGGTAGCTAGGATAATTCACCCCATGAAGTAGGTTCAGGTATTTCTGCTGTTCTTAGTGCAGAGGTAGTCAAGTCAAGTTTATTATTACAGTCTGTGACCAGTACATATAAAACCATTTGCAAATCAGTTTAAAAACAGTCGAGACTGGATACAGGGGAAGAACAATGAATAAATATAAGAGTAAAAAAATAAGATCATCATAAATTAGTTGTTTAAAAGGTTAAAATACATTCAGTCTGTCTTATGCGACTTACGTTGCTTGTAGACCTGGCCACAGAATCTTGCTACTTGATGTGTTGTCTGGTGATTCCGATCAGACAAAAGATAATCAAGTTTGATTTTATTTGAACTTCCAGGGCATCTTTCTACTAATGGACTGATGGTTTCCGCTCTAATTTTACTGTGACTTGGGCAGTTAAAGAAGATGTGCTCCATTGAGTCAATTTCTCTTAGGGGATAGGAGCAAAGCCTAAGAGAGTAATGGACAGCTTTAAACTTTCCTTCCAGAACGGCAGAGGGTAGAGTTGAACTTCTAGCCCTTCTGAAGTTACTGGATTCAAGAAAGTAAAAGTAGGCTGCAGGAGCGGCAATATATTTAGTAGTATCTGAAGAAATAAAACCTGGTGCTCTAAGTAAATCTGTTTGTCTTTCAATGTCTGTCGCTCTCTGCTTAATGAGTGATTTTGCTCGGTCTAACCCCATGACTAGCAAACTTTGAGGAGAAAGACCCAATTTTCCCAGGGATTTCAGAGTCGCCTTTTGCCAATTAGATTGAAATTTGTCTTGGAATAACAGAGGGAGCAGACCTTGCGGGTTTAGACATCCTGACAGCCATTTGAAAATGGAAAGGATGGTGATTCTGGCCTCTACCCTTACCCTTAGTAAGCTGTTTCCAGTCTAACCCATGAGTTAGGCATGCATTTGGGCACTTGTAATAGGGCTCTAAGGAATTTGGACTGCACTCTCTCAAGTTGAGAGAAAGAGGAGGATGGCAGCCCTAAGAATGATCCGTATACTAATTGGGCCAATGGTTTGGCTTTAAACAATCTGAGTGCAGCCGGTACATACTGCCCCCCTTGTGATTGATAGAATTTCAGTATACTGTGTGCTGTTTTTCCTCCCACATCAGCAATGAAGCTGCTATGTGTTATTTTGGTACCTGAGGCTTGCAAAACTACACCCAAATATTTGAAGCTGGTAACTTGTTCCTCCCATCGTCTGATCTTTGGATTTTTATGGAAAGCCAGGATCTTAGTTTTTTGGTAATTAGTTAGAAGGTGTTCAGTATCAGAGAATTGGGAGAATTTTTTTAGGGCTCGTTTCAGCCCTATGGGGGTCCTAGAAAGTAATACAGCATCATCTGCATAGAGCAGTACGTGAATGTGCCTATTTGATAATTTGGGAGGGTGCAATTCAGGGTCATTCAAAAGGTTTACCAAATTGTTGATGTAGAAGATAAACAGAAAGGGGGCTAGAAGGCACACCTGCCTGTAAGTTTGAATGGGGTCAGTCAAATGCCCAATTCGGCTGCAACTTACTCAGGGCAGTTTGCTTGTGCCCCAAAAAGGAACAGCAGTCGCCTATCAATACAGGAGGCCTGCAGTTTCCTCCAAAGTCTATTTCTAGAGACTGTGTCAAAAGCTGCTTTTAAATCAACAAATGCCCGGTAAAGTGATGCTTGGTCTCCTGTAGCGTATTTCTCTACAAGGTGTTGCATTACTAGGCAGTGATCTATTGTTGACCTGCCAGCTCTAAACCCAGCTTGCTCATCAGCAATTATATCCTCCTGTTCTAGCCAGTCTGAAAATTTCTCCAGCAGATGTTTTGTAGACAATTTGCTTACAATGCTTAGTAAGCTGATGGGCGTATAATTGGATGGATCCTCCTTCTTTCCCTTCTTATGGAAGGGGACTACTATATCCATTCCCCAATCATTGGGGATGTAGCCGGTTTCAACAATATAAGTAAATAGGGAGGCTAGGAAAGTTGCCCACCAGTCCTTATTTGTTTTTAGTAATTCTGGAGATATTCCATCAAACCCAGGGGCTTTTGCATTCTTCAACTGGCTAATATAAGCTTTTACCTCTTCGGCATGAACTGGGGGGCATTTGGCCAGATTTTCTATTGTTAGGGCAGGAGGGGGTTGAATAGGATCATCATACATTTTTTGGAAAAAAGAAGTCCATTTATCTGGGGGGATACAGGAAGCCAAGGAGGAGGCGGCTGTGGAGGCGCGGTTTGACACTAGTTTCCAGAACACCACTGAGTTTTTGCTCGTAGCTGCTTCAATTATATTGGCCCACAGTTTTCTGGTATGTTCTTTAATTTAATTTAATTTAATTTAATTTATTATATTTATATTCCGCCCTCCCCGCTTTCGCAGGCTCAGGGCGGATAACAAATTTTACAGCGGGCAACCAGTGATTTATATTTCTTTTTTAAAAATGAAAGAGAATGATATGCATCCTGTCTGGTCTTTTCATCAGCTCTCAGTGCTATCTTATAGGCATAGATTAAAGCATTTTTAGCACAAATACAGCTTTGATCAAACCAAGGTTTAGATGACAAATTGGTCTTGACCAGTTTTCCCTCTCGAGCACCTACCAAAAGTGGCCGTAAGGATTGGACGAGGTCATCATAACTCTTTAAAGGATTTTCAGATTTTGAGGAAACCTTAAAAGCTTGACTATATAGTTGTAGGTTCTAGTGCAGAGGTTTTTTTCCCTGCACTTGTTCCTCTGCAGCAAGTATGCTCTGCGCATTGCTACAGTAGAATTTCCCTACTTTCCTCCCTTTTATTGCAGCCATGAAGCTGACTTTCTGCCCATTTCTTTCCAGACACAGCAGAATAGCTGTGAAGATACAGTGTTTTCCACTCTGCCGCTTCTCTTGGTGTTGCTGGGATACAGTTTGCTCTATGAAGTGGGTTTTTTTCTTAGCTCTGGAGGCAGTTTCCCACCTTTTCCCTTTTGTTTTCCTTCTCACTTCTTGCTTGGCTTCCTCAAGTTGCTGAAAAGTTTCTTTTTGTAGCATTGGAAGCTATTTCCCCACCTTTTTCCTGGCTGGCACAACAGAGTGTCTTCTACTCCCACCCCCTTCTCATGTTTGCTGTGAGACAATGAGAGAGAGAATTATGTTGTACTTGAAAAGGAGATACTTTTGTCTGCAGTTACTTTGTTTGTTTGCTTTCTTCTTTTTAGCTGGCTCTCTGGAGAGCTAAAAAGGAGTAGTTTCAGTAAGGATTGTTCCTCTCAAGTTGACTGAGACTTCTGAGATAACTTTGAGTCTCCTAGACTATTTTGAGATGCAGCAATGACTGGCAGTATTATCTGAAAGCAGGATGATATAACTCATAAGGTTTGCCTTTTTTGAGAGTTAATGATCTCATATTGCCTATCCAAAGCCATACCATACTGCTGTTATTCAAAGAACAATATACATGAATCGCTAGCATCTTTTTCACCTTAATAATTACTTCAACTGGTCCACTTGGTTGGGGAAAAAGGTTAAAAAATAGCTTTTCTTCAGAGGTGCAATGGATCTTGAATCAATAGAGAGTCAGCACACGAGTTTAGCTTTTAAAATCATTTACTTCTAAAGGAAAAAGGTTAACAGGATTGCCTACAAAATAACAAATGCCTGGAGCTACATTCTCACTACTGGTTACAAACAAAGAGCTGGGATAACTGAATGGAGAATCTTCTTATTCCTCTGTCTTCTTGACCCTGAAAGAAAATCACCTGACCTGTTGACCAATAACAGTTTACAAACACTCTCAAGTTTTCCGGGCTTGCAGATTATTGGCTTTGAGCCAGGTTCCCCTTCCAGGTCAATCTAAACGATAGCATGGTAGGTAAACACATTAACCCCATAATGACTGAATCTCAGACCTTGCAACACACATATATTCCAACACATTTATGGTACAGGTTTCTCATATTTGTTTTACATATTGGGAAATGTCTTGTTGGGGTAGAGGTGCTCATTTGAGAGTCTTTCTCGATCAGGCTGCTCCCCTTGCCAAAGATTGCTGGCATTGATTGTGTGGGCCTGGTGTGGGATGCCGAGGAGAGTATAGCCATCTGTCTGGCGTACCGATCGCCCAGCGCACCAGCAGATGCTGTGCCAGGCCTGTTAGAGGCGGTGGCTGGCTGGGCCTTGGAGTACCCCAGGCTTCTGGTCTTAGGGGACATCAGTGTCTATGCTGATGATGCTACCTTCTCACAGGCCATGGGCATGATAGCCTCCATGGCAGCATTAGGACTCTCCCAGTTTGTATCAATGCCCACACATCGAGCAGGACACACACTGGATTTGATCTTTGGGTTCGGGATACAGATGGATCTGGATGAAGCTATAGCAGTGCCATGGTCAGACCATCTCATCCTGAGGGCTTGTCTGGGCACCATGACCCCCTCCTGCTTGGGCAACGAGCTGATTTATGCTCGCCCGTGGAGTCAAATGGATCCAATTGAATTGCAGAACGCTCTGCAGGATCCGATGCCCCCTGGTGGCTCATTGGATGAGCTGATAGAGGACTGGAATGCCCGTTTCTCTAAAGCTATTGATGAGATCGCTCCCCGTCGCTCTCTCCGCCCCCGAACTAGAGTAGCTCCTTGGTATACTGATGAGGTACAACAAATCAAATGGGAGATGAGACGGCTAGAGCGAGTGTGGCGGCGACTTCATGATGAAATGACAAGAACATTTTATAGGACGTTTATGAAGGCCTATGAGATGGCACTGAAAGCTGCAAAGAGAGACTACTATGCAGCTTCCACTGCGTCCACTAGTTCTCGCCCGGCACAACTCTTCAGAGTGATTTGGTCTTTAACGTCCCTCATGCATGGGACAAATAAAAATGTAAATTTGGTAATAAGCTGTGAGGCTTTTGGAGACTATTTTGCGGATAAGATCTTGTCACTCCGCCGGGATCTGTCCACCACAGTTGATGCAGTATATGTACTGGAGGCCCCTTGGTTGTCCTCAGGGTTGATATTAGATCAATTCAGGCCACTCTCCCAGGAGGAGGTGGGCAGGGTCCTGCATGTTGTGAAACCTACCATGTGCCCACTGGACCCATGCCCATCATGGCTGGTGAAAAGTGGTGGTGATGGGATTTGGGCACCATTAGCTGACATCATTAATCTTTCTCTGAGTTCTGGTTTTTTTCCAGACTCACTGAAAGAGGCAGTGGTGCAGTCCTTATTAAAGAACCCATCACTGGATCCTGCTGATCCAGCCAATTATCACCCAGTTTCGAATATTCCATTCCTGGGTAAGGTAATTGAGAGGGCAGTAGCGGAAAAGCTGCAGGTATACCTGGGTGATGCCTCTATCCTGGATCCATTCCAGTCCAGCTTCAGGCCTGGCCATGGTACAGAGACGGCTCTGGTTGCCCTCACAGATGATCTGCGGCGACACCTGGACCGGAGTGGGTCAGCACTGCTGATACTTTTAGATCTTACAGCAGCATTTGACATGGTCAATCATAATCTTCTGACCCACTGCCTTGCCTATGTGGGGATTCGTGGAACAGCCCTGCAATGGCTGAACTCCTTCCTTCACAATCTAGGACAGAGGGTGGCACTCGGGAAACAGATGTCTGCTTACCATTCTTTGGTATGTGGCATCCCTCAGGGGGCGATTCTTTCCCCGATGCTATTTAACATCTATATGTGCCCCCTTGCCCGGTTAGCCCGCAGCTTTGGGCTAGGTTGTCACCGGTATGCGGATGACACTCAGCTCTATCTGCTGATGGATGGTGTTATGACTTTTACTTTCTTTAGGGTAGATTTTTCTTTTAATCTATCCCTTAACCCTCTGGGTAGTCTGCTGCCACCAGGAATATTTTATTCCAAGATATTTTATTTAAATTTTCCCTTTGGTAACGTTTCTAAGCATCAGGTTCCTTCGTGGTTCTATGTGGCCCTGAAGATAGGAATGGGATATAGCAATAACAGCTACACTGGGATATAACAAAACAAAAATAAGCTTTTATTTATTCGAGAAGCGTATCGGTTTCATAAATGTAGTTCTCGGTTCTTAAAGTTACTTCATTTACTCTCATTCACACAGCTGGCCTCTCTTTCCCTGACTGAGTGTCCTTTCACAAACATACTCAGTTCAGGTTCCACACAGGTTATATTTATCTCATAAACACTTCAACATATTCAGGCAGCACACAGCTAGCCTGTTTTCTTCTGACTAAAAATTTTCTCTCTACTCTCAGTCTCAAACTGCATTCACTCCACCCACCCTCTCAGTCCTCAACCAATCATATCACTCACTCATCCATCTCCTTCACCCCCCACTCTTCACCTATCTCATCAAGCATTTAAAGATACATTTACTTGGAATCATTACAGATGGCCAGTCCGATCTTGCTTTGGATTCCTTGGTCAAGGGTCTTGAGGCTGTGACAGTATGGTTATATCAGAGTCGCCTGAAATTGAATCCCCTGAAGACAGAGGTTCTGTGTCTGGATCATGGGGTAATCAAGCTGGGAACCGGCTTCCAGCCATTGATGGGGTACAATTGAAACCTTCGCTGATGGTGAGGAGTCTGGGTGTGACCTTGGATGCTACACTTTCAATGGAGGCGCAGGTCATGACTGTTGCCAGGTCTGCCTTTTTCCATCTTCAACAGGGCAGGCAACTGGCACCCTATCTTTCACCACAGGACCTGGCCACAGTAATCCATGCAACGGTCACCTCCAGGCTAGACTACTGCAACTCACTCTATCCTGGACTGCCCTTGGGCCTGACCGGGAAGTTACAGCTGATCCAGAATGCAGCGGCACGCATCCTTACCGGAACGCCCATTCAAGCGCACATTCATCATGTGCTGTGCCAGCTGCACTGGCTTCCAGTGGAGTTCCAGATCCAGTTCAAGGTGTTAACCTTGGTATTTAAAGCCCTTCATGGACTGGGACCTCCATACCTGCGGGACCACCTCTTCCATTACGTCCCCTGCAGGTTGTTGTGCTCTGCAGACAAGCAACTCCTGGTGGTCCCTGGCCCAAAGGACATCCATCTGGCCTCAACCAGGGCGAGTGCTTTTTCTGCCCTGGCCCTGGCCTGGTGGAATGCTCTCCCGCTGGAGATCTGGACCCTGTGGGACCTGTTACAGTTTTGCAGGACTTGTAAAACGGAGATGTTCTGGTGGGCCTTTGGCTGAGTGCCAGTGAGTGTCCTTCTTCTTCCATCTAAGACCACCATTTCTTCCGGAGCTGCCCTCAGCCATCTGCCATGCCTGTATACAGACTCCCAATATTTGTTTAAATAGCCTGCTCCTAGGCTATTTTAATCATTTTTTAAAAAAATATTATTGATTTTATGTTTCTGTGATTTTAATGTATTTTTTAATGTTGTTAGCAACCCTTAGCCCACCTGTGGGGAGGGCAGGGTATACAGCAAATAAATAAATAAATAAATAAAGTTACGGTGAGCTTTTGAGCTGCTTGATGTCTGTGGACAGGACCATTTAGGGGGTGCTCAATAGGTTTTCTCAGTTGCATTTTTTTCAAGAAAGTAATCTGTATAAAACTATGCCCCTCTTGAGGTCTGTGCCTAAGGCGGCTGCCTAGTTGGTCTAATGGTAGCACCGGCCCTGTCTATAGTTATGGTGAACAGAAATGGGGAAAGGGGACAGCCTTGTCTAGTTCCCCTTGCTATATTGATATCTATCGAATGTACATTGTTAGTCCTAACTGTAGCTTTTGGAGAAAGATAAAGAGCATTAATGGCATTTTAGAATTGGTCGCCAAAACCCATTTTTTGAAGTAAAAGTTTTAGATATGGTATTTCCACTTAATCAAATGCCTTCTCTATATCAAAGGTCAGAAGTAATGCAGGGGTTTTGTATGCTACACAGAAATTAATTATAGTTAAAGTGTTACGTGTATTGTCAAAAAGATTCCTTATTGGCATAAAGCCAGTCTGGTCAAGGTGAATGTAGTTGGTTATTTAAATTTAGACAATGTTTTGGCAAATATGCTTGTAAAGATCTTTTGGTCTTGATTCAGTAAGGGTATTGGTTGAGAAGATTTAGTATTTGTAATATCATTGTCATTTTTTGGAGTAACTACTATTTCAGCCTCTGACCAAGATAGAGGGATGCTACCTCCTATCATAACAGAGCTGCATGTGGCAGTTAGTGGAGTTGAAAGTAAGTGAATGTATTTTTTTGTAAAAATTTGGCAGGGAATCCATCCCTGTCTGAAGCTTTGTTATTTTTTTCAAGGATTTGATAGTGACTGTAACATCTTCTGTTGTGACTGGCTGGTCCAGATATTGTTTATGTTCTTGTGAGTTTTTTTCCAAATCTCCTGTGATGATAAAAAAATTAAAATATAATTAGTGTCAGGATTGTCTGATGTACAAATGGTTTGGTAGTATTCAGCAAATACATCGGCTAATTTTACAGAATTCGTTTGGGTTTTTCCTGGGTGCCTTTAATAGCTTGTATAGAATGTGAGGAGGTTTTTTCCTCTAATTTTATGCAAGTAAGTTTATAGATTGGGTGGCCTTTTTGTGTTCATATTCTAATTTTCTTATTCTAGATATCATTTCATTTCTAATGTTTTCTTTTTGCTCTTCATGACAGGAGGCAATGGAGATTACTTTCCCTCTAAGTACCACTTCCATAGCATCCTACACATGGATTTGAGGAATGCCACATAGTTTGTTTCTATTGTTTAATTTCTAAAGAGACTTCAGAAGAAATTTATTTGTTATATAAAAGTGATTTATTTAGTTTCCAATTTGTTTGATGTCATTTATTCTCAGTGTACATTCTGTCCAAGCATAGTCTGTCCGCAACTTGTCACCAATCCTTGATGTAAGAGTTTGACTAATTAATTTAGGAGATAAGAATATGTCATTTAAATATGTAATTTAGAAGATAAGAATATGTAATCAATCGTTGTGTATATATTGTGGATAGAGAAGTATGTATAGTCTGTTACCAGTGGGTTTTGAAGATGTCACTAGATCAATAAATAAAGCCTAAGAGCCATTAATTGATCTTAGCAGCTTAGTAACTGTATTGTTAATTTTAATTGCTTTGACATAATAGGAAGTAAAATTTAAAAGGTCATTCAGAGAGGAGTGATACAAATGTTTACTGCTGACACATTGATTTACCCATGCTGAATGAAAGCAGAATTGAAAGCCAAGAGATTCAAGTGCACTCTACATGAAGACAGCTCGCCAGGTTGTTTCGATCTACAAGCAGCTCTCCACACTGAAAGCAGTGAAAGCAGCTTTCTCAGTAATCATGCTTTGCGGTATTATCCAATACAATTTTTAAAGTTTGTATATGTACACTCACACATTATGCAATGCATTTATATTTTGTATCACTTTCATATTTATCAAAATACTTAATTTCACAGGTCAAGGGATGGTGTCATGGAAATATAAATAATAATAATAACTGTGCTTATATACCGCTCTTTTACACATATTAGCACCTCACCCAGAGCAGTGAACAAGTTAGTGTTATTCTTATCCACACAATGGAGCTGGGGCTGAGAGGAGGGGCTGACCCAAGGCCACCTACTGAGCTCATGTCAGAAGTGGGATTCAAACCAGTAGACTGCTGATTATGGTTTTGAACACATACTTAGTGAAACATATGCATTCTAAATAATGCTGTATGAACTTCACTGTAGTTCTTTTTCTAGTATGGTGTATAACTGGTGCTTCTTTATCTTTGACAGCCAATTAAAAATAGTGAACAGTATCAAATACATGTTCTTTAATTGTTAGCAGAGACCAAGGATGATCTGGTCATGTAACTTTTCCTGTCATTTTTACTATCCATATCTCTTATCTTGCAGCTGGGCATAGTGGTACTTTTGGCTAGGTAGAATGTCACATGATTGGAAATAGTAAATAGTGGTTTGATATTTATCTATGTTATCATATCAAAAGATGTTATATTTCTGCATAAGATAATATATAAAAATGGTAATCCAAATAGCAGATCAGGGTTTTGGCCAAAAGAAATCTCATGAAGATCTTGGCAGGAAACTTACCCTTGTAATATGTGCTATGGTAACTTGAATGCATTTCATCATTAATCTGACTGAGTTAGATTTCATTAAGAAATGTTAGGAAACTTAATTCTTGTTGTGTTCATCTGTTCTATTTTTCTGTTTCATTTAAATGAACATTTATATTTTGATACATCACTTAATGAAAACAACTAGTGTTTGTTAATGAACGAAGCCATTAAACTCTTAGGAGCAGTCTTTCTCCTGGTTGGGAGAGTGCAACAAAAACATACATCCCATATATTTTGTACTGAGAAACAGTTTCTCTAAAACAGAGAAACATGTTTTCAGTTCTCACTTGAAGGTTTCAAGCTGTTCAGGATTTAAGATAAAACCTTCAGCCCATCTCTACCGAGTATTTAATACTTTTGACTTAATGTTTAAAAGTTATGTTTAATATTTATGCCTAATATGATTAAAGAAGCAATATTGTTTGAATTATCTATATAATTATTTGAGATGGATTGTTAGTAAATTTACAATTTTATGAAGTTTTTACCATTTTATAACATTACAACTTTGTACCACAAAAGTTTTGCTTGTAGAAGAGGTTGCCAAAAATAAAATCCCCCATCCCTGGGGCGAGGGGCGAGGGGCGAGGGGTGGAAGACGAAGACGAAGACGAAGACGAAGACGAAGACGAAGACGAAGACGAAGACGAAGACGAAGACGAAGACGAAGACGAAGACGAAGACGAAGACGAAGACGAAGACGAAGACGAAGACGAAGACGAAGACGAAGACGAAGACGAAGACGAAGACGAAGACGAAGACGAAGACGAAGACGAAGACGAAGACGAAGACGAAGACGAAGACGAAGACGAAGACGAAGACGAAGACGAAGACGAAGACGAAGACGAAGACGAAGACGAAGACGAAGACGAAGACGAAGACGAAGACGAAGACGAAGACGAAGACGAAGACGAAGACGAAGACGAAGACGAAGACGAAGACGAAGACGAAGACGAAGACGAAGACGAAGACGAAGACGAAGACGAAGACGAAGACGAAGACGAAGACGAAGACGAAGACGAAGACGAAGACGAAGACGAAGACGAAGACGAAGACGAAGACGAAGACGAAGACGAAGACGAAGACGAAGACGAAGACGAAGACGAAGACGAAGACGAAGACGAAGACGAAGACGAAGACGAAGACGAAGACGAAGACAAAGACAAAGACAAAGACAAAGACAAAGACAAAGACAAAGACAAAGACAAAGACAAAGACAAAGACAAAGACAAAGACAAAGACAAAGACAAAGACAAAGACAAAGACAAAGACAAAGACAAAGACAAAGACAAAGACAAAGACAAAGACAAAGACAAAGACAAAGACAAAGACAAAGACAAAGACAAAGACAAAGACAAAGACAAAGACAAAGACAAAGACAAAGACAAAGACAAAGACAAAGACAAAGACAAAGACAAAGACAAAGACAAAGACAAAGACAAAGACAAAGACAAAGACAAAGACAAAGACAAAGACAAAGACAAAGACAAAGACAAAGACAAAGACAAAGACAAAGACAAAGACAAAGACAAAGACAAAGACAAAGACAAAGACAAAGACAAAGACAAAGACAAAGACAAAGACAAAGACAAAGACAAAGACAAAGACAAAGACAAAGACAAAGACAAAGACAAAGACAAAGACAAAGACAAAGACAAAGACAAAGACAAAGACAAAGACAAAGACAAAGACAAAGACAAAGACAAAGACAAAGACAAAGACAAAGACAAAGACAAAGACAAAGACAAAGACAAAGACAAAGACAAAGACAAAGACAAAGACAAAGACAAAGACAAAGACAAAGACAAAGACAAAGACAAAGACAAAGACAGCCAGGCCCCCGGGGGTCGCGGCTGCGCCGCTCCCCCCGACGCCCCCCGCCCCGCCTGCGGCGGGCCGGGGGCCCCCGGGGGTCGCGGCTGCGCCGCTCCCCCCGACGCCCCCCGCCCCGCCTGCGGCGGGCCGGGGGCCCCCGGGGGTCGCGGCTGCGCCGCTCCCCCCGACGCCCCCCGCCCCGCCTGCGGCGGGCCGGGGGCCCCCGGGGGTCGCGGCTGCGCCGCTCCCCCCGACGCCCCCCGCCCCGCCTGCGGCGGGCCGGGGGCCCCCGGGGGTCGCGGCTGCGCCGCTCCCCCCGACGCCCCCCGCCCCGCCTGCGGCGGGCCGGGGGCCCCCGGGGGTCGCGGCTGCGCCGCTCCCCCCGACGCCCCCCGCCCCGCCTGCGGCGGGCCGGGGGCCCCCGGGGGTCGCGGCTGCGCCGCTCCCCCCGACGCCCCCCGCCCCGCCTGCGGCGGGCCGGGGGCCCCCGGGGGTCGCGGCTGCGCCGCTCCCCCCGACGCCCCCCGCCCCGCCTGCGGCGGGCCGGGGGCCCCCGGGGGTCGCGGCTGCGCCGCTCCCCCCGACGCCCCCCGCCCCGCCTGCGGCGGGCCGGGGGCCCCCGGGGGTCGCGGCTGCGCCGCTCCCCCCGACGCCCCCCGCCCCGCCTGCGGCGGGCCGGGGGCCCCCGGGGGTCGCGGCTGCGCCGCTCCCCCCGACGCCCCCCGCCCCGCCTGCGGCGGGCCGGGGGCCCCCGGGGGTCGCGGCTGCGCCGCTCCCCCCGACGCCCCCCGCCCCGCCTGCGGCGGGCCGGGGGCCCCCGGGGGTCGCGGCTGCGCCGCTCCCCCCGACGCCCCCCGCCCCGCCTGCGGCGGGCCGGGGGCCCCCGGGGGTCGCGGCTGCGCCGCTCCCCCCGACGCCCCCCGCCCCGCCTGCGGCGGGCCGGGGGCCCCCGGGGGTCGCGGCTGCGCCGCTCCCCCCGACGCCCCCCGCCCCGCCTGCGGCGGGCCGGGGGCCCCCGGGGGTCGCGGCTGCGCCGCTCCCCCCGACGCCCCCCGCCCCGCCTGCGGCGGGCCGGGGGCCCCCGGGGGTCGCGGCTGCGCCGCTCCCCCCGACGCCCCCCCGCCCCGCCTGCGGCGGGCCGGGGGCCCCCGGGGGTCGCGGCTGCGCCGCTCCCCCCGACGCCCCCCGCCCCGCCGCACGCGCCCCCCAGTCTCTGCAGGTCAGAGATGTATGATTTGGGGTCATCCAAAGTTTGTTTGGGGTTTCAGAGAGGTTATATTTTCACCAATGAAGTATGCAGGGGCACATATTATACAACTTCATATTCACAAGACTCAGCATTCTAAGTGGACCTATGCTGGGTCATCCTACAAAACCCAGATCTTGAGTAAACAGCTTCAAAATAGGATCCGCCCAGAACAATTCAATAAGAAGAAACGGGCAGTAGCTGCAGCACGAAAAAATTTTGGATCACCCCAAATCACACAGATCCGAACTCCAGAGACTGTCCCCCACAAGAGGACATGAGCTGGTGCTGATTCAGTCTCTGGTTCTGGACCTCAGGCCTTGCATGTGGCCTGCCACCAAGCACCCAGTATTAGACATTTTTTGAATAAGCAAATGGAGAAATTATAAGCCCCCTGCAACCCCAAATAATCTTTGGATCACCCCAAATCACACACCCCTGAACTCCAGACACTGTCCCCCACAAGTGGACATGTGCTGGTGCTGATTCAGGCTCTTGTTTTGGACCTAAGGCCTCGCATGTGGCCTGCTTCCAAGCACCCAATATTAGACTTTTTTTGAATAAGGAAATAGTGAAATTATAAGCCCCCTGCAACACCAAATAATCTTTGGATCACCCCAAATCACATACCCCTGAACTCCAGAGCCTGTCCCCCACAAGAGGACATGTGCTGGTGCTGATCCAGTCTCTGGTTCTGGACCTAAGGCCTCGCATTTGGCCTGCTTCCAAGCACCCATTATTACACATGGCATTGACTATGGAACTGGTGAAAATATAAGCCCCCTGCAACCCCAAATAATCTTTGGAACACCCCAAATCATACACCCCTGAACTCCAGAGACTGTCTCCCATAAGAGGACATGTGCTGGTGCTGATCCAGTCTTTGGTTCTGGACCTCAGGCCACGCATGTGGCCTGCTTCCAAGCACCCAGTATTAGACCTTTTTTTGAAAAGGGAAATGGGGAAAATATAAGCCTCCTGCAACCCCAAATAATCTTTGGATCACCCCAAATCACACACCCCTGAACTCCACGGCCTGTCCTCCACAAGAGGACATGTGCTGGTGCTGATCCAGTCTCTGGTTCGGGACCTCAGGCCTCACATGTGGCCTGCTTCCAAGCACGCAATATTAGACTAATACAAGGTTCTTGCCAGCACGCCACATAGGAGGGCTCAGCTCCAAATCTAGAGAATGGATCAGAAACAGCATATGAGCTGCGGCGGGGGACAATCTCTGGAGTTCAGATCTGTGTGATTTGATTCAAAGCTACAGGAGCTCCTTTAATCACTTTGTGTTTTTAACCCCCTTTTTTTTAAGATTTCAGATTTTTCTGCAGACCTGGGGCATTTCTCAGGAGTGTAGAAAGATCTGTCTTGTCTAATGGTTGTTGTGGGTTTTCCGGGCTGTATTGCCGTGGTCTTGGCATTGTAGTTCCTGACGTTTCGCCAGCAGCTGTGGCTGGTACCTTCAGAGGTGTAGCACCAAAAGACAGAGATCTCTCAGTGTCACAGTGTGGAAAAGATGTTGGCAGGTCATTTGTATCTACTCAGGAGGGGTGGGGTTGAGTCATCCTGTAAGCGTTTCCCAGGGTGTGGAATGCTAATGGAGGGTCTGAAAGTTTGCTTTGCGGATGACCAAGGTATCCAGAAATGGGAGTTTTCCCTCGATTTCTTTCTCCATTGTGAATTGTATGTTCCGGTGGATGTTGTTGAGATGATTCAAAAACCCCATCAATTCTTCCTTCCCATGGCTCCAAATGATAAATGTATCATCCACAAACCGGAACCATACACTAGGTTTGTGGGGTGCTGATTCTAGAGCTGTTTTTTCAAAATGTTCCATGTAGAAGTTTGCTGTAACTGGGCTGAGAGGGCTCCCCATGGCCACCCCATCCATCTGTTCATAGAATTCGTTATCCCATTGGAAGTAACTGGTTGTCGAGGGAAAACTCCCATTTCTGGATACCTTGGTCATCCGCAAAGCAAACTTTCAGTTAGGTCACAAGGTCTACAGGAAACCAACTCACACTGATCGGTACTTACACAAAAACTCCAATCACCACCCCCGACAGAAAAGAGGCATAATGAAAACAGTGGATCGCGCAAGACGGATATGTGAGCCGCACTTTCTCAATGAGGAAATTAATCATCTAAACCATGCACTTCAGGCAAATGGCTACTCCAGAAATGAAATCCAAAGAGCAATCAAACCCAGGATGAATCAAACAACCAAGGAAAAACAGTCTCGTACAGGAAAAGTGTTTTTGCCATACATCAAAGGAATTACTGATCAGATGGGAAAGCTTATGAAAAAGCATAACCTCCAAGCAGTATTCAGACCCACCCGAAAAATACAACAGATGCTACGATCAGCAAAAGACAGTAGAGACCCCCTCACCTCTGCAGGAGTATACCGTATACCCTGCAGCTGTGGACAAGTTTACATCGGGACCACAAAGCGTAGCATCCAGACAAGAATAAAAGAACATGAA
The DNA here is from genome assembly GCF_028583425.1 of Eublepharis macularius. Taxonomy (NCBI): domain Eukaryota; kingdom Metazoa; phylum Chordata; class Lepidosauria; order Squamata; family Eublepharidae; genus Eublepharis; species Eublepharis macularius. Next base: position 18,248,064 of record NC_072792.1, on the reverse strand, counting down.
AGACACTGCAGACTTGGACAACCTGAAAAATCAGCAGTGGCTGAACATAGCCTAACTCAAACAGGGCACAGTATCTTATTCCAGGACACCAAAATACTGGACAACACTTCCAACTACTTTGTCAGACTGCACAGGGAAGCCATTGAAATTCACAAGCATAAGCAAAACTTCAACAGGAAAGAAGAAACTTAAGAATGAACAGAGCATGGTTTCCAGTTCTGAAAAACTGTAGGCTTAATGTAGGCTGTGTCCTTTGGACTTTAGTATTGATGTTATATTCCAGGGTTCTTGGAGATGAGTCATTTTGGGGCATTTCTTTTTTTCTATTTTGAAAGCATGGAATACTGACTAGGTACACCAGAGCATCAGCAACATACCATAGCCTGAGATTTACTGTTGAGATGCTCATCATACAATACTATGGAATTGTTAGACATATTGTGGGGAATGAACGAGCGCCCGTTTGGTGTGGTTGTTAAGAGCCACAGGACTCTAATCTGGAGAGCCTGGTTTGATCCCCCACTCCTCTGCTTGAAGCCAGCTTGGTGTCCTTGGGTGAGTCACAGCTCTCTTAGAGCTCTCTCAGCCCTGCCCACTTCACAGGATGATTGTTGTGGGAATAATAATAACATACTTTGTAAACCGATCTGAGTGGGTGTTAAATTGTCCTGAAGGGCGGTATATGAATTGAATGTTATTATTATTCCGGTGGGGGGTGGGGGAATGAAGCGAGCAAAAAGCAAGTCAGTTCAAAAAAGAACAAAAAGCAGAATTACGTGCTTCAAAGTCCATTGAAGTCCATTTTTTTAGGACCATCAAGATTCCATCGGTAGAAGCCAAGGTGGAAGAAAAATATGAAAAAAATTAAATGTCCTTGTCAAGTTGTTGGATTGCTTCCACAGCTTATGAAATATTAACAAACAAATAGTACAAACTGTGTACCTACTCTCTTTGTACTTAATGACGCAAGGACCACAAGGACACAGTCCAGAAGTTCCCCTGTGCAAATCCTCCTAAAATGAATGAAGTTCCATGCAATTACCTTTCAAGTAGATGGTACCTTTAAGCCCGGACACTCAATTTACAATCTGAGTTTGATTGCTCCAAGTGAAAGATACATTTTTTTAGAACATGTGAAAGCATTTTGGGGGTCATGCTCATTTTATGATTTCCTGCAAGAACATTAATTATCTTATTAAAACTAATAAAATTGTGATGGAGTCTGGTATAAACTACCGAGAACCACAACCTCCAAATGCAGTATTACCAGCGTTTGATACTTACAGGAGGTACCTCACTGTTTAGCTTGTAGGTGATTAAATGCTAACTTGACGCAGCAATAGATTCTGGAAACCTGGAAAAGAAGTTATAGTGGATTTGAAGAGAAAGCTGTTTCTTCCCAACCAGCTAAGCCAACCTGAAATACAGATCATCAGCTGAAGGGGGAAAAGTGTCTAGCTCAACAAAGCTGAGTCTCCTTGGGGAATATGAAGCTGAAAAGTGGGAACTGCAATGCTGTTGAAGAAAAAGTACAGTACCGTGGTTGTTAAGAGAAGTTTTTGAGTCGGCCTGTAAAGGTGGACTTCAAGAGAAGCCAATGCACCAGTGTTACGGAACAACAATGGCTGTGATATTGTAGATAGACTTAATGAGAATTTAAAGATAGTTACAAGCAGGGGTCATTTTGTAGAAAAAGAGCTGGAGGAACTTACTAGCATAACTCATTGGCATAACTCATTAGCGTATGCCACATCCCTTGATATCTCCGGAAGTGTATCATTAGCATACCTGATTTGCATATGCCACACCCCCTGACATCACCTATCCTGGCTGTTTTGGACCCAATCCTGGCCATTCAGGGACAAAATTGGGCCCAAAATGGCAATAAGGGGCTGAAAATGGCTGAAAAGGGCCCCAAATGGTCAGGATTGGGCCGCTGCTGAGTGGGAGAGTGATCCACCACCAATCAGAGGCCTGATCTGGGCCATTTTGGCCCCAACCCAGGCTGAAATGGGCCCAAAATATCCGAGAGTCAGGTGAGCAGGGCCACCTGACATGTGACCTCTTTGGGGAACTGCCGGAACTGCATTCCTGTGCATTCCCCCTCAAAATGAGCCTTGGTTACAAGAACACATTTGATTGTTACATGCCTCTCGCTTCTAGAACACAGAGAAGTTCTAGGGACAGAACTACCGGGTCTCGTTTCCTTGGTATGAGAGGTCTCTAGTGACTTATGGGGTCTTCATAAGATATGTTATATTTGTAGATATATAGGTAAAACATAGGAATCACCTGACCTGTCTAAGCCAACTCTCTCTCAAAAAGGCTAACTTGGTCACCCATTGAAACTGACTGGAATTTGAGAGGGGGCATGGCACAGTGTTCAAGCATCTGGTCTGCATGTAGAAGGCCCCAGGTCCAATCCCCAGCATGTCCAGTTTGGGAAAAAAAGAGGATTATACGGTAGGTGATGAGAAAGATGCCCACTTGAGCAGAAATTTTGGGTGATTTTAACTAATTGGCCACCTTTTATTCCAACCTTTTTTTACCTTCTCCATGTTGTCTTTGGTGATTGTTGGTGGTGGAGAGAGCCCTCAAGTCATAACTGACCTATGGTGACCCCCCTCAGTGGGGTTTTTCATAGCAAGAGACTAACAGAGGTGGTTTGCCATTGCCTTCCTCTGCAGGCAATGGAGGTCTTCGTTGAAGGTCTCCCACCCAATGACTAACCAAGGCCGACCCTGCTTAGCTTCTGGTATCTGACAAGATCAGGCTCACCTGGACTATCTAGGTCAGGGCCTTTTATGATTGGAGTAGCTTAAATTGGGCTGGTAAAATACTGGTTAGGCCACACCTAGTTGGCAGGAAAAGGGAGGGCTTCTCAGGATAGGAATTTCTAAACAGCAAACACTCTGAGGCATCATGGTGATGGATGTGCATGTCTGGAAGAGGCTATTGTAAGTGGTCGGCCCAGCCTCTCCCATTTTAATAGCAGTTTTATATATATGGCTGCTTGTCATATTAAAAATGTTCAGCCCCCTGGAGTTAAAATGGCTGCTGTGTGGCCACCAGAGAGCCTCTAGCAGTTGCTAAATCCTGCCCGGGAGAACACGGCATGCATGGAATGCTGCACAGGTGTTGCCAAGTAGGCCCCCTCCCCTGCTTTAAAGCCTGCCATGAACTGTGTTAGTTTCCTGCGTTGCTGTTTTACTGCTGCACCAAAGACTGCTTTGCACGTGTGTGTTCTGATACACGTGTCAGTTTCCTGCCTGCTTGCTAATTATCTTGCTGCTGCAATAGACTGTGTAGTTCACTGACTCCATGTGTGGTTAACTGCACAAAAGGACTCTTTTCCTGGGCAACTCTGCCCAGACCTGTATCTGGATTTCCAGTGTGTGTTTGGACTTTATTACAAGTGTGCCCCGTGCCTGCATTGCCATCTACCACGGACCGTGCCTGTTCCCTGCTTTGGACTGTGTTTTGTGTGCTGTTTCCCCTGCCTCCATGGAAGCCTGCCTCATATGGGCCCAAGCCGCTGCTAGCAGCCGGGCGCCTGCCGGGGAAACCTCCAGCGAGCCTGGCTAGGCGCTCCCTGGTCAGTTCCCGCCTGGAGCCTCCCGCGAGCCGGTCGCCGAGCTTGCCCTCGCTACCGGGCAGCCTGCTATCCAGCCCCAGCTATGCCCAGCCGGCATCCATGTTCTCAGGCAGCCAGAAGACCCTGGGAAGAAGACGGCTTTGGGAAGCCATTTCGGCGAAGCGGGCACACCACGTCCGCAGCGAGAGCCCCTCGCCCCGCTCTGCATATCTTAGGAGCTGCCCCGGAGAAGGAACTAAGTGCCGACCATCCCAAGCACTTAGAGAATGCATCTCAAAGAAACCTCCGCATTCCAGAGCTGATGACATCAGGACAAGCCCTGTCCGCTGGAACATCCTTTCAGCCCACTTGGATTTCCCCCTCCCTCTTTTGTCCCCTCTTCCTGAGGTGTCACTTATCACAATCTGATTACCAAAGTGGCCCATCCAAGCCATTCAGTAGCCCATTAGAACCTTTGTTTTAGACTGTGAGAACCACCAAGTACAGCACCAGCCCCAGGGTACGTTTTGGGGTATTTAAGCTGGTCTCCCAGACCACTCGGTGCTCGGGCCATTCCCTATCCAGACCTCCTTGCTGTCCGTCTGTGGTCCCAGTGCTGGCATTGGGCCACCCTCGCTGCTGTGTCTCTGCTTCGCTCCAGGATAAGTGAGTATTTCCCCTATCATCGTTGGGAACCAGCTAATGCGAACGTCTCTGTATTTCATACCCTGTATTTCTTAGGTCTTGTGTGTTCTCTGTATGCTTGTGCAAGTTTAGGCTTACGCCACACTAAATACACGTGTTTGGAACCTATTTGTAGTCTGCCTCTTTTTTCACTAGAGTGTCTGGGATCAGGACCTCCGTAGACATAGGTTAAGATCCGTGCTTATTTTAAGTTACAGACTGCTAAAGCTAATTTCCCCCTTATAATAAAAAGCAGTTCTGGTAACACAGGAATGCTGCAGAGTGATTGAGAAGCAATTGGATTTGCAGTCCCACCAGCCCCATAGGAGTCCAGCGTGACAAAGGTCTCGCAGAGTCTTCCTCACTTAACACATTCCTTTCCCTTCTTCTATGATGAGAGCTCCTGTCCTTGATTGATGAGCTAGGGCCAAGCTACACATGACGAATGACACTTGAACGGCAAGTGTATTTCTCCCTGTTCACTTGCCCTCCACTCAATCCACTTGCCGTTCAAGTGTCATTCGTCATGTGTAGCTTGGCCCCTAATCAAATGACATTCATAAGTATATACAGTCATTCCTGGAAGAGAACAGTCCCTCCCTAAAAGTACTTAACTTAACTCCCATAGAATTCATCAGCAAACTATCCTTTTTGTGCAGTGCTAGAACTAGTTTTACATTTGTATTCACACACCCGGGCAGCTACCCATCAAGGTATTCAAGCCTTTTGGACTTCCGGTTTGGGATCCATGGAGGTCTAACGCAGCTCCACTTGCGGAGCTGACCGGACTGCCGTTTTAACCGGCCGGCGGGGTGAAAATAGCCCGCGGCCGACTGCTCTCAGGCGGAGAGCAGGCAAAGAACGCTCAAGACCCTAGGGTGAGTTAGATCTCGGACGAGGGGGGGCTCTACACAACAGGTCCCCTCTCGATCCTTGAGGTCCCACCTTGCGACGGGTCGGCTACAATCTCTGCGGCAGTTTTGGGGCCAATTCGGCTGGCATAAGACCTACATACCCAAGCTTCGATTGGGGGAAGAAGCTGAGAGGAGAACTTAAAATCGAAACAGCGATTACAACCCGAGAAAAGTGAAGAGAAGGTAAAGATCATTATCTTCCAATACGGGACAGATTGACAAAAACAGAGAGGAAAAAAAGTAGATTTTTAAACTGCAACAGACTAGTGAAAAGGAGGGGAAGACTCGGCAGGAGTTGTATCTGAAAAGAGACTAAGTTTAAAGAAGTTATTAAAGAAAACGGACTATTGTTTTGAATACCTGTGGCTTTGGAGCTGTGAGAAAAAGACACCATCGCGAGATCTGCTGTGGGAAGACGGGAGACAGGAAGTGCGTAATAACAATAGAGTGGCTGGAGAGAAGCGGCCCTTGCAGGAGGGCAGGAAGAAGGGAATCGCCATCTTTGAAAGGGGAAGGGTCGCGGCCTCAGCGGAAAAGGAAGTAGGCCATCTTGGATTACAAAATCATAGAGAAACCATAGAGAAAAGACGCCCGACATTTTGGACTCTTTAAAATTTAATTTTTGCAAGAAGACCGGGATATTTAAAATAAAAAGACTTTAAATTTTACGCCACGGAGTTAAGGAAGAGAGCGGACTCGTGGGAGCGAGCTAAAGCAAGCCCCACGATGTCAAAAAAAGAGTGGCAATCGGCAATAGAAAACCTGGATAAAAAACTTTTAGATGTGATTAAAGAACTTAAGGACACGAAACTGGAACTGATTAAAGAGGTTAAAGAGGTTACACAGACAGTAAAATCGGAGCTGTCAGAAGTGAAAAAAGGTATGGAAACAATACAAAGTGAACTACAAGGAACGCAGCAGAGAGTTAAAACAGTAGAAGACGCGATGGAGAATTTAGCAGACACGCAACAAACAGAGATGAGACTGGTGAAGGGGAGAATGTCAGTTGCAGAAACTAAACACATGGAGAAGCAGCTACGTTTTCGTGGCTTGCCAGAAGTGGAAGGAAAGTCAGCGCAAGAACAGATGACTGAGGTGTTAGCTGAATACCTGGGGAAGGAGGAGGAGGAAGTTGTGGCTATCCTAGATGTGGCATATCGTGTGAACTCGAGAATTGCAACCCAGAGGAAACTACCAAGAGATGTGATTGTGCAGTTTACGACACGAAATATGAAAGAGAAGATTGTGACAAAACAGTTTCAAGATCCATTGGAGATTGATGGCAAGACGATCATTATAATGAAGGAACTACCTAGGTCAGTGTTATTGGACCGGAAAAAATATAAAGTGCTAATTCAGATCTTGAAGGACATGAAAATCAGGTACAGATGGGAGTTACCAGAAGGAGTGTCCTTTGAGTTTGGAGGGGTCAAAAAACGTATCAGATCTGAGCGAGAGATGGAGCGATTTATTAAGGACAATGAAAAAGACTTACCAACAAGATTATGAGCATGGAATGTAAAGTAATATCTTGGAATGTAAATGGACTAAACTCACCGAATAAGAGGAAAAATATTTTTCACTGGCTACTAAAACAAAAATGTGATATTGTTTGTTTGCAAGAGACCCATATTAGAAAGCAGGATGTAAAATATTTAAAATCTGGAAAATTGGGCAAAGAATTTGTAGCGGCCTCCAACAAGAAAAAAAGAGGAGTGGTGTTGTACATAAAAGAGGAGCTACAGCCAAAATTTGTTATGAGAGATGTGGAAGCCAGATTTGTAGCAGTGGAATGTATTTGGAATTTAAAGAGAGTGTTGGTAGTCGGACTTTATGCACCTAACGGTGCAAAAGAAAGCTTCTTTGAGGATTTGAGGAAGCATTTAGATGACCTTTCATATGACCAGATAATTCTTGCTGGAGACTTCAATGGAGTGACAGACTTGGAACTAGATAAAAAGACTACAACGGCACAAAAGAAAAGAGGACTATTGCCAAAGCTCTTTTTTGAGTTGATTCAACAAGAGACTCTCGAAGATGTATGGAGGAGAGAATATCCTAAAAGTAGACAGTTTACTTTTTATTCTGCAAGGCACTCTACATTATCAAGAATTGACATAATCTGGGCCTCAAAAGACTTAGCGTTATGGACTAAGGAGGTAGAAATAATGCCGATGGTAGGCTCAGATCACAACCCAATTATGTGGAAACTAGGAAAAAGGAGAAAGAGGAAAGCATGGAGAATAAATGAGGACTTGTTACAGGAAAGAGAGAATATGGAAATATTGAGAAGAGAGACAAAATTTTTTATACAATATAATGTGAATAAAGAAGTACCAACCAATAAAGTTTGGGATGCTTATAAGGCGGTTATAAGGGGCATACTAATGGACTTATATGGTAGAGCAAGAAAGAAGAAAGAGGAGAAAAGACAAGAGATTGAGGAGAAAATAAAAGCCAAAGAAATACAGCTAAAAAAGAGACCAGGGAAAAAGAAATTATACCAGGAAATTAAAATACTCCAAGAGCAGCTAACAGCAATGAGTAATAAAGAATTGGAGTGGAATCTTAAAAGACTGAATCAAAAAGCGTTTGAGGGTGCCAATAAACCTGGGAAGTACCTGGCATGGCAATTGAAGAAGAGAAGGGAAAAGAAAATAATAAACAAAATTTGTGAAGACAACAAAACGTATCTGGAGCAGACTACCATTAGTAGAGCCTTTTATAAATTTTACGCTAAGCTGTACAATAAGAAAGAAGTAAATAAAGAATCAATAGCGACATATCTGGAGAAAACCAAACTTCCAGAAATCTCGGAAGCTTGGAGAAATAAATTGAACAGTGAAGTAACTGATGAGGAAATAAGCAAGGCAATACAATCCGCAAATCTAGGAAAGGCGCCAGGGCCAGATGGACTTACGGCTAAATTTTATAAGACAATGGCTAATGAACTGGCACCATTCCTAAAAGAGGTGATGAATGGAGTTTTTAGGGATCAAAGGATTCCAGACACTTGGAGTGAAGCGAACATATCATTGATCCCAAAAGAGGGCCAAGACTTGACTAACGTGAAAAATTACAGACCTATATCGCTACTTAACAATGACTATAAAATTTTTGCGAAGATATTGGCGGAGAGACTGAAGGGATGGCTCTCGGAAGTTATAGAAGAGGAACAAGCAGGCTTTTTGCCAGACAGACAAATAAGAGATAACTTAAGGACAGTGATCAATGCTATTGAATATTATGATAAGCGTTGTGATAAAGAGGTTGGTTTCTTCTTTGTTGACGCTGAAAAGGCGTTTGACAATTTAAACTGGGACTTTATGTTTGCCACTATGGAAAAGCTACAATTGGGAGAAAGATTCATCAGAGCAATCAAGGAAATTTACAGAGACCAGACTGCAGCAATTGTGGTGAATGATGAAGTGACTAAGAAACTGACGATTAGTAAAGGAACAAGACAAGGTTGCCCGTTGTCTCCACTGTTGTTTATTTTAGTATTGGAGATTCTGATGATACAAATACGACAAGATGAGGAAATTCGTGGAATAAAAATAAAGGACTATTCATATAAGGTCAGAGCATTTGCGGACGACATAATGTTAATTGTAGAGGACCCATTGGAGAACATGCCAAAAGTGATAGATAAGATCAAGGAGTTTGGGGACTTGGCAGGTTTTTATATCAACAAAAAGAAGTCAAAGATATTATGTAAAAATATGACTAAGCAGAAACAACAATTGTTAACGGAAACAACGGATTGTGAAGTAACAAGCAAAGTGAAATATTTGGGAGTTGAACTGACTGCAAAGAATATAGATTTATTCAAAAACAACTATGAAAAACTATGGACTCAGATAGAGAGAGACTTGATTAAATGGAATAGACTGAATTTGTCATGGTTGGGCAGGATTGCAGCAGTTAAGATGAATGTGTTACCAAGAGTAATGTTTTTGCTACAGACAATACCAATCATCAGAGACTCTAAACAATTTGAAAAATGGCAGAGGAAAATATCAGATTTTGTTTGGGCAGGCAAGAAGCCTCGAGTGAAAGTGAAAGTTTTACAAGATGCAAAGGAAAGAGGCGGAATGCAACTGCCCAATCTGAGACTTTACCATGATGCAATCTGCCTAGTTTGGTTGAAAGAGTGGATGACATTAAAGAACAAGAAACTATTAGCCCTAGAGGGATATAAAATTTTTTTTGGATGGCACGCATACCTATGGCATGACAAAGTAAAGGTCAACTCGATGTTCCTGCACCATTTTGTACGGAGAAGTCTATATATAATCTGGAAGAAGTACAGAATTTACTTACAAGAAGGAACTCCCTTGTGGGTGGTTCCATATGAGGTGATAGATCCGAGAGCTGTTGATAATGAACAACAATGTTTAACGTACAAAGAAATAACTAAAACTGAAGCATCTAAACTTAGAATAAAGACGCAAGAGGAACTATCACCTAATTACGACTGGTTCCAGTATAGACAGATCAGAGACTTATATAACTCGGACTCTGTAAAGGGGGGTATACGAACAGAGAACTCGGAACTAGAGCAGACCCTTCTTAAAGAAGACAAGAAACGAATATCCAAGGTATACCAAGTACTGTTGAAATGGTATACCGAGGACGAGACAGTTAAAACACAGATGGTGAAATGGGCTATAAATTTTAATAAAGAAATAACAATGGAGGCATGGGAATACTTGTGGAAAACTACAATGAAGACAACGACATGTACTAATATTAAAGAGAACATTTACAAAATGATCTATCGTTGGTACATGACACCAAAGAAGATTGCGCTAGGGAATTTGAACACTTCTAATAAATGCTGGAAATGTAAGAAGCATGAGGGCTCCCTCTATCATATGTGGTGGTCATGTGAGGTAGCCAGGCAGTACTGGGGGGAAATAATAAGAGAAATGAGTGAAATTTTACAGTTTCAAATAAATAAGAACCCAGAACTCCTGCTACTAAACTTGGGAATGGAGGGAATTCCAGCCCATCATAGGACGTTAATATTTTATATGACAGCAGCAGCTAGACTTTTGTATGCGCAAAAATGGAAAGTACGAGAAGTGCCAACTATTGAAGATTGGATCTACAAATTGCTGTACATGGCAGAGATGGACAAGATGACAAGAAAACTGAGAAATCTGGACTCAGGGCAGTTTAACACAGATTGGGAGAAGCTGAAACAATATTTGGAGAAGAAATGGGAGGTGGGAGGAAAACTGTGGCAGTTTGAGAACTACTGAAGTATAATAAAAGTATAATAGAGGGGGGTGACTTTACCGGGAGAGGAAGAGATAAATGTGAATTTATAAGCAGTTAGATTAACAGATTGATATATATATAGATATATATAGGTTAATAGATAGAATATTGATAGAAAATAATTAATGATAAGGTTTAAATATAAGGATTGAGTAACCAACAATATTTTCTTTCTTTGATAAGATTTATATAATGCACCAAACTGAATGTACAGAAGAGTCAAATTGATTGACTATGTGATGAGCTATATAGAATTACCATAAAAAGATAGAATGAGTAATATATAGAGAATAAGTCAAATTGTTTGATTTAAGTGTAAGATTTTTATGGTTTATGATATATAGGTTTATGATATATAGAAATATTTAAAACTGGAAAATGGGATAAATTGTTTATCCAAGATGGAAACAAAGACTTACAGTTTGGGTATATAACAAGAAAAGTAGTTAAGGATGTACTGCTTAATATAATGGAGAATGTATATCTGTTTTAGATAGAGGAATTTAATAGAAGTAAGGGAAAAGGGACAAAGGGTGGGAAAGCTGTTGGAAGTCAACAAAAGGGGGGGAAAGGGAGGGGGTTAGAAATGAAAAATTTGGGGAAAATTGGATGTAAATGTAAAAATAACGGATTCTAACCCAATAAAATTTTTTCAAAAAAAAAAAAGGTATTCAAGCCTTTTGTCTAACCCAGGAACTAACCATTGGAGCCTTTGTTCTAATGGCTAGGTGCGCTCTTCCACCCCAGGGCACATTTTACCTATAAAGGTAGAGCTCTGGCCCCATTCAAATAGTTCATGCTTCCAGATCCATAAGTGTTGTCCCATTGAGGTTTGCCCAAGCCTCTTGCTCCCTTGGCCAAGGATGCTGGTGTTCGAAACTACCGTCTTCTCTGAGGACTGGACCCCCCTTCTCCATGATAGGTAGATATATTTGCTCCCTCTCTCTCTACCCCCAATTTCTGTTTAAACTTCCCAGGTCTCTGTGTGCGTGTGTATGATTATTTTTACCCTGTAATTGTGAGTGTATGTGCATACCATCTTGTTCTTTAATAAAAGTTATTGTTTGACCTTAAGAACCAGCCTCGTTTGCTATTTCAGAAGGGACTTGGTATACACCGGTGATAAATCCCAGTTACCGCCTCTAGTATAGCTGTCTTCCTTGCTTGCTAGTTCTCCCACACATCATATTTATTGCCAGGAGACCACTTCTGGTAACACCATCACATACCAGACCGCTGGTGGGCACTGTGATGGAGCATCTGCATCTCTCAAACGTGGTAGGAGCCTTGCATCTCATCAGGGGATATGGGTGAAGTTGGGCACCTCTTGGCACAAAATGGCTGTGCAGGCTGCAATAAACAAAGCTGGAAAAACTGGAAGAGTTTGGAAGGTTGGAAGAGTTTGGAAACAAGATGGACTTGTCCAGTGGGCACCCAGGGAGGTTGCCTAGTGCATCCCACCCCCTTCAGCTTATTTAAAAGAAGCAGTGATGTAGATCAGCCAGTTAAACATTTGAATGAATAAATAAACAACCCCCCATGTAGTTGTTTGTGTTTTTATTGCCTCGTGTTGTATTTGGGGTGCTGGAGCAAAGGATGGGAGGGTCTGTTGCTCGGAATTTTTTGTTCGTTTGTTTGCTTTTGATCTGCAGACAATCGTAGCAGTGATTCTACATTCCAACGGGCAAAGGCTTTGTAAGTGCATTGCTGATAGGGTTGCTAATTAAACTGGTTTTCTCTCTCTTGCTCATCGGCATTAGACAGTTCATTAAGTGTATTTCATCAAGGAAAATGAAAAGCAGGGGGATTTTTTTTTAAAAAAAGGAATTGTCATGTTTCTTTCTTGCTTGGGGGAAGGGTTGACCCATACAGAAACTGATCCCAAACATTTCATCATAGGTCACATTTATATTACTATGGTTCATGGATATTATTCAATGCAGCCCAAACTCTTATGCAAAAGGAGGGGGGGAGGAGAAGAAGGAAAGACAGTGCAGATGGCTGATTTAACCCTCTAATGAATCAAGAAGCAACATCATGTTAAACTGTGCTTTGCAGGAGTGGCGGGAATTTCTGCTCATTTCTATGGGGTTTGCATCAGCAGAAGGCTTTGCATTTCGGGCTGCAAGGTGTGTGGGGATATGGGGGACTCCAAAGCTCAGTTTCGTTTATGAGTCAGCATGCAGGGTGGATCGGGAGCTCCCAAGCTTCATGATAAGAAAATCACACGGTGTCTCATCCCTCGCTTTTGTTCTTCAAAGCTGGGTTTCCAAACAGAAATCCATGCTTCCACGTAATGCAAAATCCAGATCTCCTTTCCTCTGGAACTTCCCTGGCTAATGATCTCAGCCAAGCATCTCGCTATCTTATATAGCATCATTCTCTGCTGTTCGATTAGGACCAGGCGTTTCCCTTAAGCCCTTTCCCAGCCTTCCATCCCAAAAGTCAAAATCCTGAACCATTTACAGCATCCAAACATTCGCAAGTCTATTACCCAGCCAAGCAACACTAACAAAAGCCACAGCCAAATGTTTCAGGGGTTCGCCTGGATACACACCAGGGAATCTTAACAATGCTTCCTCTCTACTCTTTCACAGCGCCAGTGAATTCAGCACACAAATTCTCAATGTAAGGATTACTTGCTGAGTCCTACACACATTGCCAAAAGCTCCTTTCCACCTGCTGAAATCCATTTACTCTGAAACAACCTGCCTTGCTTTGGCTTCTAAAGCTAAGTACGTTGGTAAACTGTCTTTAGCTGTTTCCCTTAAAACAACTTGAGATATTTAATTTCACTATGGATCTGTTGGAACTGATTACCTGTACCTCATACATCAGATCAGCATCTGAAAATGTATGAGAATGAACAGACTGCAATACCTTAACATTTGGGGGTATTTCTTTAGCATTTTTTTAATCCTGCCTTTCTCTTTGCAGGGGTGCAAGGTGGCTAATAACAGAAAATGAGCTATGGCATATTGAAATATCAGAACATCCAACAATAAATCTGATCTGATCCAAGCCACACAGTCACGTCCGACCCTCGGCTACTCCGTAGATCGTCCCCCGCCAGGCCTTTCTGTCCTATAGCACGTCAAGAGAGATCCCCAGAGTCTTACAGTGAAGTTTTTACAGGGTAGTTCACCATTGCTTTCCCCAACCCAACACACTTAGCCGTACAACAGCCATGAATGGTAAGTCATACGTTGCCACCCCCTTGGCACTTTGAGCCGGTGTGGGATAAGGGGACCAACAATAAATACCATCTGGTAAATAAATTATCACAAAATCAGACAACAATTATAAACAACATCCTAAGAACAGACCAGTGTTGTATAGCAGGTAGAGCATCCACCAGGATGTGGGAGAACCGGATTAAAATTTCCACTCAACCATAAAGCTTTCTGGCTTCCTCCAGGTAGGATTGCCAACAGACCTGGCAAAAAAAAATGTCTTGTCCCTTTAATTTTGATGTGTGGAAGCTAAAGCTTTTTATGGCACTGAGATAAAGGACATCACCTGATAATTGCTACAAATCACACTGAGATTAAAGGGATAGCTAGAGGGACCAGATGAAAAGTTGATAGCCCTAGATTGTGATTCATCGTGCAGAAACGGCTGATAATATTTTCATTGGTACTAGGTTTCCCACCTCGGTCCTACCTTTAACAGCAACTTCATTCAAATAAATGAAGCAGGTCTAGTGTTTTCAATCACTCGATCTCCCAGCTAGGAAATACTTTCCCTGCTTAATTTCCTCAGGACAAACTACTCTTGCTGCAGTCAGAGGAAAGGGGAGGAGGGAGAAATGTTTGCAAGTCTATTTATCATCCAGCCAGATGAAGAGTTCCGAGGGACCTGAGATTTGCTTCCAGCAACTTGATATTAGTTAGGCCAAACATAGTTCTTCTCACTTTTGTTCTCAAGTTGCTAGCTCTTTCCTGCGGGTAGCCTTAGTAGCCCATAGAAATGTTATGTACAAAAATGTTATTCATCCCAGTTAGGGTTCTTTTCTATTTATTGTAGTCATTGCAGGTGTTTAGATTTTTTAAAACATGTTTCAACAGGAAGGTCATTTCCCTTTATTACTAGTCCTTTCAAGACATTACACCTATATGTACCAAGATCCCATTCATGGACATGTGCAGTACCCATAATGCTCCCCAGATGCCCCAACACTCTCAACCACCATCTTGTAAGAAGAGGGAAACACAAATCTTCTATACATGTACAACTTTTGAACATGCTACATGTTTTCTATGCTCCATATAGCTTTGGAACACAGGCATTTGGCTGTATTGGGAGGTTCATGAATTGTGATGGAACCAGGTATGTGCAATTATAACGTGAACAGGGCTACTAAATTGGGATGAAATTCTCAGGTGTTATATCCCTCGCCTACAGGATGCTTCCTACCCAGTTTCAGGCGGATAGAAGACAATGGCTGTTTTCACATGTCTTTAAGGTAGCATGATACTCACAGAAGGCTTCTGGCTTCCTCGCACGAATTTTGACACCATCCGTTTACAAAATGGCACGAAAGTGCCTTCATCACTGCCTGCCTCTGTTTTGTTAATGGATGGCATCAAAAGTTGCGTGAGAAAAAAAAATTGCGTGAGGAAGCCGTCCCCCTTCTGAGAGTATCGCGGTGTTTTAAAGATGTGTGGAAATGGTCAATATCTCCTGGGCCGATTCCACACGGCTTACCTGAAGCCGAGACGTTGCGGAACATTTTGGATCATGCCGGAAAAAACATGGAAGATCGCGTTTTCTCGTGCAAAACCTGCGCGATGTTGCACAAAACTCGCACAAGAAAATGCAATCTTCCACGTTTTTTCCGGCATGATCCGCAGTGTTCCGCAACGTTCCGGTTTCAGGTAAGCTGTGTGGAATCAGCCATGTAAGAAGCAATTATAATTCTTCCTTGCAAAGGGAGAGGTGAATTGACAGGTAAGTTTCTTTCTCCTCTCTCAGGATCTTTGGCAGTGGGAGAACCTATGTTTAAACTGAGGGCCAAGCTACAAGTGATGAATGACACTTGAACAGCAAGTGTATTTCTCCCTGTTCACTTGCCCTCCACTCAATCCACTTGCCATTCAAGTGTCATTCGTCATGTGTAGCTTGGCCCTGAAATGGGAAATACTTTATACCTTGATGGACTCTGGTAAATCCTGAGCTGGACGGCCCAGGATAGCCCGATTTTGTTAGTTCTTGGAAGCTAAGCAAGGTCAATTCTGGTTATTACTTGGATGGGAGACCATCAAGGAAGTCCAATATTGCTACTCAGAGGCAGGCAATGGCAAACCTCTGAACGTCTCTTGTCTTGAAAACCCCATGAGAGGTTGCCGTAAGTTGGCTGCGAATTGACAGCACTTTACACACATACACAATGGTGCATCAACACTGGAAATCTGGAATTTTTTAAAAAAAGGTTGAAGTCCACCTGGGAAAAAGTACTTCAAGTACCAAAACAAGGGGCATGAGGAGCAGGATGCTGTATGCTCTAGACTTCTTTAAAGGGGACTCTCATCCTTTACATATGAAAACAGAGATAGGGGCGTATGAGGATTGCCATGTTTGGCCCCAGAACTAATAAGTGCTTTATTTTCCCAAACCGCCTTCCGTTTAACTTTTTAATTAACTTTTAAATTTTAACTTTTAAATTAGGATTTGACCAATTCCCCTTGTTCCATTTCATCAGTCTTCTGGGGTTCCACCTTCTTCTACAAATCCCTTCAGAACTCCTTAGAACAGTTGTTAGCATGAGCAGATTATTGCATACTAACGTTGTAAGATCTGTAAGTACCATGTGCTAGGGCTGACAACTTTTATATAGGTCCCTCTGAAATGAAATCCTGTTCTCAAGTCATAGTTGACTTACAGCAACCCCTGCAGGGGTTTTCATGGAAAGAGACTATCAGAGGTGGTTTGCCATTGCCTGCCTCTGCAACCATGGTCTTTGTTGGAGGTCTCCCATCCAATTACTAGCCAAGGCCAACTCTGCTTAGCTTCTGAGATCTGACAGGCTTTCCTGGGCTATCCAGGTCAGGGCTAGCTATCCTTTTAACATCAGTTCAACCTGCAGCAATTATCAGTGATACTATTTACCTCCATGTCATGAAAAGCTTCGTCTGCCTATTTCCACAAAGCCCCTGTTAAAGGGATGGGAGCATTAGGCAATGCCTTGCAGAGAGCTCAGTGTTTGGACAAATTCCTTAGCACACCAGAAGAACAGGCATTGAAATGCTGAAGTGTGTCATTCTGTCCTCTTAACCACTACACCAAACTGAGCCAGTTTAAGTGGTTAAGAGCAACAGGACTCTAATCTGGAAAACTGGGTTTGATTCCCCACTCCTTCACTTGAAGCCAGTTGGGGGACCTTGGGTCAGTCACAGCTTCTCAGGGTCAAGCTAGAGTTAATGAATTACACTTGAATGGCAAGTGAATAGACTGAGGGCCAAGCTACAAGTGACGAATGACACTTGAACAGCAAGTGTATTTCTCCCTGTTCACTTGCCCTCCACTCAATCCACTTGCCATTCAAGTGTCATTCGTCATGTGTAGCTTGGCCCTCACATGTGTTCCTCCCTGTTCACTTGCGCTCCACTTGCACTCCACTCGATCATGTGATTGAGTGGAGCACACATGGAGCGCACGTGAACAGGGAGGAATACATGTGAGTCTGTTCACTTGCCATTCAAGTGTAATTCGTCACTTCTAGCTTAGCCCTCAGAGCTCTCTCATCCTCACCCACCTCACAGGGTGATTGTCATGAGGATAACAACAACACACTCTGTACACTGCTCTGAGTGGGCTTTAAGTTGTCCTGAATGGTGGCATATAAATTGAATGTTGTTGTTGTTTACTATTTTGTCACTACAATAAGTCTGGTCAAGCTGCTCATTCTGAGGAGAATGTTGATTGCAGAGAAACTGGAACTTAAAAAAACTTATAAGATATCAAGATATTTCAGAGCCTCGCTCTTCAATACTCTCTTGCATAGAGAGATTGGATCCTTCCTCACCATTGATCATCTTGGCTGGTTTGGTTATGTGTCCTTATTGCTGAGCAAAATTTTAGCTTCTGTTTCTATTTCCCCCATGTCATAGGGGATGAACTGCAAGGTCTACTGACAGTCCTCTGAAGCCTCTATGTTTAACTCCTTTTCCTCCAGTCTGCACAGCAGTGACTGGCTACCAGTCAAAAGTGGGGAGGGACAAAGCAAAGAAGGGAGTCAGAATTAGAGATGGGCACGATCCGCATTATGATAAAAAAAAAACCCCATGATAATGGCGATTGCGCGATCGGGACCCGGCGGATCATGCTCGGGCATGGCCAACGATCCAGTGGTTGGGAGGGGGGCTGGATCGGGGCTTGATAGGGGTGATGGTGCTCGGATCGGGAAGCCAGACACTCAGGCACCATCAATCGATTCCCCTGGCAACGGAGCCAGGGGAATGCCTGAGCTGTGTTTGCCCTCCTTCTGTCGCCCTAGAAACCCGAATGGAAGCCCAGCTTGCCTTGATCAGCAGGGCTTCCTTCCAACCACGGAGCAGCAAAGCAGTCACCAGCTGGGAGAAGACACCCAAGGGAGGGAGGGGGAAGGGGGTGTTCTGTAGCCATGGGCACTCCAATCTTATCCCTGCAAATCCTGATAGGCAGCTCTGACGGCCAAACACAGACAGCCAAACCCAAACACAGATGCCGCCAGCATCACCCACCGTTCCTGTATCACTGGGAACAGCGGGGTGCCCCTCCGCTTTTGCCTCCATGATCCATAATCCACGATCCACGATCCATGGATCGGAAACGGGAGATGACCAGTGTGGATCGTTAATTCGGGATTGTCACCGGTGCCAATCCACTATCAGCTTGATCGGTATTTTGGGGGGGATCATGCCCACCTCTAGTCAGAATGTAAAGCTCCAATGCAGGTTGATTAGAGCAGAAAGTGGTGTCAGCAGGGAGAGAAGAATTCTATATTTCTATTCAGCCCTGGGTTCCATTTCTCTGAACTTGCAAATGAACTCAGGTTCAGCAATGTCACATTGTAATCTGCCTTTGAATGTTCTTTGTTTGAGGACTTTTAGGGCAGCAATTGAATGTCCTAGAAGCTTAAAATGTCCTCCCGCTACTTGAATCTGATACTATTTCTTGGCAGCAGGTGGGAGCTTTGAGTCTCAAAGGATTATACCTTGAAAATCTTATTGGTCTCTAAGGGCCAAGCTACAAGTGACGAATGACACTTGAATGGCAAGTGGATTGAGTGGACGGAAGTGGAGGGCAAGTGAACAGGGAGGAATACACTTGCCGTTCAAGTGTCATTCATCACTTGTAGTTTGGCCCTAAGGTGCCACTGAAGTCTAATTAAGACTAATATGGCTACCTTCCTGAAGCTTTCTTCATCGGATATCATATTGTGTTGTCCTCAGATGGGGCAGTGTGTTATTTATGACAGACTAACAAAAATGGCATCCATCTCCTTCAAAATCCTGAAACCCATGCCGTCATGGATACCCCTTTCCCCAAACTACACATTCCTAACTGACATTGGTATCACATCATGATCGTTGTCATGTTGAGAATTTAATGTGATGTGTGTGTGTTAATCACCACACTGCTGTAGCATAGTGGTTAAGTGGCTGGGCTCCAAGCCAGTACTCTGCTGGTTCAACTCCCTCTACTGCCATGAGCTCAGCAGGTGGCCTTGGGTAAGCACTCCTCTCAGCTGTATTGTGGGGATAATAATAACACTGACTTTGTTAACTGTTCTAAGTGGGGCACTAATCTGTCCAGAAAAGCAGTATTTAAGCACATGGTTATTATCATCATTATTATTTTATAATGTGCATAAAGTAGTAAATAATAAAATCTTCCACAACACATTGATTTATGTCAAATATACAGTTGAATTTCACAGAAATGCTTTTGGGGTCAGGGCATGGAGGATTTTCTGGTTGTTTTCTTCTTTTCTTGTGAAGACAGATCTGCATTTTAAGTGTTAGAATCTAGTGTCACAAGACTCATAAAGATGAATGGTTAATGCCCACAAACCCAAATTAAACGGAGAATTTAAGAGGAGTCTGTTCCCCTGTGTGATCCCTGTGCCTTTAAAAATACATAAGTTATCAACAAAAAAAAGTTCATTCATGTTGTAAACTAGAGAGAATCAATGTTGGCTCATCGGCAATGTGTGTCTCAGATCTAGACATTTTAATGAGGCATCAGGGTAAAGACAATCATCTAGCCAGTGAAGCAAATAAATTTTCCCACATGAGTTCAAGTCAGTAGAAAAGTTGTCACAGGTCTGGGCAGGTTTTTTTTTAATGCAGCAAAGATTAACTAAAAGGAATTCACATAGTGTTTTTACATAGCAAAATATTTAGCTGGTTTCTCTGTGCATGGTGACAATAATCTGTAATGGAGTAGATATATGGAGAGGTTAACAGCAGTGATTTATGCTACATCATATGGCTAGCTTCCAAGAATGAGCAGTTTCCTCTATGCCTGGCAAGGAAACCATGCTCCCTAAAGGCATTGACCTAGCCATGCACAGACACAGAATGCCGGGCTCGATGGCCCCTACTCTGGTGCAGCAGGATTCTTAGAGTGGAATGAGATATTAAAATCACCCTGGGACTAGCTGACCTATGTGGCCCCCTGCCTTGTGGACAGTTCTGCAGTGTGGGTGGGTCACTCAAGAACGACCTGTTTTCAGTGGGCTGAATTCTACTCTATTGAGCAAAGCTTGAAGCCTTGGAGGATGGTTGGATCCACCTTACTGTCCCCATTGTCTCCAGGTCTGATCCAACTGGCCCCTGCAGCACTACTGGAGCCACTGGGACTCCCTGACTTATCTTGCTTCTCGACACCAGTGGCCCTCCAGAGCAGCAGCCCACTTTCCTGGTAAGGTTAACTCTGCCCTGAGTGTTCTTTCTATATAGACTCGCACGTTTAAATTTTAAATCATATAAAATGGGGGAGCTGGAGGGCTCGTGGCTCAATGATAATTTAGAGCCTCTCTACATGAGAAAATTGGGCATGTGCTCATCAAGTGTATGGAGTTGCAATGTTAGCCAGGAATCGTAGTTTAAAAAGACGAAGCCGGTGGCACTGCACAGGGAAGCCATTGAAATTCACAAGCATAAGCAAAACTTCAACAGGAAAGAAGAAACCTTAAGAATGAACAGAGCATGGTTTCCAGTTCTGAAAAACACCAGGCTAACAAAACACTCTATACTCGACAATAGCCCTGCAGAGAATGTCATGGCCCAGTCTGAGAGTGAGGTCTCCTCTGGAGGAGAGGAGCCTCGTGTAGCCAGCCAGGACTCCTCAGGAGAAGAGGAGCCCTGTGTAGCCAGCCCTAGCCCTGATTCAGCAGAAGCCAGCAATCAGGAGCAACAGCTGCTGGCTGATCAGAGCTTGCAGCCAGTAGCTGAGACACCAGCACCCTCTAGCCCCTACACCACAGGGGAAGCTCAGCCAGGGACTTCTACAGGTGCAGCGCAGCCAAGAGCCTCCACCCCCCCCCCCCCAGGTTCACCCACGCCCAAGGAACGCCGCAGGCAGCGCCAGAGACTGGAACGGCAGGAGAGACGGCGCAGTGCTCGCCTCTTGAGCCAACGCCAGCTGCTGGAGAGTGATGATGAGTAGTGTCAGGATGGAGCCCCAGCAGCTGGCTGAAAACCACGCCTGGCTATAAGAGCCAGTCTGGAGGAACTGCCGGGCGTGGAAGCAACGTGTCTATTGCCTGCAACCACTCCGTGTTCTGTGAACCTTGCCCGTGCCTGTGCCTGCTTTTGGACCTGACACTACCGGTAAATGACCTTGGATTGCACCTGACCTTGCTCTTGGACTCTGGACTCACTCCTGGCGTTATCTTGTGCTCTGACCACCGGTTTGACCTGGCTTTTGCTCTTGGAACTCCCCTCAGACTCTGCAATTAAGGTTTGGACTTGAACCACCCTGCTGGGGCTGGCCCAGCCCGTGACAGATTGCTTCCACCCAAACTTCCCGGCATGGATGCGGCAACGCCCACCCCGGGGAGCCTGGCACTGCTGCAGGACCAGGTACTGCAACTAACTCAAGCACTGGTGACTCTGCAGCAGCAGATTGCTGCACCTGCTGCACCTCTGCCTGTAAAGTGCCCAGTGAAGCCTCCTGACAGCTTTGAGGGTGATGTGGAGGAATTCCCAGCATTTCTTGCCCAATGCCAGCTATATATTGAACTCCGGGCCAGAGACTTCCCCACGGATAAAGTCAAAGTCTGCTTCATCCTCAGTCTGTTAAAGGGGCAGGCAGCAAGATGGGCCACACCCTTGTTACTGGCCAAATCCCCTCTGCTAGGGGATTTTCCAAGCTTTGTGGCTCACATCACTGCTGCCTTTGCTAACCCCCTGAAAGCCATCAAAGCTAACCAGAAGATCCGTGCCCTCACCCAGGGGGATGGGACTGTAGCCCAATATACCACCGAATTTCAGTTACTGGCACAGGACTTGGACTGGAATGAAGCGGCCCTGGTTGACCAGTACCTGGAAGGGCTGTCTGATGAAGTGTTGGATGAAGTGGCCCGATCCGAACGGCCAGGAGGACTGCAAGCGCTCATTCTTCTATGTCTCCGCATAGATGGACGGCTGGAGAGCCAGAGACAAGCGCGTGCGCTAAGGCATCCACCCCCACCCTGGTCCTTGCCTGAAAAGCCGGCTGAGCCCACGCCAGTGGGGGTACCTTGTAACCGCTTGCCCCCAGAGGAAAAGGAGAGGCGCCGAAACCACAACCTCTGCTGGTATTGTGGTGGGGTGGACCATTATGCTGATGGCTGCCCTGCCAAAAGAAGGACCCTAGCCATAAGCCTGGAGTCGGCGCACCCTAAACCACTTGTGGGAACAGCCAGTGCCTCCGGTGACCCCCCAGAACCATTCCTCGTGCCAGTCAAGTTGTGCCTGCCTGATGGACGTTGGCTATTCGTGTATGCCATGATAGACTCGGGGGCCTCCCGCTGCTTCATGGACGCCAAGTTCGCTGCACAACACCAGATTCCCTTGCGGGCAAAGAAAAATCCCACTGTTGTTGAGGCCATCGATGGGCGGCCCCTGCGTTCTGGGCCAGTGGTTGAGGAAACCCAGGACCTCCTGTTGCAGATCCAGCGGCACCAGGAGCGGCTCTGTTTTGATGTGGTGGGCATTCCCCAGTTTCCACTGGTCTTGGGACTTTCCTGGCTCTGCTGCCATGATCCGATTGTTCGGTGGGGCCAGTTAGACCTTCGTTTCCGGGAACCATGCCCACATGAAAATCCGTGCCCAAGGCCTATGGTGGCCGCTGCACCGGAGGTTTCGGCACTGCCAGAGGAATACGTGGATCTGAGAGATGTGTTCGAGGAAAAAGGAGCAGACCAACTCCCCCCTCATCGGCCATATGACTGCACCATTGACTTGATTCCCGGCGCCCCTCTGCCGGTGGGACGCCTGTACTCGTTGTCTGAGCCAGAGTTGGCAGCACTCCGGGACTTTCTCACCACCAACCTGCGGCGAGGGTTCATCCGCCCCTCTACCTCACCTACCTCTGCCCCAGTTCTCTTCGTTAAAAAGAAAAACGGGGAACTCCGGCTGTGTAATGATTACCGGGCCCTGAACAAAATCTCCATCCGAGACCGGTATCCGCTTCCTCTGATCCCTGACCTCTTGGAGCAAGTCAAAGGAGCCCAGATCTACACCAAGCTGGATCTCAGGGGAGCCTACAACCTAGTGCGCATCCGGGAAGGTGATGAATGGAAAACCGCCTTCAGTACCAGATATGGGCAATACGAGTATCTGGTAATGCCCTTTGGCCTGACTAATGCACCAGCTGTGTTCCAGAGACTGATGAACGACATCTTTCGAGATATCCTGGATCAGTTCATCATCGTTTATCTGGATGACATATTAATTTATTCACGTGACGCGTCGCAACATACTCGGCATGTGCGCACGGTGCTGCAAAGACTCCGGCAGCATGGCCTGTTCGCCAAATTGGAAAAGTGTGCATTCCACCGGCCTACTGTGGAATTCCTTGGCCATGTATTATCACCCCACGGAATCCGAATGGACCCAGCTAAAGTCGAGGCTGTACAGACTTGGCAAGCCCCCCGTTCTCGGAAGGATGTACAGCGGTTTCTGGGGTTTGCCAATTACTACCGGCAATTCATCCCCCAGTTTGCATCCATAGCCGTCCCTCTCACTCGACTTCTCCGGCCTCGAGAACCTTTCCGTTGGACACCGGAAGCCAGCGAGGCATTCCTGACCCTAAAGACTCGCTTCACCACGCAACCAGTCCTGCGATACCCAGATCCCCAGCTACCCTTTCTAGTCGAAGCAGATGCCTCCAGCACCGCCATCGGAGCAGTGCTCTCCCAATGGGCAACCCCCTCCAGCACTCCACAGCCTTGCGCTTACTACTCTCGCCAGCTGACCCCCGCCGAAAGGAACTACACCATCTGGGAGCGGGAGCTGCTGGCAATAAAGGCAGCCTTCGAGGTTTGGCGGCATCATCTGGAGGGGGCTCGGTACCCAGTCCAAGTGCTCTCTGACCACCGGAACCTTGAACACCTCCAAACTGCCCGCCGCCTCAACCAGAGACAGATTCGCTGGTCGTTGTTCTTCTCCCGTTTTGATTTCAGGATCACCTACGTTCCCAGCTCCCAGAATAAGAAGGCCGATGCTCTGTCCCGGAAGCCAGAGTACAACACATCCCCCGACCTGGAACCACCTCCGATGACCATCCTGGCTCCAGAAACTTTCGCCGCCACGCAACCCCCTCCGGGGCTGGTGGAGGAGATACAGACTCAACAGTTACTGGACCCAGTTGCCCAGAAATATCTCCAGAACGTCCGGGGGTCTCCCCAGCCCCAGGCAGATGAATTTGCAGAGGAAGAGGGGCTACTGACCCACCGAGGCCGGATTTATGTACCCCCAGGCTCATTACGAACAAAGGTACTGCAGCTGGTCCACGATTCTAGACCTGCCGGGCACTTCGGCCGCCACAAGACAACCCACCTCTTGACCCGTGACTTCTGGTGGCCCCGGGTGCAATCGGATGTGGCCCGGTATGTGGCAGCCTGTGAAACATGTAGACGGGCCAAAGACGTCCCCGGCAAACCTTCTGGTCTCTTGCATCCACTCCCCACACCCACTGGCCCATGGAGGACTATTTCCATGGATTTCATTACAGACCTGCCCTGCTCCAAAGGCCACACCTGCATCCTAGTGGTGGTGGACTTGTTCACAAAGATGGCTCATTTCATTCCCTGTTCTGGACCCCCCACTGCTCAGGAAACAGCACACCTGTACCTTCAGCATGTCTTTCGACTCCACGGACGTCCAGATCATATAATTTCTGATCGGGGAGTTCAATTCACCTCTCGGTTCTGGCGGGCCCTGCACTCCCTCCTTGGCACCCAAGTTCGCCTATCCTCAGCACACCACCCCCAATCTGACGGGCAGACAGAGCGCACCAATGCGACCCTGGAGCAGTATCTGAGATGCTACACAAACCATCAACAGGATGACTGGCTAGCTCTACTGCCTTTGGCCGAGTTTGCATATAATAATGCAGTGCATTCCTCCACCCAGCAGACCCCCTTCATGGCAAACTATGGTCACCACCCTCGTTTCTTCCCTACCGCAGCAACCTTGTCGGGAATCCCAGCTGCTGATGATCACCTCCAAGAACTCCAATCCATGCATGAGCTGTTACGGGAGCAACTCCAGCTTGCCAAGGAAAGCTACAAGGAGGCTGCGGATCGGAAACGGCAACCTGGTGTTCCCCTGTCCGTGGGCGATCAGGTCTGGTTATCCACCCGCCATATCCGCAGCCAACGGCCCTCCAAAAAGCTGGATGCCCGGTTCCTCGGACCCTTCGTAATCACAGACCAGGTGAATCCTGTGGCCTATCGCCTGCAACTACCACCAACCCTCCCAATCCATCCTGTGTTTCACCGGTCCCTTCTAGTCCCAGCTTCACCGCCAGACCCGCACCATCCCGGGCCACCGCCCCCTCCGCCTCCAATTACCATCGAGGGGCACGAAGAATATGAGGTTGCCCAGATTCTAGACTCCCGTCGCCGGCGGGGGCAAGTACAGTACTTGGTGGACTGGAAGGGGTATAGGCCGGAGGACCGCTCTTGGGAGCCTGCTGTGAACATCCATGCCCCCCGCCTAGTCCGACAATTCCATCAGGCCTATCCGCAGAAACCGGGGCTGCCTGGACCACAGAGGAGGGGGGGCCTTGGGAGGGGGGATGGTGTCATGGCCCAGTCTGAGAGTGAGGTCTCCTCTGGAGGAGAGGAGCCTCGTGTAGCCAGCCAGGACTCCTCAGGAGAAGAGGAGCCCTGTGTAGCCAGCCCTAGCCCTGATTCAGCAGAAGCCAGCAATCAGGAGCAACAGCTGCTGGCTGATCAGAGCTTGCAGCCAGTAGCTGAGACACCAGCACCCTCTAGCCCCTACACCACAGGGGAAGCTCAGCCAGGGACTTCTACAGGTGCAGCGCAGCCAAGAGCCTCCACCCCCCCAGGCTCACCCACGCCCAAGGAACGCCGCAGGCAGCGCCAGAGACTGGAACTGCAGGAGAGACGGCGCAGTGCTCGCCTCTTGAGCCAACGCCAGCTGCTGGAGAGTGATGATGAGTAGTGTCAGGATGGAGCCCCAGCAGCTGGCTGAAAACCACGCCTGGCTATAAGAGCCAGTCTGGAGGAACTGCCGGGCGTGGAAGCAACGTGTCTATTGCCTGCAACCACTCCGTGTTCTGTGAACCTTGCCCGTGCCTGTGCCTGCTTTTGGACCTGACACTACCGGTAAATGACCTTGGATTGCACCTGACCTTGCTCTTGGACTCTGGACTCACTCCTGGCGTTATCTTGTGCTCTGACCACCGGTTTGACCTGGCTTTTGCTCTTGGAACTCCCCTCAGACTCTGCCATTAAGGTTTGGACTTGAACCACCCTGCTGGGGCTGGCCCAGCCCGTGACAGAGAAGATTAGTACATCAAGCACCAATCCATATGCAAAAGAACCTCCTCAGGATACAGTGAAGCCTCCCGCCATTAGCATTCCACACCCTGGGAAACTCTTACAGGATGACTCAGCTCAACCCCACCCCTCCTGAGTAGATACAAATGACCTGCCAACACCTTTTCCACACTGTGACACTGAGAGATCTTTGTCTTTTGGTGCTACACCTCTGAAGATGCCAGCCACAGCTGCTGGTGAAACGTCAGGAACTACAATGCCAAGACCACGGCAATACAGCCCGGAAAACCCACAACAACCATCTGCAGTTCTGTTTATTTCCTTAGACCAGGGCTCATTTCAAGGGGGAATGCACAGGAACGGAGTTCCGGCAGTTCCCCAAAGAGGTCACATGTCAGGTGGCCCACCCACCTGACTCTCGGCCATTTGGGGCCCATTTCATCTTGGATTGGAGCCGAAATGGCCCAGATCAGGCCTCTGACGGGTGGTGGATCACTCTCCCGCTCAGCAGCCTGATCCTGATCATTTTGGGCCCCTTTTCGGCCATTTTCAGACCCTTTTTGCCATTTTGGGCCCAATTTCAGCCCTGAATGGCCAGGATTGGGCCAAAGCAGCCGGGATAGGTGAAGTCAGGGGGTGTGGCATATGCAAATCAGTTATGCTAATGACACATTTCCAGTGATGTCAAGGGGTGTGGCAGATGTAAATCAGTTATGCTAATGACTTATGCTAATGAGTTCCTCCAGCTCTTTTTCTATGAAATGACCCCTGCCTTAGACTATATACAGCAGATAGAAAGCAAATTGGATCTGCAACTGAAACAATAATGTCTATATTTTTAAAGATTCTCTTGACAACCAAATTTGTTTGCAAGTTTTTTCTGTTACATTTATGACCCCATGGAGCCAAAAAGGCTGAGAAGACAGAAAGTAGATCCTTGCCAAGACTAGCAGAAAGTTCTTCCTTCTACATTAAACTGATATATCAGAAGGCTTTAGAATTTTATATATAACCTGGCAGGCTAATATCAAAGCTTGGATTTTGTGCAGTTAATAATTCCGAATGTTATAAAGGTCATCTTGGAAATATATTAACTGTACTACAATTTTAAATTTTGGTAGATGAAATGTGTGTTATTATGAAAGCAAAATACAGGTCTGTGAACATTTGGGGGGCAATTTCCTTCCTTTCTGTTTGATTTATATGCATGTGCAGGGATAACTTAATTCACAAGAGATGTGCAAGTAATTTATTTTCCAGCCGCTGAACTAAAACTGGACAATAATTTATCTGACTTTTAGTGTGAGGTTGCAGCCAAAGCAGAAATGACATTGAGTGATAACTGACGAGTTGCCATTTTCCTGTTTATCTTTGGCAGAGGGCATTTGTGCATTTCCACTGCAAAGCCAAATTCTCTCCCCTCTCCCCTCTCCTTCCCTCTCTGTCTGTCTCTCTCTCTGTTTCATTCAGGGAGCAGATTTTCCCTGGTCAGATATTAGATGGAAACCAAACGTGCCGTACTCATTGTTGACTGTTTTTACTTCAATTGGATAGCTCAAGAACTGCAATCAGAAATGAGGAGGAAAATTACTGCGGCATTATCAGGTGCCGTACATTGCTAAATGCTGCACCTCGTCTTTGCCACTCCACATAATCAACATATTTCATTTTGTGTGGAATTCAATTTTGGGTACATTGCAGTTTAGAAACAAAGAGCTTTAAATTGTACTCTGTCTGATTTTTACCAAATAGATTGAAAACATACCTTTCCATGAGAGCGGTATTACTTGTTACTGAACGAAGAACACGAGAGGCCTCTTTGTAGCTTGCACCGCATGTCCCTCTGAGAGGCAATAAAAATGGTTGTATCAAAAAAGGGGGGCCCAATCCAATGCCATATGAGCACAGCATCTACTGTATCTATGGGCCAAGCTACACATGACGAATGACACTTGAACAGCAAGTGTATTTCTCCCTGTTCACTTGCCCTCCACTCAATCCACTTGCCGTTCAAGTGTCATTCGTCATGTGTAGCTTGGCCGTATATATAAAAAGTTAAAAGAAGGCATAGAATCATACCGATCAGATTTGGGAAGTAAAAACAGAGCAGAGAAATGAATCCAGCACACTGTTTCCACAACAACATTCTTCTTATTATTGTCCCTTCAGGACAACTTATCGCCCACACAGGGCCAAACTACAAGTGGCAAATGACACTTGAATGGCAAGTGTATTCTTCCCTGTTCACTTGCCCTCCACTTGCTCTCCACTCAATCCACTTGCCATTCAAGTGTCATTCGTCACTTGTAGCTTGGCCCTCAGAGCGGTTTACAAACTGTGTTATTATTATCCCCACAACAAACACCCTGTGAGGTGGGTGGGGCTGAGAGAGCTCCGAGAGAGCTGTGACTGACCCAAGGTCACCCAGCTGGCTTCAAATGGATGAGTGGGGGATCAAACCTGGCTCTCTGGATGAGAGTCCTGCCGCTCGTAACCACTGCACCAAAGTGGCACAGTATCTTCCCCTAAATTGCCACCAATTCACCCTAAGCAGAGTTACATCCTTTGATGGCCATTGAAGCAAGTGAGCTTTGAAGAGTTTTTTATTTATTTGCATTTATAGTTTGCCTTTTTCATTAATAGCCATGGTGTATTACAGAATGCAAGTCAATAAGGGCCAAGCTACAAGTGACGAATGACACTTGAACAGCAAGTGGATCGAGTGGAGAGCAAGTGGAGGGCAAGTGAACAGGGAGGAATACACTTGCTGTTCAAGTGTCATTCGTCACTTGTAGTTTGGCCCTAAGATCCACAGCTAGGGCATTCAACGAACAAATACAATAGGGTATGGGTTGTAGAAACTTGAAAAATGGCAAAAATCCAAATGCAGAGGTGAAACACTGTTGAAACAAAGTGTAAACAATTAAATATGACATTTTTAACAGTGTGGAAACTACTCAGTAGGAGCATATCTACATCAACAGACCATACCCAGTAGAACAGCCTACAGTTCCTATCCAATTACTAAGTCATCTCTCTGAGCCAGTTCATCCAGCACAGCACAACAGAGTTAGAGTGTTTGGATTGCAAACAGTGGACTGGAGGTTTTTAAAAACTGAGTTAAATTGATTTCATACCGCCTGTATTTATTGATTGATTAAGGGCACTTTCACACTCCTGCTTTTGTTGCTGCTTCCTGGTTCCCCAACAGGAGGTAAGAATGGAGATTTCAGGCTCATTTATAAGGAGGTGGAGGGAAAGGAATGTGCTCCCAACCTCCCAGCAGCCCCTGCAGCTACCTTGTTGCTGGAGAGGAGGTTTACCCTGAGAGAGCAAAGAGGAGCAAGGAGTTTAGAAGTGAAACATTTCAACAGCCAGTAAGTATCAGCTTTGCATCACTGAAGGGGAAAACTTGGAAACAACAGAGGGCTTCAAAAACACCAGCTAAAGGCCTCAGAAATGTGGTAGGAAAGTGATTCAAAGCAAATGTGTATGAAGTGCATTAAATAACTCACAGCTGCGATGCGGCCGAAGCCTGTAAAAGACCGTCTGAAAGTAGCCTAATTTGGTTCCTTCATTTGTAGTCTGCCTTTCTTGCCGAGACTCAAGGCAGATAACACAATGAGAATAATGAAATAAGGATGGTATGAAACATACAATCAGCATTGGATAAAACCGTATTACAAATTCAGAGAAAAGTGCGCTAAAACAGTATGACATCCAGTATCATATATCCAATTCTGAACTAGGCCATAGAATGTGGGTTAACAGATCAGCAAAATGGAGCTAGTGACCGATAGAGGGGATTTTTCTATAAACCTGAGGTCTCAAATTTGCAGAACAATCTGAAATCTAAAAAAAGGGGGGGATTAAATCTCCTCAAAATAATAGAAATAACATCTGTAGCATTAAGAAAAGAAGGTCCACTGAGTTCTCAGACCCTATTTTGGAGGTTGCTAGGCAACCACAACAATATTGCTGAACCTTCCAAACTATGGTTACTATAGAAAAAAGGATGGGGAAGCAGAGGTAGATTTGGACAAAACAACCTTTGAATGGTCCCATCCCCCTCCCTTGTCATGTCCCAAGCCACCAGAGAAACAATAACGCCCAGCCTGGCACTGTTGGCCCCTAGGGAACTGGAATATTTGTTTAAATATATCAACTGGATCTCCTCAACATTTATTTAGCTTCTTTTTGCAATATATGAATTTGATACTCTACTCATCAACTGGAACCCCTAGTGAGATCTTTCCAGCTACGATAAGGAAAAGTAATAGGCTGCTACCTTTGCTGATATGATGGTCTCTCCTTCAATATTAAGGTGACAGCTGTATTGATCATCTGTTAATGAGATCCTGATTTCATCCTCGCCAGCAGTCTGTAATCGTGGTGCTTCCAGCCTGATGCATCGGTAAGACATCAACACACATTTTTAAAAGTTAAGGAAATTAAAAGGGAGGGAGACCATGTGAAATACAAGCAGTGCTAAGATCGTCAGGGATTTAGAGTTTATAATCATAAAACGGTAGCTTAAGCTCCAGGGCCCTAGCTCCAGATCTTACAGCACATATATGCATTAATAAGGATTTCTATAGCATGGCTATATTTGTTGTACTTGTTAGTGCTAAATTAGATTGACAAATGGGCTCGCTTAGTATAGGCAGACTGCAAATATTCCACACATATTCTACTGAAGATTGGTATCTGAAAAAGTGAGCTGTGAATCAAGAAAGCTCATACCCTACCACCAATGTTGTTAGTCTTATAGGTGCTACTGGACTCTTGCTTTTTTCTACTGCTGCAGACGGACTAACACGGCTACCCATCTTTGCCCCCTCAATTGGAATGAAAAGGCAGGCACAAGAGTTGGGAACTAAAGGGCCACTTTATTAAATAACAACATCATATCATCTAACATGGCAAGGTCCTAAAATTAGCAGTACAGGTCAGGTCCTGGGGTCACTCCTGGACCTCTGCCCTGACCTGTCTGGGCGAGTCACCCATGGCCCTGGGTGTGAGCCATCCATTGTATGGCAGGGACCAGGCCTGGCCGGGCTAAGTGGTTCACCCCTTAAAAGCTCTCCCACCTGGCCATAAAGCTGTAGCGGGAGACTGGCTTGTCCAGGGGTTCCCCACCAGGGCGTCTGTCCTCACATCTTGGGCTGTAAAGCAGCCAGCCACTCCTGACAGTCCCCAATTCCCCAGCAATGGGGATATGCCAAGGGGGCTCACCGGCCCGCTCATTTCCCCCTAACTTCTAACCAGCCACTGCCAAGGTCAATCCTCTGCTTACACTGTAGCACCCCACAAATGGCTTAAAGCCAACCTACGCCCTTGCCGGAGGTCCTCGTAGAATACGTTGTTCCCTTTGTAAGAAAGGTGCACTCCAACCCTTCAGTAGCGGTCTGCAAATTCAGTCCTAATTTGTGGATGGGGCAAATAAATTCCCAACCCCGCTACCAAAGCCTTAAAGAGGGATCTGTTGGCCTTTCGCCTAGCCCACTCTACTGCCTTGGGGTCCCAAACTTCCTGCCACACCCGGTGCAGAAGCATTGCAGACGAGAAGATCAGGAGGCCAAGCCAGTGCTTGCCAGTCAGTCATTTATTATTACAGCAAAAGCCAGTAAAACAAAACAAATCTGCGATAAAAAATAAGTTATTACATCAGGGTATAACAATAAGATCAGAGCATTAGTGCTGGAAGAATTGATGAAATAAAAACAATGAAGATAAAAGAGTTAAGAAAAAACGGTAAAAGCAATTATACCACATTTTCAGCTCAAAGGAGTCTGCGTTTCCTAATGGCTAAGGAACAGAATCTGGCCGCAGCATAAGTAACTGAGCTCGGAGTGTCTTCTAAAAGGAAGTAGCACAGGATTTCTGGTCTAAAGTCGAGATAGGACTGCAAGGGGTTAAATTTAAGACAAGAGAGGCAGTATAAGACAAGCCCTTTCCTCTTGAGATAGTTCGCAGAATAAGAGAACATGAGTGACCGATTCCACCATGTTGGTCATGCATGGGCATAGGCGTTCATGCATTGGCACACGAGCAAATTTACCCTGCAATACGGCAGAAGGAAGTGCCTCAAATCGGGCTCTGGAGAATGCCCATCTGTAAGGCTCATGAGTAATATGGGAAAGGTAGGAAGGTATTTATTGTAACGGTCCTTAGACCAGCTATACATAATAAATCAAAGTGTAACTATTGGAAAGGTAAGGAGCAGCAGTAAAACTGGGGCTGGATTTTAGGCATTTGAAGTTCTTGGGCAGCAGAGCTTCCTCATTTTGTAATTCAATATCAAGAAGTGTCTGTGAGATGGAAGTTCTTGCCATTTGTAGGCTTCCATGAAAGAGACCTTCTGGGACTAACCCAATCTGCTTAATCTTATTAAGAATTTGTGTAGACCAAATGGGATAGGGGTCCGAGGCCAGAAGGAAGGGAATTAAGCCCATCGGCTTGTAGTGAATTTTTAGCCAGAGTGATATTGCTTGTTCCCAAATTTTTGTTTCTACTCTGGGTAGACCGGCCTCTTGCCTGAGTATTACATTGGAAATGCATTTAGGTACACCAAATAGCGATTGCTTGCTTATCTCCTGCAAGTCCTCCTGCACATGCAAAGAAAGGGCCTTACCCTTGACCAACCTAACGTCATTCCCACCCATTCTCAAGTGAATGACCAAAATGTGAGGCGGAGGGCCGCTCCTCCCCTCGAACAGCAGCGGCAGCAGCCCTGGCCATAGCAGGTCTCTTCACAATGTCCCACCAGCTCAGGCCAAGCTGGGACCCGATCGGCATCCTCTTGGCCTGGTGGGCTGCCTAGAAAACTGTGCTGTGGCCACAGATGAGGATCTTCTGCCTCTTTTGTCGACCAACAGCACCTGGAAGAGAAAACAGCGTCAGGAGGTTTACCCCGATTTAAAGGGGATGAATGTAAGATCGATAGGCGGAGGAGCGCCACCGACCTACTATTTGAATGTTGAGTCCCATAAGGCCCATTGCTGCTGCCATGGATGCCACCCCAATCTGGAAAGAGTGGATGCCAAATATGACACCCGCCAGACTCAATTAATTAAGTGTTCACTCGGTGACCGTTCAAAACTGGTACTTACTCAGTGGAGAACCACTGGGATGGCGAAATAGAATTCCCTGTTCACCCCCCCTGGCTCTAACATAACTCCAGAGGATGAAGACAGAAAACAAGTCCCTCATGGCACATGGGTGAAGGATAACCTCCAGTACTTCTGCTTCTGATCAGTCTTGGAGTGACTGATAGTTATTACTGCTTGGTCTCCCCTAAATTTTATATCCTCAGCCATTAAGGATTGTCCCAATTTGTCTTTAAAGGACTGGGGGACAAGCTCACTGACTCTTAGCGCTCCAAAGAAAGCAATCAGGGAAGCAGCAAGGAAGAGCACCTCCTCAAACCTAGAATGACAAACCTTGGTCCACATGGCTTTCAGTCCTATAAGAATGTCTAGGGAGATGCGCTGCCTCTGATCTCTGGGTGCAGCAGCCTCCTGGGACCACCCTTCTAGCATCTTTTGAATGCGCAAGTCCCCTGTGGTATTGGCCAGGCCACGGGCTTTGCACGCAAAAGCCAGCAGCCTGACCCCAGGGCCCCAAGGCCACATGTATCCCTGCTGTGGCCAAGTTGCCTTAGGTGGTTGAACTGCCACTGCCACTTGGGCCAAATCAGGTGTTCATCCCCCGTTGCCTGACAACGGGCCAGCTTCATCAGTACATCCTTCTGCCTGCAATGTGTCTACTCTCTCGCCCCCTGGCATGGTGGTTGGTCCTCCAAGGCCTAAAAACCCCTCAAGGGCAGGTAAACGAGACAAAGGATCATTAAGAGATGCTGTCTTTGAAGACGCCCTCACAGGTCTCATTCTTTGTGCCCCTGAACCGGCTACTGAAAGGCCTTTTGCTTTTTCTAAAGCAGCAATCCGTTCCATAATCTGCTGCCTGGTGGGGGCTCTTGTCCTCGTCATCAGAGGATGGCAATGCAACAGTGGGCCTTTTAGAGGTGTGGTGCTCAGCGGGCTGTTTGCCCTTGGAGGTCCCGGAGCCCTTTTGGGGAGGCATCCTAAGGACTTAGGCAGTATTGGAACTCAAAGCTTGCTAATGAAGACCACGTTAAGATGGACGAAACATAAAATGTCCACCGAGAGGAAGGCTTGCTCAAAATGGCTGCCGTGCTAAACCCTGCTAAGACGTAGCTATGTGGCCTGACCAAAATGGCTGATTCAGGTCTAACAAGGTGGCCATCAGGTCAAAAGCCCTTAAGATGGGCCCTGTGGCAAGCAGCCCTTACACCCAAGCAGCTCTTAGCCTGGCTTAAAAGCCCTTGTAATGGCAGACTTAAGGGGGGGGGCAGGCCCTCTCCCTTGGCACTATGATGAAAGGGGTCTAGCAGGGCAGTTAGGCAGCCATCCTATTCCTTTATGGGGCCTCTTACAACTCCCTGGTGAGAAAAGGGGGCGTGCATGGTGCAAAGTACTAGCTGCTCTCAATTGGACCATACCATTGCTAGGGAGGGCTGTTTACAGCTGTGCAGTCTGTCACCTGGTCCCTGCCTGTCTACCGGCACTACAGGGATGGCTCCGCCACTTCCCTACATGGCTTCCGCTTGGGGGCTGGCCGCTGCAGCTGCGGCTTACAGAGCGCTGCTGCGACGTGCTTGCAAGCCGCCAAAAGCTGCGCTGCCGCCAAGGATCCCATGCAACTCTCTCAAGCTCTTAGTGGCCGGTCCTTGCAGCTGCAGCTTGCAGAGCCCCACTGCAACACACCTTGCCAACTGACTCCAGCCTGATGCTTATCTGGATGCCTGGGAAAGCGCGATCTGCCTCTCTCCTTCTGAGGGGGCAATTAATGGCCCCTGGCCAAGGTGGCTGTTGCCACCAGCCAGGAGTGCCAAATAGTCATTCAACTAGTTACTGATTAGGTTCTGGGTTCAATTCAAGTACTGTTTATTGTCTACAATTGCCTACCCAGCCTAAGACTCATATATTTGCAGAACCACCACTCCTGATATGGTTCTCTAGGACAACTTTACTCATCTGAGCAAGAACTTCTTTTTTTACGGAACTTTTTTTAAAAAAATATTTTTTTAATTCAATTTTAGAACTGTAACAATAATCCAACAACAAACCAATATAATACATTGCATTTACAAATATTAACACAGTGCTTCAACTTTAATACATCAACAATGAGTGGTGTGAAGAGGGAGGTTGCAGATCTCTTGCTTCTATGTATTCATAAAATGGGATCCATTTTTCCCAGAAGTTTGATCCCGAAGATTGATATTCCGTCTGATGTAGGTTTTCAGTTACTTTTTCCATTATCAAGTGGTTCCAGATTTTTGTAAACCAAAGTTCTGTAGTAGGTGGAGATTGGTCTTTCCATTTGGTTGCTATTGCACTCCTAGACGCCACCAGGAGAGAGTTGATAAGGTCTCTTCTAACGTTCAGGATTGATGTCTGATACCACAGTCCCAAGAAGATTACTTTTGGTGACATAGGGACACTGTACCCTGTTATTTCCTTAATAATATTTAATATTTCTGACCAAAATTGAGATATCAAGGGGCATTCCCACCAACAGTGAGCACTGAGCAAGAACTTCTGAAGGTGCCACCCTCCAAACCGGTACGAACAACAGCTGCCCAAATCTAAGTATCTTCTGTTGTGTCCCCACCTGGTAGAATAGCCTGTCTGAGGAGGTGTGTACAACTGCCACACCTCTTTTGTTCTGCAGAAAGTATTAAACAGAGCCCTGCCACAAACTTATAAAAAGGAATACTGTTGTAGTTGAAAAGGGTAATATTTGTGAAAACTATTCAGATAGTTTTTATGGTAATTATAGTTGGGGTGATGGTGTATTGTTTATTTTAATGTAGACTGTAAATGAAATAAATAAATATACAAATAAGGCAATGTCACAAAACTGCCGCTTTATTCAACACAAGCAGGGTTCTGTATGCATTAGTCTCCCAAATATTTATCTATGGTAATCCAGATCAGTACAATCTGGACCGATCTACCATTGCACTGGTAAAAGTCATCCTCAAGTTAGATTAGTACAATGTCTTCTATGTGGGCTTGCTTTTGAAGTCAGTATGGAAACTAAAATTTGTTCAAAATACAGCACTGGGGCTGCTAACAGGTGTACATATCTTTCCAGTGTTGAATGTACTGTGTCATTTACCTGAATGTATCTGGGCTCTATTCTTGTGCCTTTGAAAGCTCTAATAGGTCAGAGACAGGGATATCAAAAGGACCGGCTACAAATGGATTCTGAAAAGTTTGCAACATTCATATCAGCTTTGCTTCATTCAGTGTGGAATACAGGGATATCATATTTGCCATCCAAGGTTAGGGTTTTCTCAACTCTTATGCACCACTTATGGGAGGTCCTCCCTGAAACTCTCTTCCTGGCTTCAAATTTGATGATTTTTTGGAACCTGGCCAGTTAGTTTTCCAATTTTGTTCTTTCTCTCTTTTTATTTTCTGTCTTTTTATATTGTGAATTGTTTGCAGACACCTTAACTGTCTTGTGAGGTTTTAGAGGTTCGAAATGAGACTCATCTCATTAATACAACAGTGTGATGAGGAATTCAATGAACTTGGTAATTAACAAGAAACATAAACATGAAGGATGGAAAAGAGTCCACCAATTGCACCATCTTGATGAGGTTGTTTACCTGCCTGCTCAGGAACCTATAAAACTTGGGTTTGGCCAGAGGTATGAATTCTTGGGTATCAATTAAAGGGAAGGGACTCTTGGTCCTTTGGCTCTCAGCCCATGGCTTACAGCCTCAACCTTCAGAGGAGCTCCCCAAACCACCCCAAGATGCGGCTTGCTGTTGTGCTGCTGTTTTGTTAAATATTAGTTTGTGTATTATCTCTCCGTGGCATTGCGAGGTACTTTAGGTCCCTTTGAGAAGAAAAACAGGACACAAAGACTGCATTACTAAATAAATGGATGAAGGGAGGGGGGATGGAGGGATGGAAAGATGGACATACAGACAGAGAGAGGGGCAGAGGGATGGTCAGAGGGATGGACGGAGGGACGGTTGGAAGGACAGATGGAGGGACGGAGGGATGGACAGAGGGAGGGACAGAGAGATGGAGGGAGGGAGGGAGGGACAGAGGGATGGTCGGAGGGACAGTTGGAGGGAGGGAGGGATGGAGGGATGGAGGGATGGACAGAGGGAGGGGGGATGGAGGGACGGAAAGATGGATGTACAGACAGAAGGAGGGACAGAGGGACGGTCAGAAGGACAGACAGAGGGAGGGGGATGGAGGGATGGAGAGATGGATGGACGGAGGGAGGGACAGAGGGATGGAGGGATAGAGGGATGGAGGGATGGACAGAGGGAGGGGGGATGGAAGGACGGAGAGATGGATGGATGGATGGAGGGAGAGACAGAGGGACATATCGAGGGACAGATGGAGGGATGGCTAGAGGGACATTCAGAGGGACGGACGGACAGACAGACAGACAGATACGGTGAGTGAAGCAAAGCTGATATGGATGTTGCAAACTTTTCAGAATCCATTTGTTCACAGATTTAAAGGCCTGTATCCAGCTACACTGGAGGGAAGAAGGCATGATACAGCCTAATCTCATCAGATCTTGAAAGCTAAGTAGCATCAGTACCTGGATGGGGACCACCAAGGAAGACTCGGCAGAAGAAGTTGATGGCAAGGTAATTCTGCTTCTCACTTGCCTGGACTGCCCCTTGCTGAGGCTACCATGAGTCAGTTGTGAGCTGAAGGCATACGTACAGATTCAGCCACACAACTCCAAGAACATAAGGACCCTTCAGTTTTCTTAAGAGGGGGTGGTGATTTCCACTGAGCCTGCCTCCTGAAACCTTTTTTTCCCCACAGGAGTCATTAGACCTTCATAGTGGAGGGGGTCATAGTAGGGCTCTTCCATGGGAAGGGGAAATCAGCACAGATTGCCCCCTCCTCTTAAGAAAACAAAGGACTTCCTGCTCCTATGAAGTATTTGAGATATTAATGACTCATAACCAAAAAAGTCTCTTTAGAAACCTGCTAAATGGACTCCTGTCAAATTTTCTGTCGTCAATATTTCAGACAGCTTTATAATCGCACGAGCCAAATACAAAGTTTGCCACTAAGCTCTAAAGTCAGCACTAAGTTCATCAGTTTGAACAGCCACAATTTTTCAGACAGGCTTCGAAGTGATTCACTCAAGATTTCTCCTCTGTTTGCTGCTGTATTGCAATTTTGACACAAATCACACTGCATGATATTTATGATGGATGGTTTTCTTATTGTCTTAGCATCCTTTATTGTTTAATATATTGCTTTCAATGCTAACATTTTATACTATATCACTGTTCGGTGTTTGATGATGCTTTGGGTGCACTCATCGTATGCTGGATGACATATGAACAACCGTTGGCAAAGTCTGGTTGTTCACAGAGAAAAGTTTTTTTCCCTAGCAACTCTGTGCCTGAAATTTTCAAGCTGCAT
This sequence comes from Eublepharis macularius, assembly GCF_028583425.1. Taxonomy (NCBI): domain Eukaryota; kingdom Metazoa; phylum Chordata; class Lepidosauria; order Squamata; family Eublepharidae; genus Eublepharis; species Eublepharis macularius. The sequence continues at coordinate 18,209,097 of NC_072792.1, read as the reverse complement.
ATGGACTGTGGCAATTCCCTCCCCCTAATTCCTGGTGTGCTGTGTCATGTGTTCCCCAGTCCTCAGGGAGCCTGGGTTTGCGGTTAAGAAACAAAATAGACTTCTAGGGGGCAAGAGCTCTGGCCTTCCAGGATAATAAGCTACCACCAGTTCCCTCTAGCTAACCTAAGCTTTGGAACTGAGGGCCAAACTACAGGTGACAAATGACACAGGTTGGACATTTGTCAGCTTCCCTCAAGTTTTGATGGGAAATGTAGGCAGCTTGGTGGAATGTTGGACAAGTGACAGTTGAAAAGTCCATTGGACAGCAGTCGGAGAGCCAAGCTGCAAGACCAGGATGCCTACATTTCCCATCAGAACTTAAGGGAAGCTGAGAAGTGTCCAACCTGTGTCAGGCATCACTTGTAGCTTGGCCCTCAGCCAGCCTTACTGGGTATTAATCGAGAAGTCAGCTCTACAAAGTGGGATGCCTGAAGAGCAAGTTCCACAAAAACAGCTATTTAGTATCTGAGGCCAATTAAGTCAGGATACTGGATCTGCATTGAAGCTCCTAAACCCTATAACAAAGCTTATTAAGAATTGTACAAAAATTGCAAATAGAGAAATTGTGCAAGACAGGACAGAAAATAACAAAGTCTAAACCCTCCGACCCTAAAAAGATGTAACAGATTTTTGCTACCTAATCCAGATGTTATTTTGTCAAATCAAGGCACAAAAGTCCAAATAGAATCCCAAGGAGGTTCACTGACTGACCGGCGGGCTACATTGCAGCCGAGAGGCAAGCTGTTTGCCAGTGAAAGAAATGAAGGATTGCCAGCAGCGTGGCCCAGGGGTGGAGCACAGGAGGGGCTTCTTCAGTTGCCCCATGTGATCCTCGCTGCCATTCCTCTACAGCAACAGATGTTTCACTCCCTCCCTCCCTAGGTGCCAGCTACTGATGAGGATCCTAGTCACACAACTTGGTTGGGTGGTTTCAGGGCATAGAACTAGAGCCACTGGGGTTAGTTGTGCCAGCTGGGCAGCTCATCACCCTTTTTTCTTGGGTTTCCCTTAATGGATCTGGGGGAAGCGAAAGGGTATGTGTCTGCCCAGGCTTCACCCTGGGTGGAAGGAACTGCCAGGGGCATGCCTGGATGGATGCTGCACATCCTGCCATCCTGCGGTGCCCAAGAGGGCTGGGGAAAGTGTGCCATCAAACAGCAGGGGGTTGTTTGATGTAGGTGTATCCATTGCCGTTATGCCACGCCAATGCTCCAATGGCAATCAATAAAATTTTAATCCAAGAATGGTGTGTCACGTATTCTTTGCCTGGGCACCAGCCTCACATAGCCTATACGGATACAAAGGTGCTGTAGCATAGTGGGGGGGGGGGGAAGCTGGTCGCGCCTCTCCCCCACCAATCCCACGTGGCTCCGTCTTCGAAAATTACTGATCCTCGTTAAAACTGCGTCACTTGGCACTTGAATGAACGCTTGCCTGGTGTTACGTTTAGTCTGACTCTTAGCTGCATTTCCTGTAAGACTGACTCTGTAGCCCTTTTCATTTTGCCCCTTATCCTCCCAACATGTGTAGAAACTATTATGTGCAAGCGGGCAATGCACATACACACAGCATCAATAAAAATGAACACATTTCTTTAAAGATTTGCCGTCCGCTCTCATGTGTCTCTGTGTGCATGTGTCACCCTGCTCATACAAAATGGTTAATCACGCTCTGTGGGAGTGCCAAAAATGAAAGTCTGAAAAGGGCTAATTTGTAAACTCCATACATTCCAACAGGGACATTCCAACAGGGACATTGTTGAGCAGCTGTAACATCCTCCATCGTCATATCAAGAATCGGTGCTTGCAGCATGTCCTGCTGATCACCAAAGAGTCCTGTCTGCCTTTTGATAATCTTGTAGTCATTTTCTCTTCAACCATCTGTCCTGCACTGAGGGAGTTGAATTGCCCATCCTGCTCTGATGCAGCATGTTAGTCCCTTGACTGTAACTGTTTTCTTTCTGATCAGTTTAACCATGTTGAGTAGAATCTAGTATTACAAGCTTCCTACTTCCCCGAGTGGTGAGAAGTCCCAGGGGCTGTGCTACCCAGACTCGGTTTCTTTTGGATTAAAGAGCACAGGCAACTTAAAACATCTTTTATTTATATGTATACAAGCAGAGTGTAACTGGAGAGAATGAGACACTCCTACAAGGGAAGAGATTCTTATTACTTCACATCAGCTCCACAGGGAGGCACCCTGTACCCAAAGGTCCTTCACCTTCAGCTGATTTACACTTCTCGCTCTCTCTTGTCTTCCAGTTTCCACCAAGTTTCTATGTCTCACATACAATCTGCATAACACTTCTTCAGCCACCTTAGGGCCAAGCTACAAGTGATGAATGACACTTGAACAGCAAGTGGATTGAGTGGTGGGCAAGTGAACAGGGAGAAATACACTTGCCATTCAAGTGTCATTTGTCACTTGTAGCTTGGCCCTTAGAGTCCTAACCTTGCCTCTTGCCTTCCAAACTCTGCCAGGCTCTCTGTGTCTCTCTGGTAAACATCTCTGCGGGTGGAGGGCCCATTCAGGAAATCTCAGCCACCACTAAAGTACAATAACAAGCTTTTGCCAAAGCCTTGGTTCCCATCAGGATTCACTTTAGGCAAAACCAATCACCATTTTCGGAAAACACACAACGCTATCATCACAGCATGGATCTGATTATTACACAGCGTTTGTAAGTCAAGTATATTCATCAGTTGCAGTCACTGTCTGATATCAGGAGTCTGGAAAGGAAGCAATTTACTGCATATGGTTAAACATATGTGTTTGCTAGATATGTGTCCATGTTAACATGGTCCTACTTTTCAAGTAGAGCTGATAGTTACAAAAATGTTACTCGAGAAGCAATGTAGAGGAGTTACCACCTCTCTATAGTCTCTTGTGTGTGGGTGGTGCTCTCATGTCATAGCTGACTTTTGGTGACCCTCGTGGGGTTTCCATGGCATGAGGCTATCAGAGGTGGTTTGCCATTACTTGCCTCTGCAACCTTAGTCTTCGTTGGAGGTCTCCCATCCAATTACTAACCAAAGGTGATCCTGCTTAGCTTCTGATGAGATCAGGCTCACCCGGGATATCCAGGCCGGGGCCTATAGTCAGGCTATGAATGACAGGATACAGCAGATAGCTCTCTGGACCATGGCATCAAGACACAAGTTCTTGGTCAAAAATGGCTTTTATTCAGAAATCAAATCCTTTCCATATACAGGTCCATAGGACTACTTAGAAGCAAGACAGACATCTAAGCAGCATGAGTAGAAGTTGACAGGAATGACATCATGTGAGAGAAACTTCTCTTTTAACATTCTAATTTACTCCTTTCTCCCCCCTCCCAACCGTAAACAACACTTTGGTGCTCTCTTGGTGTGATAACATTACACATATTTGTGATATCACATTGAGTCACTAGGAAGCAAGACACAGCACTGTCTGGGAATGAGCACAAGGTCATAAAAACTGGAAGCTGTTACAGTCCAACAGATAAACACCCGTGAAAGCCTGAGAAAAGAATAGTTATGACACTAGTAAAGTGATATTGAGCTATAACAAGATACACTGTGTTCAGCAGAACAGAATTGAAATTGGCATGGATGGGGCTCAGACATGAAACCTATAGCCATTTAGTGTCAAGAGTGCCCTCAAGTCATAGTTGACTTGTGGCAACCCTTGATGGGGTTTTCATGGCAAGAGACTACCAGAGGTGGTTTACCGTTGCTTGCCTCTGCAACCGTAGTCTTCGTTGGAGGTCTCCCATCCAATTACTAACCAAGGCTAACCCTGCTTAGCTTATGAGATCTGACAAGATCAGGCTCACCTGGGCTATCCAGGTTAGTGCCTATAGCCTCTTATCCAACTCATAATCATAGAGTGGCTAAGCTGGTTAACACTAGTTAAACATTATTCCAGAGTATGCAGTGATGGGCACAAACATAAATGGCTTTTAAAGGGGACTGAATACATTCATGCAGGACCAGTCCATTAGTGGCTAGTTGTCATGGTAACTATAAAGAACCTCCATGTTCAGAGACAGAAAAATTCTGACTACCAATACACGGGCAACAGGGTCTCTAGTCCCTGTTATTTGCCCTCCATAGAAACTTGTTGGCCACTTTGTGAGACAGAATACAGGACCTGATGGAGCCGGAAGGGCTCTTCATATAAGCAAAACATCCCAGGAAATGTTCCTTACTAGGAAATTTTTTCCATTGTTTATCGTAGCCTGTTAATACTCCTGCTTTGCTTAAGATCTGTTTTCAGATTTCTAGTTGTTTCCTGATTTCTACAATCCCAATCCTATTGCATTATTTATTGGATGTGCCCAGGGCTTTTTTTCCGGAAAAAAATGTGGTGGAACTCTTCATAACCACATGTGCGATGATGTCACTTCCAGAAGTGACATCACTCCTGGAAGTAAAATCAAAAAGAGTCCAGTAGCACCTTTAAGACTAACCAATTTTATTGTAGCATAAGCTTTCGAGAATCAAGTTCTCTTCGTCAGATGCATGATCCGAACTGGTCAAATACAGAAGAGGAGGGGAGAGAGGGGAGAAAGAAGGGGACATATATCACAAGGAGACAGAATGCAATTAGCGTGGAGGCAGTCAAAACATTCCTTTGCTTGGAAATGTAAACATCTCCTTTTGGTGTGCAGTCAGTTTGCCGTATTTGTTTGTAGCAGTGAAAGTATCCAATTCCTATGTAGTATAAGCCTTCGATGACCACAGCTCTCCCTGCCAGCTGCATCTGACAAAGAGAACTGTGGTCCCCGAAAGCCCACACCAGGCGTCACTGGGCTCCCCCAGACCACGCCTCTGTAAAGGGAATCTGTTACCTGTGATAATGTGATAACCATTCATAGTCTCTATTCAGTCCCAGCTTGACAGAGTCAAATTTGCATATGAATTCCAATTCAGCAGCCTCCCGTTGGATTTTGTTTTTGAAAGGTTTCTGTTGAACCACAGCGACCTTTAAGTCTTTGGTGGAATGTCCTGGTACCAATGGCTAAGCTGTTCTGACACTGTGAAATGCTCATAAATATTCCAATGTCCCAGACAAATATTCATAAAAATATCCTTAACACCCATATGTCCACTGCAATTTCAGTGATGTTAATCAGCTGAAGGTGGGGAGAACCATTTGAGTTACCGCTATTAAGATATAAGAACACCTATATGCTGATGAATATATTGATGAAAGCCTTCTGTGAATTGGACACAACTATCCATTCCTCGCATAAATCTGACATAACCATAACTGATATTTTAACTAATAGAAGTACCTATAACTGATATATTTAACTAACACAGAACCAATCTGCGTTCAAAAGCTGTGGGAACCATAACAATGTCAACTTCAATCAACAAAAGCATGAAAGCAACACACAAACACACAGCCCCACCCACCCCCATGAAAAGAAAATGGAATGAACTCAAAGCAGCACATACACAGCCCCCCACAGCCCCCCCACTCCCATGAAAAGAAAGCAGAATGAACTCAAAGCAACACACACACAGAGCCCCATCCCCCTGAAAAGAAAGCAGAATAAACTCAAAGCAGCACACACTTACACAGAAACCCCTGAATGAAATGAAAGCAGAATGAACTCAAAGCAGCTTACCCTCCTCTGCATAGCCCGTGCTCCGCCCCAGCTCTCTCTCTCTCTCTCTCACTCACTCACAAATGAAAAAAGCCGAATGAACTCAAAGCAGCTAAACCTCCTCTGCAGAACTCATGCCGGGCCCCAGCTCTCTCTCTCTCACACACACACACATACAGGAATGGAAAAAAACAGAATGAACTCAAAGCAGCTAAACCTCCTCTGCAGAGCTCATGCTGGTCCCCATGAACTGAGTTACTATGCTCAGTTCAAGGTATTGGTTATCACACAGCTCTTCACAGCCTTGGTCTGGCATACCTAAGGAACCACCTCCCTCCTTATGTTCCTCCACGGCAGACTCGCTCTTCTGAACAGGGTCTCCTCCAGGTGCCACCCTGCACATCAGCAAATTCAACAGTAGCCCATACATGGCCTTTCTCTGTGGTGACCCCCACCCTGTGGAATGGCCTGCCTGAGGAGGTCAGGAGAGCCCCCACACTCCTAGCTTTCCACAAACAATGCAAAACTGAATTATTCAAAAGGCTTTTTTACTCAGATAGGAGGGGTCTATTGTAGAGAGGGGTCTCAGATGACCTGCTAGTGAGTTAGGAACCAGAGACCTCTTCACTGTGTTGTATTGGATTCCTACTAATGCTATGTCTTTGTGAACTTGGATCTATTTACTGTATGGCATTGTTTATGGAAATGTTCCTGATATTGACTGTAATAATCTCACACTGTGTAATCCGCCTTGAGTCTCAGTGAGAAAGGCGGACTATAAATGACATTGATTGATTGATTGATTGATTGATTGATTGATTGATTGATTGATTGATTGATTGATTGATTGATTGATTGATTGATTGATCGATCCAACCCTTAGGGATGAATGTGTCAGTCTTGCTTTAGTGGAACTGTGCTAATTCAGTAAATGTTGCTGCTTGTGTGTTGCTGGATCCAAGCCATCATCTGATTAGATGTGGTCTGTTTTCTGTAAAACCTCTACCATTGTTCTTTGTAGGCAGCAGATTTTTTTGCACCAACTCGATCTAGACTGACACATAACATGAAGGATAGGACTTCTGCACCATGACAGTAGTTCAGAATAACACGTATGCCAGCATTTTATTGCATGGGTGTCTGTGCATTAGATTCCTGTTGGTCCTGAAGCATCTACCCACTTCACCCAGTGACACAGGGCAAGGTTTGAAACCTAAACTATAAAGAACTGCCTATTCATTAAATGTTTGAAGGGATTCCCCATGTCTCTTTAAAAGGCAAAATTTGTTTCAAAAATATGATTGATTTTTCAAGGACATGGGCCAATTAAACTAGGGTGGCACATAACACAGCTGGAGCATAATTTGTCCTAAAACCACAGGTTTTCTGTCTCATCTTAGTTATTGGAGTCTAATTTCTTGAACAAGAGCAACCTTAGCTCTGAGTCCGAGGACAGCTTGCTGTTCAATGTTGGCGTGTGACAGATCAAACTGTAGCAGCAGAGTATTTTTCTCCTCTTTTACCTTGCTTTGATTCCAATTTCTTTCCTTGTATTTTGGATGGAAATCAATAAGGTTTCCCTGCTGTCAGTATATGAATACGCGGGCCGTGCAATAGATCATCGGTACTCAAGTCTAGAAATTCTATGCATTAATTTGCTTGCGGTTCACAGTCTTACCAAAGCTCTTTACACTGATTGCTCAGAACAGTACAAAACACTCTTGTGTGTGTGTGTGTATAAAATCATATTTGTGACATGGAGGTAAAAAGAGAACCAAAATCATCAAGGGTACATTAAAAACCCTCTCAAATGGAAAAAAAGAAGAGGAAGCCATAATAGATGATAATTGACAGGTAAGAATAAAAGAACTTTGGAGATATATTTTTGAATAGATCAGTATCTAGCTTCAATTGTGTTTAAAGGTTTATTATTTTTCTATTTAAATAAGTGCACAATGAGGGTCTTTTACAGCGTATCGTTCTCCCAGCAGTGCATCTGAATTTACTTATGTAATTCCCATTATTGCTAATGAAAGTGGGAACAAAACCTCGTCAATTTCCTTTGTTCTGAGGCAGTAACAAATCCCCAGCTTAGGAGGATGGGTATTTTTTTTTTACCCCACCACATATAGCAACTCTCTATGAGGCAGTTTGTTAAGTTTTCACTCACAAGAAGTAACTCTTAAAACTGTCATACAAATACGCCTTCTTGATTTTTTTGTCCTCTTCTAACTTATTGTTACAAAACCTGCCATCTTTTATCCCTACAAAGGCAATTGAGTCTTTCCAGGCTATGTAGGCGGAGCAGGAATTCAAGAGGCAACGTTTCTCCTCAGCATGGAGAAGCAGTGATAAGGAAAAGTTAACTAGTTTGGCCTTTATTTATTTTGTGGGGGGGAAATGGAGCAACCCTTGTTCTAGGTCCTGATAGCATTCTGTGTGGGTGTTGTTGTGCAGAAGGGGAAAATTCAATGTGGCAAGGAGCTCGGTCAGCCTCTCCCACTGGTTGATCACAGTAAAAGTGACCACAATTCAAGGATATGTTCTTTCTTGAATAATTTGATTCCCCCCCCCCCCACACACCCTGGCTTCCCAAGAGTCTATAGGCAATACCATCATCCCATTTCTAATTGTAATTCTGTAACCAACATATGGACCTGGATATCCAAGGACAGCCTGATCTTGTCATATCTCAGAAGTTAAGCAGGATCAGCCTTGATTAGTCATTGGATGGGAGACCTCCAAGAAAGGCCAAGGTTGCAGAAGCAGGTAATGGCTACCCACCTCTGTTAGTCTCTTGCCATGAAAACCCCACCGGGATCACCATAAGTCAGCTATGATTTGAGTACACTTTCCACCACCATGGTCATGATAAAGATGATCTCACTTCACTGAATGTCTGGAAACAACGTTTGGGTGTAGTTTGGGCGCCCAATACCACATTCACTGGAATGTCCAAAACACGTTTGAACAAAGTCACAGGGCAAGGGAGAAACTTTGCTGGGTGGAGGAATGCACCCCCTCCCTTAGGTGTGACAAACATACTCCATGTATTTGCTTACTTCATTTATACCTGACCTTATTCTCTGTAGGCTGCCAAAGCACCTGATGTCTTTTCCCTCTCTCCTGTTTTGTCCTCACAACAACTCTGTGAGGTAGGTTAGGCTGAGAGTATGTGAGTGGTTCAAGGTCACCCAGTGAGATTCCATGACAGAGTAGGAATTTAGACTAGAGATGGGCATGATCCCCAAAAAATTAACGATCAAGCTGATCGTGGATCGGCGCCGGCGACGATCCCAATTTAACGACCCACACCGAGCATCTCCCGTTCCCTATTCGTGGATCGTGGATTGTGGATCGTGGATCGTGGATATTGGAGGCAAAAGTGGAGGGGCGCCCCACTGTTCCCAGCGATACAGGAATGGTGGGTGATGCCAGCGGCATCTGTGTTTGTGTTTGGCCGTCTGTGTTTGGCTGTCAGAGCTGCCTATCAAGGTTTGCAGGGATGAGATTGGAGTGCCCATGGCTACAGAACACCCCCTTCCCCCTCCCTCCCCTGGGTGTCTTCTCCCAGCTGGTGACTGCTTTGCTGCTCCGTGGTTGGAAGGAAGCCCTGCTGATCAAGGAAAGCTGGGCTTCCATTCGGGTTTCCAGGGCGACAGAAGGAGGGCAAACACAGCTCAGGCATTCCCCTGGCGCCATTGCCAGGTCAATACATTGCTGGTGCCTGAGCGTCTGGATCCCCAATCCGAGCCCGATCGCCCCAATCCAGGCCCCTCCTGATCGCTGAATCGTTGGCCGTGGACGATAACGATCTGCCAGGTCATGATCTCACGATCGCCATTATTGTGGGTTTTTTTCAATCATAATGCGGATAGTGCCCATCTCTAATTTAGACTACAATCTCCCAGATTGCAGTCCGATACTCTACTCACTACACTACACTGCAAATCAAACATTTATGTGATAGATCAGCCACAGTATTACACATGACATGGTGCAGAGAGGATTCTCACAACCAAAGTGAGATAAAAATGTAGGCCCTAAGCCTGGGTTCATAAAATGAGATCCTCTGCCAATACTGAGTTATTCAACCTGTCTACTTTTTCAAAGCTGGAACAAAAAAAAGTCCATTCAAATTGAAAACTAATGAAGTGGCAGACAGCGTAAATAAAAACAACAACTGTACATTATCCTTTTTGGTGATAACTGTATACCGAGTTACCAAGGCTCTTTTTTTTCATGTTGTTTCTTGACTTTGAAACCGAAAAGAAAAGCACACCGGCCACATACTGTGAAGACGCCGCTTCATTAAGTCTTGCTGCTTCGTTACTTTAGAAAGTAGTGTACAATTCAGCCTTTTCAGTATTATTTTCTGTAAAGATTTTATTAAGGCTTTAATACTGGATTTTTTTTTTTTAAAGAGAGACTACTTTTCGAGCAAAGGCAGGCAAATCTGGGAACAGTGTTCTCTTTTACAGCAGCCAACTAGAGCTTCAAAAGTAAGCAAACATAGCTTAGAGCAGGCCTTGACCGCCTAGGGCTGCTAGGACACCTACTCTAGTACAAGAGTCAAACCTCCTGCTGGCAGTGCCCAGCTCCATATCATTGCTCGGTAGGGCAGTGGAGAGAAAATGCAGAAATAATCACTGTCAGAATGACAGTGTGGTATGACTTCCAGTGTGACACCAGAATTGACCTCACCATGTTGGGGAGATGCTCTAGGATTTGAATCCTAGAGCATCGCCCTAACACAATGATGTCACTTCCAGCATCAAGCCAGAAGTGATGTCACACTCTGAGGGCAATTTCCTTGTCCCTGCCCATGATGCTATACAAAATCTCATGTGTATAGAATAGCCAAGCTGTGAGTTCACAAAGACTACACATTTTACCTGCCTAAAATGTGAAGAATGGGCCCCTGGAGTTAATGAGGTTAGTGTATGGATGGATTTATGAGAAATAAAATGAAAACCAGGAAATGAACCCTTATTTGTCTTAACTCCTCCCCCCTCCCCATCTCAAGAGGTATTGGAGAGCTTATGTCTAAGGAAGAGTGTGGTGTAGGATTTATAATTCTTTGTGGCTTAGGCGTGGGTCATGGTTAAGTTGACGATAGCAGAGATTTTTGGGACATGGTCTAAGATGTTCGCTCAGTTGTTCTAGATCTCTGGTCAGACCAGATAGGCTTCTTTATGATATTAAGTGAAACCTAGAACCAACACTTCTCTTCATTTGTATGCTGAAAGGAAAGGTCAATGTAGAGAAAACTCTTCTTCAGGGAAATTTGTTTACCAAAAGAGATTCCGCCATTGAAAATTCCTTGATAAGTTTCCAAGGCACCTCAGAGTCCACTGGAAAACAGTTGAAAAATGTCAATGAAGATAAATGTTGCCCCTCTAGTTGGAATGAAGAGACAGACACAGGTGTTGGATCTAAGGGCCACTTTATTAAATTAACCTCAATATGAACATTAACCAAAACTGTGGCAAGGGTAAAGCGGTACAGGTCAAGCCATGGGGTCACCCCTAGACCTCCGCCTTGACCTGCCTGGGCGAGCCCCAAAGCCCCGGGTGCAAGCCCTCCATGTGGATGGCTAGGAGACCCGGCCAGCCAGGCAAATTGGTTCCCCCCCTTTCAAGCTCCTAAGCCTCAGCCATACAGCAGTGAGGGAAGGACTTGCACATGGGGTTCCCCAGGCAGTCTGCCCACGTGCGCTGGCAGCCGTCACAAGCAGTACCAGCCACTCCTAGCAGACCCCTCTTCCCCACCAACAGGGAAGCGCCAAGGGTGCTCACCGGCCCGCTGCCTCTCACCAAACTCTATCCCGCCAGTGACACCACTAACAGGCACCATCCCAAGCCAATTTCCCCATTCGAATCCTGGTGCAAGGTAGGCGAAAAACCCCTCAACCCTTCTCCAATTAGAGATGAGGGGAAAAAATTCCTACCTGGCTCTGAATCCAGCAACTGGCTAATCCTGCACCAAAACAGGGTGAGGAGGGTGGGCCGAGCATTGAATGCATCTGAAGCTGGGCATGCAAAGCTGCCTGAGAAAGCTGCTAGCTCCACCCACCCGGCAAAGCCCGGGATGCCTGGGAAAGATGCCTTTGTTCTCTCTCCTTCCAGGATGGCAACAAACGGCCCCCTCCTTGAGCAGCTAAAGCATGTCCGCATTATTGAAAACAGTTTTTTTTTCCCTGATGCATATGGAAATTGGAGGTTTGTCTCAGGAGAACATGGCAACGATGCCTTGGAACAATGAACATATCCTGTCATTCCGAGTTTCACTACCTAGTTGGGAAACAGGCTTGATTTCCCAGCCATCTCCAGATAGGGTGAAGTGATGGAAGGTTGGGAACCACCAAGAGTTTTCCTTTGTGTAGTTCTCGTCTCATTGTCCCGTCCTGCCCATTTCCTTTAGATCCTTCTGAAACTTTGACCTTACAGTATCTGTAATCCTCCACTGATGACATAACGCCTTTTTTTTCTGCAGAGGGAATTTTAATGAGATAAACAAATGATGAGTATTGCCTGTCACAACCAAAGCATAAAAAATCAGTAATAAATGGAAATAATCACTGGTACTATATATTTTGAAAAATGAGCTTCAACAAGCCTTTTAATAAAGTCATTATTCCCCTTTCCATAAATCACAAAAGCTTATTTTTGTCCAATGGATTTGAAGCACTCAAGGACAACTCTTTTAAATTTGTCCTTGTGTATAATTTGTGGGAGTGGAAGTGTCTTCCAATTTTTCATTAAAGATGATATGAATATTATGTGTGCTCTATGTTGTTATTATCATGTACAAAGGCTTTTATGGGATAGAATGTTGTAGCCTGTTACGTAGAAAAAAACTCCATATTATATTGCCAGTTGAGTAATGGCTTTGAAAGTTAGAAACTGTTCTGCACAAGGGCGGGGGGGGGATATATGAAAATGGTTCACTAAGCAAGTTTGCATATTTAAAACGTTGCTCTTACACAATGGTAAAGATCATATTCGTCTACTTCATTTACATTATTTATACCCTGTTTTTCTCCCTAATGGGGACTCAAAGTGGCTTACATCTTCCTATTCTCCATTTTGTCCTTACAACAGCCCTGTGAGGTAGGTTAGGAAGCTGATGACAAATTTATTTATATTATTTAACTTTTTAAAAAACATTAGAAAATCATTGGTGTATCTTCTGTATGACATGCATGGAGGGACATGCTCTATAGCTATCCCATAATACTAAAAATCCCTCTCCTAGGAGATATGCTAAATCTGACCTTGAGGCTTTCCTCAAAGTTAATCTGGGCTGTTTTTACACATCATTAATGTTGCACAACATTGCGAAACATTGTGCAATACTCATGGAACAGTGGCATCTTCGTAGCATGATTTCTGATGTGGCCCCGTCATGATTCCGTTTTCATCATGCGATGATGTCAGAAATCACACCATAAAGACTCTAGCATTCCATGAGTGTTGTGTGATGTTGTGCAACATTCACAACATGTGAAAATGGTCCTGGTTAGGATTAGCTTCCATGGGAGTTGGCAGCTACAGATTGAAAGAGATCTTGGGGTTGTAGTGGATAGCTTGATGAAAATGTTGACTCAGGGTCCAGCAGCAGTGAAAAAGGCAAACTTCCTGCTGGGGATTATAAGGAATTTGATTAAAATAAAATGGCCAGTACTGTAATGCCCTTATATAGGCACTACGTGAAAAGTCTTGGGGCCAAGCTACAAGTGACGAATGACACTTGAACGGCAAGTGGATTGAGTGGAGCGCAAGTGAACAGGGAGAAATACACTTGCCGTTCAAGTGTCATTCGTCACTTGTAGCTTCGCCCTCAGACTTTGCAGTTTAGAACAGAGACAACTAAGAGGGTATATGCTAGAGGTTATTAAATTATGCATGGTGTGGATGAGGTAGATAGAGGGAGCTTTTTCTCCTTCTCCCATAATACTAGAACTTGACGGCACCCAACAAAGCAGTTGGGCAATAGGTCCATTTACTCAAAAAAATAATTAAATTGTGGAATTCACTGACAGGGGATGTAGTTATGTCACTAGATGGTTTAAAAAGTGTCGTTCTTTGCTGTCCTGAGATCGGAGTCTGGGAGAGGTTTACCTTTCAGGATGCCCTTCACATCAGGGCTGCTGGTGGCTAGGCCTCAGAATGGGAGAGGAGGGGGATTTACAGTACTCACATACCATCACTCCCTTTGGAGCATCCTGGTGTCCTCTCTCTGGCTCCCACCAACTCTGTCTCCACCTTCCCCCCAGCCTCCCTTGCCTGCCCCCTTTGTAGAGTGACCTCCTGGACATGGTCCCATCCTCCAGCTTCTGTTCCTTCCCAGGGCTGTTCCTCCTTCCTCCCAGGTCTGGTAGCCTATTCCAGGGACTTGGAGCTTCCTCCCTGCTGCCAGCTCCCCAGCAGGGCGGGGTTGGCTGGCTCCTCTCACATGAAACAGGATTGACGCTGGGCCTGAGTATTGGCTTCCACTGAGCCCCAGCACCTTGCCAGGCCAGCACTACTTGGGGCCCTCCTGTGGCCCACTGGATCCCTGCCCTCCTCATTGGATGGGTCGACCAGTTCACACATCACTGTCAAGGAGGCCCAGCGGGTACAGACATACTAGCTGACATACCATTGCCCCCCTTCATCTGGCCACTGCTGCAGCTAGGGCCTCTTCACTTCTGAGGCTTCCTGGGCTGTCAGCTGGCTGGCTTGATTGGTCATCTCCTAGCCACTACCAACTTGGAGCAGAGTTGCCCTGAGGAGCTGATAAGTCCAGGGGCAGCAGCCCCTCTGACCCTGGACAGTACAATTAGATAGATATAAGGGAAGATAGATTCATCAGCAGCTTCTAGCCATGGCGAGTAAAGGGAACCTCCATATACAGGAGCAGCATCAGGAGAAGGCCTTTGGAGGGTTTCTGTCCTCTGTTTGTTGGCCCTCCAACTTCAAGGCAACAGGTTGGCTACTGTGTGAACTGGAAGACTGAAGTAGATGGATCAGTGGTCTGACCCTGCAGGGGTCATCTTACATTTTTATCATTCCAGGTCAAAGATCATCCTGTTCAGAGGACCAGACATTATTGGCCTGATGTACATGACCCTGTGTTCTCTCTTTTTTATATATATATTTTTTTATTTTTAATTGCGAACATCAAAAACTACAAAAAAAAAGGGAAAAGGGGAACAGGGGGAGAGGGAAAAAACATATAAAAACACGCACTACATCTACAAGTATTGCATTCCCTTCATAATACAATTATTTAAAGTTAAACTTTCTAATATGCTATTAGATTGGTAGATCTTATAAAATACGAACTACAGTCAGGATCAGGTCTTCTCCCCCCGCCCCCCGCGTCTCGGTCTCAGTTCTCTCTGAACAGCTACAGTAGCTGTGCTCATTCCCTCCTCCCCACTCCCCCCTTCAGATTCTAAATCTTCTTCTTGCTGGAACTCTTGATGATTAAACACAAAGTCCCTCAGCTGTACTTCCGATATTATCTTGTAGGCTTGGTCTTTATATCTGAACCAGATACCTTCCGGAAGTAACCATTTGTATTTTATTTCACGCTTCCTCAGAAGAGCTGCAACCCTTTTATATTTGAATTTTCTTTCCCGGACTAAAAATAGAACGTCCTTCAATATCTTAACCTTGTTACCCAGAAAGTCCAAGTCCACATTGTACGAATTATATAAGATGGTGTCCTGAGTCTTCTTAGATGAAAATTCAATAATAACCTTGCGAGGCAGCTGACGCTTCATTGCATATTTTGAAGATGTCTGACGGACTTCCAGAACATCGCTTTTTAACTCTTCTTTAGTTGCCTTTGCGGATGACGCCAAAAGTTCCGACACCAAATCCTTTAAGTTTTCACTTTCCTCCTCCTTCACATTCTGAAGACGTAATAGCGTTTGAGCACGATCCACTTGTAATCCTATCAATTGATTCTCCAAAAGCTTTACTTCTTTGTTTGTTGCTTTCATGAGTACTGCATTTTCCCGAGCAGATTGCTCTGCCCCGGACGCTGCATCTTTAATGGTTTTCACTTCGTTCTCAACTGAGCCAACCCTCTGTCTGATTTCATTTAGCTTATCAACAAAGGGCTTCATAGCTTCAGCGACCGACCGTTTAACCACCTCTTCAAGGGTTTCTCCCTTCCCCTGTAGTGTTGCCAAAACCGATTTGCTCACAGCAGGGCTCTGCTTTTTCGTTGCCATCTTAGGGGGGGGGGGAGTCCGCCAACTAAGTTCCAAAACTCAGTGAAAGGGAAGATATCCGGACCTTCTTAGCTTCAACTCCCACCAATCCTTCGCATACACTTGTAATAACAGAAGGGATTCGCTTACTTACAGGTTTTCACCTTAAATCTGCTTGTTGCCATTCTCCATGGCCCGGCAGCACGCGATGTGCTGCGCAAGTCTGCCGGCCTCCGTAGGAGCAAATGGACCATTTACCCCCTGCATCGACTTCAGGGGGCTCTTCCTGCAGCGCTCCGGACCCTGACCCCCTCACTGGGAGTCCTGGGGTTTAACCCTCGCAGGTCAACCACCCGGTCAGGCTGCTCGATCGCTTCCTCCCGGACCTGCGGAGAGGAACGTCCGACATGGCCGGGAAACCGAATCCGAATCCCACATGACCCTGTGTTCTCTTTGTCACTTATAATAGCAATAACAACAACAACAACAACATTCTATTTATATACCGCCCTTCAGGACAACTTAATGTCCACTCAATGTGTTATTATATCCTCACAACAATCCCCCTGTGAGGTGGGTGGGGCTGAGAGAGCTCTGAGAGAGCTGACCCAAGGTTGCCCAGCTGGCTTCAAATGGAGGAGTGGGGAATCAAACCTGGCTCTCTAGATTAGATTCCTGCTGCTCTTAACCACCACTCCAAACATGTACTATGTTGTTGCTTTCTCCTTTGAGCTCTGCTGGTTACCCTAACACTGTCTTGATTACTGATTTGAGATCTTTGTCTGAAGCCCTACCCTGCCAGTAGAGATAAATAGTGTGGCAACTAGAGACAAGGATTTCTTGGTGATGGTGGCACATCTTTGGAATACCATCTCCGTCGAGGTTCACCTAATTTCATGAGATTCATCTGCCAAGTTAAAACTCTATTGTTTGCATAGGCTTTTAACTAAATTCTATCCCAACTTTTAACTGGCTATTTTAATATAGTTTATAGTTTTAGTTGATGTTGTAAGCCATCTGGAGCAGTTTGTTGGAAACTAGAGGCAGCATATGCACTTTTTTGCCAAATAAATAATCCCTTCCTAAAGTTAGACAAACCCTGACCTGGATAGCCCAGGTGAGCCTGATCTTGTCAGATGTCAGAAGCTAAGCAGGGTCAGCCTTGGTTAGTGATTGGATGGGAGACCTCCAACAAAGACCAGGGTTGTAGAGGCAGGCAATGGCAAACCACCTCTGTTAGTCTCTTGCCTTGAAAACCCCACCAGGGGTCTCCATAAGTCAACTATGACTTGAGGGAACTCTCCACCACCAAGGTCAGACAAAACTTTCTCCAACTCTTCTTTGAGAACTGTGTTCTGATCATTCTCAGAAGCGGAATGATTGTCCTCCTCTAGAAGACATACTGACAGACACATGTAGTTGTGGGAATCAGATAGAGCTTTTGTTATGGTATTTTGGAAACCTTTTCACTGACGGTTTTTTTTTTTTTTTAAGCAGTTCATCATAGGTGGACAGGGTAACACCATAAATAAATTCAATGAAAAAGACTGCTTACCCTATGGGCCAGTCTGTTTCAATGCTTTTCTAGTATGCTTTTACTATAGTGTTTAGGGTATTGGAGGGGGGGGCAGGAATGAATTCTAAGCAGGATGCTCACAGAATTTTGAGCAAATATCGACAACTATTTCCCTGTTGAAAACAGGCATTAACGTTGTAGGGAATGTTTTGCCACGTATCAAGACCAAATGTCTTTCAAAAATGTGTGGGAAAATAATGGCTGATTACATCAGGCCTTAATATTTTTGAGAATTTTACCACTTCCATTTTCTCTTCCTTGGATGTTTGAGAAGGGGCAGATGTTTTTAGTAAGATTCTCCTCACTATTTGCCAGTATAATGCAGATAGACTGGGTGGCTACACTCCACACTAAACTGTGACTTGATACGTTTCATCTTTTATCACCCAGTGTCTGCATTTGAAACATGGGATTCTTTTCATATTGTGTTTAAAGAGTGATACCTCACATCTTACAAGCCAGCATTACAGTTCAGCTGAAGAGGAGACATCTCACGAAATCTTTTATCAGCACTGAAAAGGAGCTCCTACTCTTGGGATGTTCGGGGTGGGTCACCGTGAAGGAAAAGAAAAAATGCTCAGTTGTTACAATGATCAATGATTGGTTAGGATTTCCCACATAGCCAGTACAAATTTAAACTCACTCTAAATTGGTTTTGTTTGCCCCAATGATGTTAAAAGGAAGCTGACGACTTACCGGCAAGCTGGGTTGGCACCGGGTGCAGGACACAGTGGAGGCGGGATTCCTTGGAGTAGGCGGAGCATCAATCTGGCGCTAGTCCAGCCGCGTGGTCAACCCAAGCATCCGCAGGAGCAGCTTGTCACCCTCCCACCCACTGCTGATTCAGGACTATTGAGGGGGTCACTGTCACAACTTCATAGGTTGGTGGGTTTTGAGGTATTGGGACGGATCCCAACAGGGTGAGTGGGCCTTTGGGACTGCTCACCCCGATGGATCTGGAAGCAAGGGTCGCCAGGCAGGGCCGGTGATGGGACAACACATGCTGAGGTGCCAGCGGTAGGCTGGTCGGTGATGCATTGGTCGGCAGCCAGGCCTCCGATGCCAACGGGGATCCGTGCCCAGATGCCAGGCCAATGCTCCAACCAGCTGTAATCAAAGTTGTGGCCATTGCTAACCCAAACAAGTGTCTGGCGTGGTTCATTAGCCACAATACAGTCTGGCATAGCACATAGGTGACAACACATATCTGAATCCGATAGCATCATGACATGATCATATCCACGACATAGTCCCTGACTGGCAGGATCACTAGTAACTTGGTTAAACTTAGATATGATTATTTGTTGGTGGAGGGAGATTTTAATGAAACACTATATACAGCCTTAGATCGAAGTATACCCCAACATAAAGAACGTTCATTGGGAAAATCTACACTTAAAGCCTCTATGACCAAACTAGGTTTGATGAACCCTTGGAGTATGTTACACCCAAAAGACAGAGACTATACCTTTGTTTCTTCTTTGCATCATAATTGTTTTCAACTAGATTATATCCTTTTCACAGCTGTGCTGATGCTGCAGACCAAAGCCTGTGAGATAGATTTAATTGTTATTTCTGATCATGTCCTCCAGATGATCTCTGGGGGGGTTGCCACCTCTCAATAGCCAGTGATCGAAGGGCAGTGTGGCAAAATCCTGGGAGACTGTCCACCACCAGCGAGCTGAATGTGGAGAGATGAAGAACTCCTCTAGTTGTTAGGGTCCTTCGAGAATATTGGATTGGGACTTCAAGATTATTGGGATGTGTGGTATTTATTATAAGTATTTATTACATACAGTGGAATGTTTATGAGATAGTGATTGTATTTATTCACTTTTGAGCACTGTGCACTTTCAATATTAAATTTAGGAATTGTATATAAGAATTTATTTTCCAGAGAGGATTTTGTATCTTTAAATAGGCTGCTGGCCAACTAGCAGGCTCTTCTTCCCCTGCTAGCTGTTATTTTAGTTATTTTTGTAATGATTATTGCTTCGTGCTTTTGTACAGCACTTTGACAAGTTTTGTATTAATAAAACTGTTTATGCACTTTCCAGTATTAATTTTAAAGAATAAATAGCAGCCTAGGAGAATTTTGCGCATGAAATCTGGTTTCTCACTTTTGGTTGCTGGAATACTGGAGTATTCTAAATGTGTTTCAGGATCTTCTGTTGCTTATGAATTCTAAGATAATCCAAATGACTGAGGGTTGAGATGGTAGAAATAGCTTTCATTTCACTGTGAGTTGAATGTAGACACAGTGTTTTTCTCTCAGATGCAAACTTCTAGGCAAATTTCAATGTGACAGCAGGAGTTGCTTCTTATTGTATACATCCCATGATTCTGAGTGTCTGCTCTTAACAGGTAAGAGCTGTTTCTTCTAACATGTTTGTATATTATTTGACATAATTTTGCAAACTTCAGCTGCTTGAAAACAACAATCACAGTTTTTGAGATCCCTTATGTGGCAATGTTTTTGAAAGAAAAAAAATCTTTTCTCTGTTGAAATGAAAGGTATTTTTTTTAAAGGAAAAATAAAATGACAAGGGTACTCTAGTTTTCATTCCATAAAGTGCACAATTCTAACCCTAATTCAACTTCGAAAAGTGCAAAGTGGTACAGTTGTAGTAGTGATCTTCAAAATGTTCTGCCATACACACAAAAATGCTGCTATTTAGCATATCGTTAGAAAGAAATGGAAACTGGCAGTAATCTCTCTGAAACACACAACTCAACAGTACACAAAAGCACTTTGGCAACAACATTTGATTTATATAGTGCCCTTCAGGACAACTTAACACCCACTCACAGTGGTTTACAAAGTATGTTATTATTATCCCCACAACCGCAATCACCCTGTGAGGTGGATGGGGCTGAGAAAGCTCTGGAATAACTGTGACTGATCCAAGGTCAGCCAGCTGGCTTCAAGTAGAGGAGTGGCGAATGAAACCCGGTTCTCCAGATTAGAGTACCGCCGCTCTTAACTAGAGACGGCCATGAACCAGAAAAAAACCGGACCATATGGTTCGTGGTTCGTCAAATTTCACGAACTGCAAACTTTCACAAATCTGCCCCTGGTTCGCGAACCAGTTCATTTGATTCGTGAAAACAGCACACCCAGGTCAAAAAATCGTCACTTCTGGGTCACCAGAAGGTCACTTCCGGGCCAGCAGAAGGTCTGCAGGAAGTCCATCTCCTGTTGCCTTGGAAACTGATTGATTGGCACCAGGCTGTCTGCAGTGACGAACCAAAAAATGAACCAAATGAACCAGCCTAAAAGTTCGTGGTGATTTGTCAGAAATAGGATCTGATGAACTGTGGTTCGTGAACCACAAACTGGCCTGGTTCATGCTTAATCTTGGTTTGTATTTCTGTTCATGCCCATCTCTACTCTTAACCACTACACTAAACTGGCTCTCATTACCACAGAGGCACAGTTTTTGCTACTTCCATGTCTGCTGTCTTGTTACTTGGGCAAAAATTGGCTGACCCTCTTTTCTCCCACTTAGCCCACAAACCAATCTAGACTTGCCCAGTTGGGTTTAATTATGGCAGGGATATAGCTCTTTTCCACCTCTTGCACAGAGATGTGATGTCAACTAGAGATCCACTCTATCATACGTAAGCTTTGAGAGCGTGGCAAACACATATGAATACCTAAAGCTCTCTTGTACTGAGTTTGTATAAGATAAAATTGTTGTCCCTCCAGTTTAACTTGTAAGAAAAATGTTTGAAATAGTAATGAAAACAGTGAGACCTTTTGAAACAGAAACGTTTACTGGCTTACTCCTTTTTTTTTAACATAGCATTCAGAAACTTGAACTCAGGCAGTTGTTTTATGCTCAGTTAGACCACTGGTCTATCATGGCCAGTATTGTCTAATCTGACTGCCAATGTTTCTCCATGATCTCACAAAGAGATATTTCATATTACCTCCATCCTGGTCTGTTCTGCTAAATATTATTTATTTATTTACATTGTATATAGTTCACCTTTCTCACTGAGACTCAAGGCAGATTGCACAGTGAGATACAGTAAATTTCAAGGACATTTCAATAACAACAAATGCAAATTTGCAAAGATGTAAATACCAGCAGAAATCTAATACAGGGATGAAGACATGCTGAAACAGAGCATAAATAGTTCTAAGACTGATACATTAAACAATGTAGAATTATGCAGCAGGATCAAACCTGAAGTAACAGACAGCACGCAGTAGCACATAGTGAGACTCTGGTCTTAACTAAGGGGAAGTGAACTTGACAGAACCTTTGGGGAGGCGAAGATGAAATTAACAAACCCTCTGAGGAGTGATCTCTGCCAGCTCTGTCTTTTTAAACTACCCTAGTGTAGAGAGGTGAAATTGACAGATCCTTTGGCTCTGTCATTTTTAAACTACGCTTCCTAGCCAACATTGCATCTCCCTACACTTGAGCATCCTTGTGTAAGAGGTCTCATGTAGAGAGACTCTCAGACCACTTCCTTACCGTACAACCTTTCTATCTGAGTAATAAATGAATACTTCAGTTTTGCATTTTACAGCTAGTTCACTCCACTAGAGTATGTACATGGGAACGATGTTAAAAGGAATTTGGAAGGCCAGTAACAGTTTTTTAATGTTTATTCATACACAATTTAAAGAAATCATTTTGTTGTAATTAGCAAATATGGAGTGTATATTAATGTTATTTCAGTTACTCATGTATGAAGTAGTTATTATGAATTGCACTCTGTACATGATCAGTGAAATAGTCCTGTTTTAATTACGTTTTAATGTTTTATTAGTTTTTAAGATGTTGTCTTTATTATGATTTCATATTTTGCATTCTTGATAGATCCTCCTGATGAAGCTGTTGTGAAACACATGGGGGGGTTATATAAACATCAAAGACTCTTCCCTTGCACCATTTGCCTTTTTTTCTTTGTTTTGCCTTGGTGCAACCCCCCTTCTTTTCTACCGATCATTTGTGGAAAGTCAAAAGAGTGGGAGATTTCCTGACCCCTTCAGATTTCTTAAGGGGATTGAATCTAAGACCTTGTCCATGCAAAGCAGATGCTTTACCACTGAGCTATACTCTACTGCGGCAGTACTTTGAGTATGTTCCCATTGTATGAGGCATAAAAGTTATGGAAACTTCTTAAATCAATGGCAGGGAGCTGAGATAGGGGTATAATCTCCAGTAACCTGGTCTCTCTGGGGATCCCATGAAAACAATCAAGTATCCTTTTTCTAAAATGTTTCCTGTGGATCTGGGTCATGGGGCAGATTGTAACAGCTTTCAGAGGCCCTAATCTATAGTCCTGAACTGGTGGGTTGTGACTAGAGATGGGCACGAACCACACAAAAAATTAACCATGCAGTTCTTGGTTTGTGGGTTTCCACAAACCAGGAACTCCCACGAACTGGGGCAAGTTCCCGAACCAGTTTGTGGTCCGTGGGGTTTAATTGCCCCTTTCTGGCTACTTAGCAGCAGGGAAAGGGGCATTTAATCATTTAAAGGGCCCTTTTCTGCTGCTTGCAAGCACCAGGTCCCTTTAAAGAATCCCCCCACCACCTGCCAGTTGATAGTTTAAAGGGACCTGCTGCTTGAAAGCAGCAGGGCCCTTTAAACGGCCCAAACCCCACAAACCCCAGCCCCAGCTCCCCACTTCCCACCCCAGCCATTTAAACTGCCCTTTAATAGGAACCAAACGAACCAGAAGACCAGTTTGTGGAAGTTTGTGGAAACGAACTTCTATGAATCACTGGTTCACGAACCATGGACTGAGCTGGTTCGTGGGTTTTTTGGTTCGTATTCAGGTTCACGCCCATTGTGACCCACACACATCCTGCAGGCCCTTTTATAACATGGACTTATCATCAACATCGCCATAATCATTTTGTGGAAAGAATGACAGATAAAAAGACCACATAGAAACTCCTATTCTGGGTGAGACTGAAGCTGGCTTCTGGATCTGGGAAAACAGAAGGTCAAAATAGCTTTAAAAAATCAACATCTCACTTTACGCATTAGTCTGTGTTTGCAACAGAGGGTCACATTACTATTCTGTCAGCCTGCCAAAAGGTCAGGGGAGATACTTGAGGCCCAGATCACATGAAGAACAAAAGCAGGGTGCTAAAACCACAGCAATCATTCATAGATAAAATGAGTTTTGGAGAGCTGGTATGGAGAGAACTGGATCAACACGGACTGAGTTTTTGGAAACGTCCTTACTCCACTACTGGCTTTTGTCTTCACCAGGAGAGATTTCTACTGGTGATTAATCTCCATCATTCGACTTCTTTGGAGCATTGGCCTGAAGGAAAGCCAGGGTCTCTGCCGCAGGGTGTTAATACAGCTGAATGCTCATCCCGCCTCTATGCCTGCTGAGTGATTACTGCTGCACCTGCGACACACTTTAAATTAGCCACAGCTGGGCTGGGCAAGGCCTAATAGCAGCCAATAATTCAAAAGTGCCTGACGGAAATGGACCCCCTCTCTCTTTAGATCAAATTGGATAGGGGCCACATGCAAGTCTTAGAGCCATCCGCTTAGGCAACTTCGACCGCTGAGTTCTTTTGAAAGGCAAGAAATATGAAAAAGAAAATCTGAGATTGGATTTCATTCTAAAGGCAATGCTGAGTTGCTCTTCCAATTATAGCTAAACAGTGTCAGCTTGTATCATTCAATTAACACTTTTAAATATGGCTTGTCAACTAATGTGTTATATTGAGGTCTAAATTAGCATAACCTGAAAGGGGAAAAGGTGAACAGTGTGAAATACTGCTAACAATACAATAGGATATGTAATGGCTGTGTGTTTGTTATGGAAAATAACCAAAAGTGAGTGGTGGTAGGTGGTGTCCTACCTTAGGCTAGAAGAACTTCCTCCAGCCTCAAGAACTTCCTTCTAATTGGGAGAAGAACCACTTAGGATGGGGGAAGTCTCCTTAGGTTGAAGAAAGGTTTAAACTTTGCTTAGTGGAGTAGTAATGTACATGTCAATGGCATTTATTGATGTTCAATGGTGAATTGGATCCAGTTACTTTTTTCACTCACTCTCACTGATTTCCCTTCTTTAGTATAGCTTCCATCCTACATGCTTTTTGTTCATGCAGATCTCCTCATCCCTAGCCTCTTCAGTGGTAAAAGCAGATCCCTCTGCTCACTTTTTCTCCAGCAGAAAAGCTAATTGGTTCCAACCTGGTAATTTTCCATTTTGGAAATCCAGTCATTCTAAAAATCCTTTTTGCTCAGAAGTAGAGATGGGCACAAAATGGAACATGAACTGAAAAGAACCAAGAACCAGCACAAACCAGCCTGCAAAGACCCAACTGCAGTTTAAATGGCCATTTCCCCACCGCTTGGAGTGGCAGGGAAATGGCCATTTAAACAGTGGGTGGGGCTTGACTGGCTGGCCGGGAACTCCTGGCCAGGTAGCCAAGCCCTGCTGTTTAAATTATCCACTGCTTGTCGTGGATTTCCCCAACAAGCAGCTGATCCACAGGTTTAAATGCCCCTTTCCGTGCTGCTGCAAAGCAGCAAGAAAAGGGGTATCTAAACCCCGTGAACTACGAACCACGAACCATTTTGAAGTTGCACCAGTTCGTGGAAGTTCACGGTTCATTGTTCATGAAAATGCATGGACCATTAACCACAAGGTTTGGTTTTTTCACGGTTCGTGCTCACGTCAACTCATAAGTATGGTTTCCCCTGTTTCTATTACTGCATGTAAATGCCAATTTGAGAAGGGGCAATGCCCTCATCCTGGATTTTGGACCTCTAATTGTTGCCAGTGTTGTCTGCATGTATGCTACCACTGCCCTCAGCTGAGTTTGAAACTTCCCTCCAGCCTAAGGCACTTTCCTCCAAAGAAAGTGACTTCTTCTGATGTAAGAGCCACTTCTTTCAGATGAAAGCTCCTTAGGCTGGAAGAAGGCTTCAGACTTAGTTAAGCAGAATAATAGGGCATGGGTAATTATTGTTATTAACTGGACTTACAGCCAACCAGGATTTAGGGTGCCATGTATTAATTGTTCTACCTTATTCCTGGGCCTTTGTTACCCTAATGGAGGGGGGTGTCTCTGTGAGTTGGGAGAATTACCATACAAGGAGGTGCAGTGCGAGGGGGTAACTAGCAGGATATCTGCCAATGTGTACTAGGATTGTTCCCTTAGAGGATTCTCTAATAAAAATTCAGATGTTCAACAGGAATGTTTTTTTTTTAATCATTATTATTAAAGTGGCAATGAAAGGCAAACGCAGTGTCAATGAAAGGCAAACACAGTGGGCAAACACAGTGGCAATGAAAGGCAAACACAGGAAAAACGCATTGCATCCACACAAAGCTAAGAAAATGGTGAGGAAATGGGAAAGCAGTTTCAGGAAAGGCTATAGTTATCAATATTGAAGAGGAAGTTTCCATGGAGGCAGCAGCGAAAATGACCAACACTTCATGGAAAGAAGAGGGGAGGGCTCACAGTATGTGCCTAGGTCCAGAACACATGGTAGGGCAGCCCAATTATCCTGTGAAATGTACCACAAAGCAGGATCACATCTTCTTCCCCCAAAACAATAGCTTAATGGCTGTCTCCGGAGGTGAAACAATAAAATTCAGAAAGGTATGGTTGTGCGTATCTGGGAGGAACTACAAGTAAAAAAAAGTGATTGATGACTTCTGATATTTGGATCGGAAGGGCTTATCAGGTCCCTGAATAGCCCAGATTGGGAAGCAGGATGAGATTTGGAAGCATGTGGATGATAAAGCAGGAACTTCTGAAAGACCTCTTTTGTCTTAAATCTTTGCAAATCTCCAAGGTGTGGGGCTGATAGTCAGTCTTGTCTCATGGCTCACATTCCAGTAGTCTTCCATCTCCAGCTGGGGTTGGGAACTGTTCTGCTTAGCCAGACAGCATTTCTGGTGCTTGAAGCACATGGGACAAAAGGCTGATGAGATGTTCATATCCATAAGCTGGTCTTTCAATGTGAAAGAGGGGATGTTTCTGCCAACACTTAGGACATTATGATTTAAATCCAAAGGAGCTCTCTTTGGAGTTCCTTTAGATTTAATGACATTGTCATAGCTCTCACTTAGCTGGCACTGGACTCTGAAGCCTTGGAGGAGCAGAAGCCCAAGGAGCCATAAACAGGGCCTGAGGAACAGCAGGGAATTCAGTGAGACCACAGTATGGTAGAACCTCTGGCTCATCAGTTCCAGAGATGTCTGTAGTTGAGGTGCCTCTCCATAACTTCCATCTGTCTCCCCAGCTTCTGGGGCAACTAAGCACTAGCCCAGGACACAGACCACAAGCCCACCGTGATCTGCTTCCACCTGGCAGGAACAGCAGAAACTATGGGCATGTGCTCAGGTAGCTGGGAGGAGACACAGTGTCAGGTGAGCAGCCCATGCATCAGCTGTGGAACCAGACTAGGCCTAGTTCTCTGCGGGATTCTGGCCCAATTAAACCCTCAACAGGAGAGTTCTAGAAATGGCCTCCAGAACAGCTAGGGCTGCTTTCCCCAGGAGGGCAAGGAATGCAACCATGCTGGATCAACTGGTTCACAAGGCCACACCCTTCGTGTACCCGCTCCTGTGTGCCAGACCTTGCCAAATGGCAGTCTGCAGAGTGAACTCAGGGAGCAGGAAACCTGAGGCCAGAGCAGTCACTTCCCGCCAAAATTTTATACAATGGAGCTCATCCTTAGGGTGTTCTCATTAACGCAGAAGAAAATAATGGCTACAATCACTTTCATATGGGCTCTTGAACATACTTTGGCTTCTAAAGGCAAACTTTATTTTTACAGTTTCATGAACCTTAATAGTGAATCCCTCTGTGACTTCTGAAGGCAAATAGACGTTTCTTAAGGCTTCAGATGCCTTAAGGATAAAACACCATCCTCCAGAAGTTACAGAAGTCCTAATCTGGGTTTTCCAAAAACCATTTGCGATCCTTTTTGTGTGTGTGTCTGTGTGCTTCATCATTTAGGTGTGTGGGCCCCTTAAAAAGTCCATTTGCCTTCAGAAGCCAAAGCAAGATTCAAGACCCTATATGAAATGGACCGATCACTCTACTTAAGTACTCCTTAAACTGAAGAAAGGCCACTGATTTTATTTAAGTAAGTTTTTTAAATATATATATATATATTTCCAATTTTAACTTTGTTTAACAATCAGCATAATAAAACAGGATAAACAGATAACATTCAAATAGTAAGAACATCTAACCAAATGAATAGTATTTATGGTAGTTAATAGAATACAAAGCCACTTTGCTGTAGTGGTTAAGAGCGCAGGGCTCTAATCCGGAGAGCCGTGTTTGATTCCCCACTCCTCCACTTGAAGCCAGCTGGGTGACCTTGGACTAGTCACCGCTCTCTTAGAGCTCTCTAAGGGCCAAGCTACACATGACGAATGACACTTGAACGGCAAGTGGATTGAGTGGAGGGCAAGTGAACAGAGAGAAATACACTTGCTGTTCAAGTGTCATTCGTCATGTGTAGCTTGGCCCTATGTCCCACCCACCTCATTATTATTATGGGGATAATAGTAACATACTTTCTAAAGTGCTCTGAGTGGGCATTAAGTTGTCCTGAAGGGCAGTATATAAATCGAATGTTGTTGTTGTTGTTATTGTTGTTATTACTTCTTCGGTAAAACCATGAATAAAAAAGTCCTAGAACAATTCAGTAAAGCTACATGGTAATAATGCCCTATCAGATAGTTTAGAAATTGCACAATTATGAATGTATCTAATAAATGAATCTAAATGAATAAATGAATCTATTGGAAAACTTCCCTGAAAAAGTCGAAAAAGTCTTCTGCTGTGAAATTTAGTCCAGCAACCCTCTCAGAAATTTCACAAGCAATGTCCATTTTAATCAGCAAGATAATAATTTGTCAATTGAAGATTTCAAAACTATCCTGTGTTACAAAATAAGAATCCCACAGAGAAACAAGATAACCTCATGAAGCTTTACTCTTTTTTATTTTTAAAAAAAGCTATCAAAAGAAGCATACTCCTGACTCCAAGTGTGATATTCTTAAACTGGAATATAAATCTGCTTCTCAGCCAGTGACCTTGGAAATGTGATGGTTTGAAATTGTAGTAATTAGAAAGATAAACATTTGTCAACCTTAAACTATGTTGAGCCTCCATAGATCTGGAACTGACAGAATACAACATTGAACATTTGGCCTTCTAAATATATGACGGCCAAATCCTGCACCTATCAAAATTAATGAGATTACAAGTAAATATGTCCCCCCCCCTCTTATCCAGTGACAAATCCAATTTGATTCAAATGTTATATATAGCCATTTTAGTTGTGCTGGAATGTCGTGCCAGAGAAGACTACTTCGAGTTCTATGACCACAGTGAAATTTAACGGTAATTTTCTTCCATCTCTGAAGAGCACCTTCTACTTTCTGACAATAATACAGGTCAGATGCAGACTTAAAACAACATAATTACATCGGAGGTAGAAAGCACGATTGCCTCCCGCTTTGCAAAGGACATTATACTGAACGGTATTGCTGAACATTCTGTAAACCTAAGGGGACAATGAACATTATTCCTGTACCAGTACTCCCTTTGAAACAAGAACTGGCATGCCAAGCCGCTATTTTTTAAGGCCTAGAGAGGAAACAATGTCTGACAGAGAATATTTTTAATGCAGCTTCACTCAAATGCCAAGGCAAAAATTATGTTTGCTGTTGTTTTATGCTCGCATGTTCTGCTTTGTTTAGCAATCGATCTTCCATGTGGCACAAACTGAACAGACTGAGGGCCAAGCTACAAGTGATGAATGACACTTGAACGGCAAGTGTATTTCTCCCTGTTCACTTGCCCTCCACTCAATCCACTTGCCATTCAAGTGTCATTCATCACTTGTAGCTTGGCCCTATGTGATTGGTTGATATCCGATTGCTACCTTGGAACACAGTAAGTTCACAGGGAAATTCGCAGTGTTCCAAGGCTCAACCTCTCCTCCCGCTTTTAATCTTCCACTCAAGGAGTTTCCCCCAATTTGATTTCCCTTCACACATCTGAAGAAGTGAGCTGTGACTCACAAAACTCATATTGAAGTAAATGTTGATAATCTTTAAGGTAATACTGGTTTTTTGTTCTATTTTGCTGCTTTGCATACTGGTTATTGCCCTGTGCGAAACACGATTAAGGAACAAGTAGGGCAAAAAGTGGCACAGCAGAAGGGCAACAGCTCCATTGCACTGGGCAGCCCCCCCTCGCTCAATGGCATACATTCCACAGCCCACCTGATGGGCACTACGGGATGGTAGGAGATGTAGTATCCAGCTAGGCATGATCCTGGTATTCCCTACCACACATTGTAGGGTATTCCCTACAATGGCCAGCCCAGACGCGTACCTTTTAGCTCCCCCCAGATCCCTCAATAGGACCCCAATAAAAAAGGGGAGTGAACCGCCCAGCCAGTATGACTCACCACATTGGATCTCTCCCTATGCCCTGAAACTGCCCAACCAAGTTGTGAAAAGGATTTCCCAACAGTAGCAGGCATCTGGGGAAGGAGGGAGGGAAAACGTCAGTCCTCCTCCGTCCATGTCTAGGAATGGTGGTGACAACTATGAGGAGCGGACGGCATGATGGCAGGTCCCTTTTATGCTCATCTCCTTTCCATCCCCTGGCAATCCCTGCTTCTGTCCCTGGCAGGTGGCCTGCCCTTTACCTCAGCCTTACCTCCCGACTGCAATGTAGCCTGCTGGTAATCTAGCAAGCCTCCTTTTACGATCACTGTTTCATGTTTTTGCAGAGACCAGATAGTCCCTGTATAGTCCGCACACACATTGATCCAGTGAGGAACTGCTTCTTTTTTAAAAAAAATAGTAAACAGTCCAGTAGCAGCTTTAAGACTAGCCAACTTTATAGTAGCATAAGCTTTCAAGATCCACAGTTCTCTTCATCAGATGCATTTGATGAAGGTGCTACTGGACTCTTTACTATTTTGCAACTACAGACTAACATGGCTAACTCCTCTGTTTTTTGTTTTTTTTTTGAAGAAAGTCTGAACAAGCTCATAACAGTGCTGTGGGGGAAAGAAAGGCTCCTGCGTCTCCCCCATGCAGTTTTCTCATGAGGTAACCATGAGGGAGCTGTTTTTTCATCAATTTTGCTGCATGAGGTAGATCAGCAAAACTGACAAAATAACTCCCCCCGGGACACAGTTTTCATGTAAAAAAAACTGAGTGGGGTGCGGGGAGGCAGGAACCTTTTCTCCCATCACAGCACTCTTCCAAGCCTGTTTTGGCTTGGTTGTTGGGGGTTTTCCGGGCTGTATTGCCGTGGTCTTGGCATTGTAGTTCCTGACGTTTCGCCAGCAGCTGTGGCTGGCATCTTCAGAGGTGTAGCACCAAAAGACAGAGATCTCTCAGTGTCACAGTGTGGAAAAGATGTAGGTCATTTGTATCTACTCAGGAGGGGTGGGGTTGAGCTGAGTCATTCTGTAAGAGTTTCCCAGGGTGTGGAATGCTAATGGCGGGAGGCTTCACTGTATCCTGAGGAGGTTCTTTTGCATATGGATTGGTGCTTGATGTGCTAATCTTCTCTGCAGGGCTATTGTCGGGTGTGGAGTGTTTTGTTGGCCTGGTGTTTTTCAGAACTGGAGCCCATGCTCTGTTCATTCTTAAGGTTTCTTCTTTCCTGTTGAAGTTTTGCTTATGCTTGTGAATTTCAATGGCTTCCCTGTGCAGTCTGACAAAGTAGTTGGAAGTGTTGTCCAGTATTTTGGTGTCCTGGAATAAGATACTGTGCCCTGTTTGAGTTAGGCTATGTTCAGCCACTGCTGATTTTTCAGGCTGTCCAAGTCTGCAGTGTCTTTCATGTTCTTTTATTCTTGTCTGGATGCTACGCTTTGTGGTCCCGATGTAAACTTGTCCACAGCTGCAGGGTATACGGTATACTCCTGCAGAGGTGAGGGGGTCTCTACTGTCTTTTGCTGATCGTAGCATCTGTTGTATTTTTCGGGTGGGTCTGAATACTGCTTGAAGGTTATGCTTTTTCATAAGCTTTCCCATCTGATCAGTAATTCCTTTGATATATGGCAAAAACACTTTTCCTGTGGGAGACTGTTTTTCTTTGGTTGTTTGATTCATCCTGGGTTTGATTGCTCTTCGGATTTCATTTCTGGAGTAGCCATTTGCCTGAAGTGCGTGGTTTAGATGATTAATTTCCTCATTGAGAAAGCGCGGCTCACATATCCGTCTTGCACGATCCACTAATGTTTTCATTATGCCTCTTTTCTGTCGGGGGTGGTGATTGGAGTTTTTGTGTAAGTACCGATCAGTGTGAGTTGGTTTCCTGTAGACCTTGTGACCTAACTGAAAGTTTGCTTTGCGGATGACCAAGGTATCCAGGAATGAGAGTTTTCCCTCACTTTCTTTCTCCATTGTGAATTGTATGTTCAGGTGGATGTTGTTGAGATGATTCAAAAACTCCATCAATTCTTCCTCCCCATGGCTCCAAATGATGAATGTATCATCCACAAACCGGAACCATACACTGGGTTTGTGGGGTGCTGATTCTAGAGCTGTTTTTTCAAAATGTTCCATGTAGAAGTTTGCTATAACTGGGCTGAGTGGGCTCCCCATGGCCACCCCATCCATCTGTTCATAGAATTCGTTGTCCCATTGGAAGTAACTGGTTGTCAGACAATGATGGAATAAGGCT
This sequence comes from Eublepharis macularius, assembly GCF_028583425.1. Classification (NCBI taxonomy): domain Eukaryota; kingdom Metazoa; phylum Chordata; class Lepidosauria; order Squamata; family Eublepharidae; genus Eublepharis; species Eublepharis macularius. The sequence goes on along the minus strand of NC_072792.1, from coordinate 18,176,990 downwards.
GTTACATCCTCTGGGAAAATCTGATTAATCAGTGCAATAGTGTCTTTTACTGGAACCTTGGTAAACAGGGATACAACATCAAAACTGACAAGTATGTCTTGTGGATTGAGTTTCAGAGAACTGATTTTGTTGATGAAATCTGCTGAATCTTTGATGTAAGACGAGGTTTTCCCGATGTGGTCCTGCAGGAGATCTGCCAGATGTCTAGCTAATTCATATGTCGGTGAACCAATGGCACTCACAATGGGTCGGAGTGGGACTGAATCTTTATGTATTTTGGGGAGTCCATATAGTCTAGGTGGCTGTGCTTCTGTCTTGCATAGTTTGCTGTGCGTGTCGGGATGTAGTGAGGAATTCTTGATCAGCGCATTTGTTAGCCTGGTGATTTTGCAAGTGGGATCTCGTTTTAGTTTTTTGTAGGTGGAGGGGTCCAGGAGTTCCTTAATCTTCTTTTTGTATTCCTCCATTTTGAAGGGGTTGCCATTAGTCAGCTATGACTTGAGTGCACTCTCCACCACAGTTCCCCACAACTGTTGTGTCAAAATGACTGCATGCCCATACATAAAAGTGTCATCCAGAGATGCCCTAAGAGACGCTGCAAACTTGTTCAACTTCATCACATTTCTGTGGATCATTTCAAGATAATCACCCTGACTGAAGCAGAGGAGGTCGTGAAAGCCACCACTTGTGAACTTGCCTTTTTTGGCTCATTCATAAACTAGCTCAATCTGAGGGCCGGGCCAGGGGTGTGTGTGTGTTCCCATGATAAGGAGCACGTCCTTGATTCATTTTCCTATGTAACTGAAAGAAACAGTTGAATGACCTTTGCTGAAGAAGCCCTCCCTCGATAAAAATGACCTGGCTAACAGTGCACTTACATCTAATCTGCTGTTTTGGGACAAGATGACAGGCAGCTGGTGGCAGAGCAGCTTTGGGAATACCTTTTCTTCTTGACGCTTTTCAATCTGTTTTTCAAGCTGCTTATGAGATAGAGGCATCATTAGTAGCATTGGCAGCATCTTCAGCTACAAATTAGCAAGGGTAATCGTCATTATATTTTAAATTTATTTTGATTGTTAGCCTCCTTATGTGAAGACAGAGGTGGGACAGATGTCTGGCCATCACTTATCACATGGACTTGTCATGCAGTAAACTGAATGAGTGACATTCTTTTCCACTGACAAACGTTGGCTTGGATCTACCAGAGATTTCCCTCTGTAGAGCATGACTTCCTATGACAGGTAAAAGCAGGTGAATGTATGAGGCTGCTTTATATTGAATCAGACTATTACACCATCAAGGTTGGCCTTGTCTCCTCAGGCAGTGGCTCTTTGGAGTTTTAAGAAGAAGTTTTTCATATCTCCTGTTACCCAATCCTTAATTGGAAACACAGAGGATCGAACCTGAGACCTTCTGTATATCGAGCTGATATTCCACCACAGAGGGGGGAGGAGTATCAAGCATTTGTTAAAATCATTGGTAGACTGCTTTTTGACATATCTGACAAAGTAAACTGTGCCTCACAAAAATTCATTAATTGTTAGCCTTTAAAGTGCCCCTGGCTTTTTGTTTTATTTAGGCTGTTCAGTACAACACAAAAGTTATGGAGGCCCACTTTTGATTGCAGGTCACACAACAGCCAAGGAGACCTCCTTCCAATAAACACATTTAGGATGAGCGAGCAGGATTGTTTGAACTGGCTTGCTTGTTATTCTGGAATCAGAGAGTCTGAAGCAATTAATAATACTAATAATACCTCCAAAGAGAATCACATGACTCATCCAGGCATGTTGTTGCCAAGCAAGATGCAGCTATAGGACTCTAATGAGGATTTGTTTATGATTCTTGTCGTTTTGTTCTTTTATTTGCAGAATTACATCTGTACTGTAAATTTCACATGAACTCCATGAATAAAATTTGCGTGAAATTCTTCCATGCATTGTTAGGGGTTTTGATAAATCATGTTCATTATGAATCCCAAATATAAGACTGCCTTATTTTGAGGGAACTGGCTTCAGGACCTTACCAGGCCAAGGGTCATCAACATGCTGCCTAAAGTTGGCAAGCAAGTAAGGTTGCACCAGCCCGAACTTTGATCTTCAGGATATCGGCTATCAAAATCAAACATGAAATCTACTGGCTTCTTTAGGGAATCAGTCAGTATTCATGGTTATTAACGAACGTATCATCATTCCATACTGTGTACAAAACTTTGTAAGGCATTTACTATGTCGGTATTGCAAATACTTAAAACTTAATTGCACTTAAAACTTAAATACTTAAAACTTAAATACTTAATTGCGCTATCAGTGCAATTCTAAGTAGAGTTACAGGATCGTCTTAAGATTGCACTGAATGTTATCTATTGGAAGCATTTTAGGGAGTACAGCAGGAGGACCTCAAGATTTCTTTTGTCCCAGGTCATGGGTTACCTCTGTGTGTCCCCAACTGAGCCAGGTCATTGGCCAACTAAGGGTGACATTGTCTCTTTTAGTGGTAGTGTTTCCCCAAAACATCGGGCAGAGGTCTTTCCTGGTCCTGGTAGTTGAAGTAGCAGGTTTTTTGTTTGTTTATTTTTATAGTAGAGATGCAGTATGTTAAACCCTGGATGTTCAATGGTTGTGACCAATCCCTGTATGGGCAGCAGACTCAGAAGGTATCAGTGTCATTACAGTTCCTCTTGATTTGAATCTCTTCTTTGTGCAAAGGAGGATTCTCCCTCAAGAAGCATCACTGCGTTTTCTTCCAGCTGGTGAGCATTCCCCATTTCCATGTTTCAGAATATATGGAGCTCTATGGCAGAAATGGTATATAAAAGATGGATATACCTCAAATTACACACACACACACACACACACACACACACACACACACAAATTCTTGAATGTTGATATGCCAAAGTTATTTACTTTCTGCCGAATTCTTAAGGCTGATTTATTCATTAATGGAATGGTACGGTTGCTATCTTCCCGACGGCTCCTCGTGATATTTGGATGAAGGAATGACATGGGATAAAAAGATTGCTTGAGAAGTAACTGTCCAGTGCCCAAATTATGGAAGAAAAGGTAGAGGGACCCTTAATGGAATCCACAAGGCCTGTTCCCTTAACCAGTTTAGCCCCTTCCTCTGATCTTCATAAAGCATATTCCCTGTTCTGTTCCTACTGAATGCCGTGCAGATTATACATAGGTAATACATAGAACAATTACCTCCTACTTCTGCTTAACCATACTGAAATAGCATAATTAAATCAGTTAGTATTTCTTACCAAAAAAGAGAGCAATTCCCCCTGTGGATGGTGGAAGGAAATAAGATGGAAGTGATGACAGATTTAGAGAAGTAGTGAACATGAAAAGGAAGGATTTGGTTAGGCAATAACTAGGTAGAGGAAATAGGCTGGGTAGCTGCAGTATAGGTAGGGCAATTAGCAAGGTCCTAAGACATCTAAAGATGTTCTCCACCCATTGTTGACCCTAGCAGTTGGGTGGGTTGGTGAGAAGATGCCTTTGGTGCAGAGACACATTACCCAAGTCAATTGTTGCTTGAATGATAGGTTGGGAAAAGGAAATGAAGAATTACACTGTTTTATGTGAATGCTAAGATAAACAAAGCCGGCAGTAATGGCCCAAAGCACTGACAGTCACAATAGGCTGTTTGTTAAGGAGTAAACCATGATCAGCAGTATAGTAGGGGCTTCATTGATTCTGAAATGTGTGTGTGTGTTATGCGCCATCAAGTCACTTCCAAATTATGGCAACCCTATGAATGAATGACTTCCAAAATGTCCTGCTATTCACAGCTTTGCTCAGGGTTTGCAAGATCCAAACAGCAACAGTTAAAAATCCCTGCCACAACTCATCGAAATCTGGTTTAAGACCCTGGAACCTAAAAATAAAAAGCCAGCAGACAAAAATTTAAAAACTACGATGTCAGTAAAAGCTTTAAAAAAAACACCAACTTGTCAAAAACATTTTGGGGTATGCTTCATTTAGTTCACCCTCAAAGGCCCTCTGGCAAAGAACTGCCGTGACCAACCTTTGGAAGACCATTGATGAGGGACCATTCCATTTACTGGATTGTTTTATGTGATATTGCATTGATGTTATGGTGTGTGAGTTCCCTGATGGCCTATTTTGCCACAGGAAGGGCCATAAATTTAATTTAGTAACAGTAATAATAATAATTTTCACTACAGGAGCTCTGACTTCAGCAAACATGTGGAATAGCGATGACGATTTCACTCTTACTTATTTCTCCACACAAAGCCACTTGAAAAGAATTCAAGGTTAAAATGGGTATAAACATACCAATCTTCACCACAAACATGTTCTGTACTTTCTTCCTTCAATGAGGAAAAGAAATCCACAAGTCTGTAAACAGAAAGCCAATGTTTTATTTGAAGATTCTAGCAAAGTCAATAATTACTTTGGCTTTGGCTTTATAGTCCTAAAATGTGAGCAAATGTGTTTGATTGGAATGGAGTCAGCATATAATTCTGCTTTTCCTTTGTAGTCTCTGAATAGGTAGAAATAGCCAGATTGCACTTTTGAGTACTTCCCACAGAGATATGCAGACAACTGAATGTTGGAGTAAAAGAGCCCCATAAAACAAAGATAATTTAGAAATTACCATGTTGTCACAGGAGGCATAGAAGACATTTGCCGCTTTTCTTTCATACATATGAAAATACAGGCCAAATACAGTAATTGAATCAGAACCAGTTTGCACTGAAATAAATTAACACATTGCCATAGAGTCTACCCTCCAAAGCAACCATTTCTGGTTGTGCCTGAAATGATGTAATTGCCAGGAGTCATGCACACATGCTTCGTACACTTGCACAGTTAAGTATCCATTGTCCTCTTGCCACCTGCACCCCAGTTTTTAATGGGGGGGTGGCATCTGTTAGTGTGCCCTCCACAGTTTTCATTTCCTCCAGGGGAACCGATCTCTGTAATCTTGAGATCACTTGTAACTCTAGGAGATCTCTTGGCCCCACCCAGAGGTTGACAACCCTGTCATAAGACCAAAATGTTGGGGCCCACATGCACTCCCCCCCCCCTCAACACACCCCTCATTCACATAATCATTATATAGGCATGAATAGAACTTCCCCATTTTGTTCCTTAATTTTCCCGTTGTTTTCTCTAATTGAATTTGTTGACAAATGCACATTTTTTTTGCTTTCTTTCATTCACTGATTGCTCACTCCTCAGCGAAATCGTGCTTGTGAGTAATTGGGCCCAGGGTTGTTCCATGTAATTTTTTCTTGTCCTTTACAGAGCTGAACCATGATTTCCTATAGAGCTGGAGCTGGAGGTGGAGGGCTGCCAGAAACTGGGCTGCCAGATACTTGGCTGCCTCAGTGGAACAGGCTTCCTTGGGAGGTGGTGGACTCTCCCTCTCTGGAGATTTTTAAGTAGAGGCTAAATGGCCATCTGACAGCAATGCTGATTCTGGGAACCTAGGCAGATCATGAGAGGGAGGGCAGAAAGGTTTAGTTCTCGTGGCCAATCACCACCGTAGGGTCAGGTAGCAATTTCCCCCGGGCCAGTTTGGCTAGGGATCCTGATGGTGCTTTGCCATTTTCTGGGTGTGGAGCAAGGGTCAATGGGTGTGTGCATGCGGGGGGTGGAGGTATTTGTGAATTTCCTGCATTGTGCAAGTGGTGGACTAAATGACCCTAGAGTCAACCCTTTGATTCTATGGTTTGCTTCACATGATGCTTAATCTAGCATCCCCATGCACCTTAACATAATGATTTGATTTTCTGTTTTAAAGAGACATATAGGTTGTGGTGTACTAGAGTGTCAGACTACAATAGGGGACACTGGGTTTAAATCTCCATACTGTTGTGTAGCTCACTGGGTGATCTTGAGCCAGCAGTATTGGCACACTACAATATTATGGGGTTGGGGCCAGAGGTAACCTCCAATGGAGGAAGGAACTTCCAGGTGAACACGACTTTCTTGCATCTACCATCTTGCTGTCCTAGGGGACAGGGAATTGGTGAAATCACACTTTTTCCCATCAGTGCAAATCTACCACTGGATCCAACCTGTGGTGCTCATATGCCATGCAACAAAGGCACAAAGAAAGTGTGTCCTTGGCCCATAACAGTTTTTGTTTGATTTAACCAGAGGCAACTTTAGAGGCTGCAAACTGAAATGGGAATCAGCCTTTAGTTGCATTTCAATGACTCGGTCAATGGGTAATAGAATAAATGTGTGTGCTTGTGGGACAACCAGTGTGATGAATTGACAACTGATATTGGCCATTGACAATGTTCAAATCCCCACTTATGCATGAAGCTCAGAGACCTTGGGTAAGTCATTCTTTCTCTAACCTGCCTCCCAGATCGGTTGTGGGAATAAAATGGGATAAACCCATGAACGTCTCTCTGAAATCCTTGGAGAAAGGATAGAATAGAGATGGAATAAGACTCACCAGGAAGGCAATGTGATGTAGTGGTTAGACTATTGGACTAGGATCTGGGAACCCTCTCTCTGCCACAGAAGTCTGCTGGGTGATGTTGAGCCACTCACTCACTCTCAGCCTAAGCTCTCTCACTTGGTTGTTGTTAAAATAGCATAGGGCCAAGCTACAAGTGATGGACGACACAGGTTGGACACTTGTCAGCTTCCCTCAAGTTTTGATGGGAAATGTAGCTCTCCTGGTCTTGCAGCTTGGCTCTCCGACTGCTGCCCAATGGACTTTTCAACTGTCACTTGTCCAACATTCCGCCAAGCTGCCTACATTTCCCATCGAAACTTGAGGGAAGCTGACAAGTGTCCAACCTGTGTCATGCGTCACTTGTAGTTTGGCCCATAGAGGAAAGGAGAATGATGTAAGCTGCTTTGGGTCTGCATCGAGGAGAAAAGATGGGATATAAAGTAAATAAGCAATAAAGAAACCTCCAGGCAGTTTGTTCCACTTGCATTGAAGGGCCTTTCAGTTCCCTTTCAGTACCACTTTCCTCCTCTGTCCTCCTAAATATCCCCCGCCCCTCAAAATAGGTCCAGGGGACCTGTGAAACAGCAGCCACGAGGTGCAAGAGGCAGCTGCAAAAAGAAATCATTTCTCATCTTGCATGTGGTTGCATGGATCTTGAGAAAATGATAATAAAATCTCAATGTAAGTGCCTTTAGAGATGCAGGGAGACAGGTTAGATTCATTTCAGTCTCATAAACAAGAACCACAGTTTTTAGGACAAAAGGTCATTTGAAGATTTTTCTTTCATTCATTCCCGATGACTGGAACAGCCTTATAAAATAAACATGTGCTTTTTAGCATTATGTTCATCTGTATCTCAATCTCTAGCTGTATCGGTTTCTAGCTCTATGTCTAGCTCTAGCTCTGTCTGTAACTCTATGTCAAGCTCCAGCTCTATGTCTAGCTCTGTCTCTAGTTCTATGTCTAGCTCTAGCTCTGTGTCTAGCTCTAGCTCTGTCTGTAACTCTATGTCAAGCTCCAGCTCTATGTCTAGCTCTGTCTCTAGTTCTATGTCTAGCTCTGTCTCTAGTTCTATGTCTAGCTCTAGCTCTGTGTCTAGCTCTTCATTTAGCTCTGTCTCTAGTTCTACATCTAGTTCTAGCTGTCTCTAGTTCTACATTTAGCTCTGTCTCTAGTTCTACATCTAGTTCTAGCTGTCTCTAGTTCTACATTTAGCTCTGTCCCTAGTTCTATGTCTACCTCTAACTCTGTCTCTAGCTCTATGCCTAGCTCTAGCTCTAACTTCACCCATATGATTAACAGATGATTAGCTTATCAGTAGCTATCGTCCTAACTGGTAACTTTAATATCTGTATCTTTGGAGTTGCTTGTATATTCATCAGGATGGTGTGGCAGTTGTTTGAAGCAAAACACCGGATTCGAAGTTCTGAGCCAACAAGAAACATATTTGTGCTTTCAGGCCTGCTATAATGAGGTGACCAATTTGGGGAATGGGTAGAACGGCAACCTCCTATCCCACCCACCGTGACCCAGCCAGCTACCAACTACCACCTCCCGATAGCCCACCTGTGAGCTCCACAGTTCCTTATTTTCCTACCATTATTAAAAGCAATGTAGGGAACTGCATTTCCCAGTTCCTCACCTCTCCACAGGATTTCTTCTTGCACAAGAGCTTGGCCACCAATTCTAGTGGCCAGTTGTTAGGGCCACAAAAATTAACAAGGCAACAAAAAGGGAGGCTTCCCCAGAATCAGACTCAAAACCAAATGGTGGACTGACCACAACCAAAGGAAAGAAGAGGGTAATGCAGACCTGACAATAAAAAAATCAAAATCAGAGTTTATATGCACTATCAAGCAATTATATTAAGTGATTTAGTGCTTCTATAAATATTCCTAAATATACCAAAAGCTCATACAAAAATACATTGAACATTCCAGAATACATTTTCAATTAAGACAATCCATAGTACAAGCATGTCAGTGGTATAAACAGCAGTCATTTCATAGAAAAAGAACTGCAGGAAGTCATTAGCATAACTCATTATCATATCTCATTAGCATTTGGCACATCCCCTGACATCACCGGAAGTGTGGCAGAAGGCAACACCCACCCCTCAGGACACTTTCCCAAAAAATCTCCAGGTATTTCCTGAAAATAAAGCAGAATGAACTCAAAGCAGCTTACCCTCCTCTGGAGAGCCAGCCCCAGCAGCCATACTTGCAAGGATGCACTCACTCACTCGTCACGAATGAAAATAAAGCAGCAGAATGAATTGAAGCAGCTTACCCTCCTTTGGAGATCCAAGCCCAGCAGCCCATCTTGCACTCAGTCACTCCCTCCCTCTCACTCTCTCTCATAAGTCATGAATGAAAATAAAGCAGCAGAATGAATTGAAGCAGCTTACCCTCCTTTGGAGATCCAAGCCCAGCAGCCCATCTTGCACTCACTCACTCCCTCTCTCTCTAAGTCACGAATGAAAATAAAGCAGCAGAATGAATTGAAGCAGCTTACCCTCCTTTGGAGATCCCAGCCCAGCAGCCCAGCTTGCACTCACTCACTCACTCACTCACTCACTCACTCACTCACTCACTCACTCACTCTCTCTCTCTCTCACGAATGAAAATAAAGCAGCAGAATGAACTGAAGCAGCTTACCCTCTTTTGGGGGGGAGGCAGAGGGGAGGAAAAGGAACCATGTAGGTGGGGCCCAAACCCACGTGACCACTTTTCAGCTCTACCGGAACGCTGTTCTAGCACATTCCCCCTTCAAATGAGCCCTGGGTATAAATAACATTTAGTCAATCACAGCTGCAGTTAATTGTTCATAGCTCAATGTGACTGCAATTTAAAGATAGTGTTCTTTTTCTCATTCTAGGTGCGGTAAAAAAGAAAGCTCCAGGGAAACTGTCCAAGTGAAGGTAAGTATCTATAGAGGTTAATTCAGTCTGTAGTATTGTTTTCTTCTTCTTTATAGGTGGAACCAAGTTCATCAAGGGCACAGAAGATGCCTCTTCCCCCTGCGCCAATAAGGGGCCGATTATTGAAATCTATTGTTTCATCAGTAAACTTCTTCAGAGGTAACAAAGAGATCCACCTAATTAGTCTTGCATTTCAAGGACTGATCTCTTACAAGCAGGGGTTTTTTTTCAGCAGGAACACGGTGGAACAGAGTTCTGGTACCTCTTAAAAATACTCAGCAATAGTGTGCGAAAATAATATTATTTCAAAGAATCCTGTGTGTTTCTTCCTCATTTCCTTCTTGAGAGTTCCGCCACCTCTTTTCCCAGAAAAAAAAAAAAAAACCTGCTCACAAGTCCTGTAAATGATGCACCCCTGCTACAAAACTGGCAGCTAAACTCTTGCAAGTGGGCCAAATCATGGAATAGTTCAGGAACCTGAGAGGGTATGCACAGACTGCTGCTCTGGTTTTAAAGAGAGCAAGGGAGCAAAGAGATAAGGAGACTTATTTTCTTTGGCTTTGGGTGGAGCAGAAATAACAGGAGTGAGAAACAGAGGGCTAGGGATAGCGGCAAAATAGCTTCAGTCACTATTGGCCACAAACAGTTTTGCCGCAACTGATTCAACTTGGATCACATCAACCAATCAAGTAAAACTTTGAGTATTCTACTGCCCAAACCTCACAGCCCAAATTCATCATTATTCATTTTTTAAGCTTCTGTGATGTTTCTTCTTTGAATACTTCAGACTGCAACATAGACATGTGACCCTCCTTTTCGTCTTCTTTTTGCCTCTGACCTGACTGATATTCGATGATGAGAGTGAATTCTGACAGCTGAACTGTTGTATGATAGATACACTTTGGGGAGACCCAAGCCAATTTTTGCTTAACTTGGAAGGACTTCTTCCTCCAAAGCGTACGGTTTTACAAAGACGTAAGGTGAAGCTCCTCTATTCCCTAAAAGCCGTCTGAAGGGCAGAAACGATTTGACCTTTCAATACTCAACATTGCAAGTTTTGAGAGGGAATTAAAAGTTGGAATGACATTCCAATATCAGCTAACTGAGATCTTTCTCCCAGGATCATCTGACTGGACAGCAAAGAAGTGAAAATACTCTTCCTTTGAGAGCCATTTGGAGGAAACCTGAAACTTTACCCCTTTTCAAACCACCGAGCACTCGTTAATTCACATTAGAGAGTGCAGCTGAGTCCCAAAGAAGTGGGGGGGGGGCTGCAATCAAAACATTCTCAAACAGCACTGTACTCTATGGCTTTAGCAAGAAGGCTCCACGGATGCGACAGGGAGGGTGAATACAGACCGCAATTACAAACTCCCATAGTACTATAAATAAGGAATTGGATAGTTTTTAGACAGATCAAGAGAAGTGCTATATGAAGCGGCTTGCCATCAAACATTTCTATTATTGGCTGCAGGCTAACAACTAAGTTGTACGAGAAATGAGTGACCTTGTTAAGTTAAAACTCAAAATAGAAAAAAAATGGGGAAAGCCATTTTACTGTTGAAGCAGCTCAGCAGTTTGGATAGGATTGTCTTTACAAAAAGGAGTAAGAAATAGCTTAAAAATGAGTGCCCCAACAGCACTTTAATAAATGTTTCACTAGAACCCTTCGGCTACCAATACTAGCAAAAAAACACTTGTGTTGTGGCTGAAGATTTTTGATTTGAGATTTAGTGCAGCTTCATATCAAGTATTTGCTCAGTACAGGGTTGCCAGTACTGCCTCAACAAATGCTGGAAGATTTCGATGGTGGTGACTGGGGAGGAGGAGTTTTGGGGAGAATGTGATGTCACTTCTGCGTGATATTCTAGGAATTTTCTCTAATCTCTATGGTAAAGAACATAGAGATGGGGAAATTCCTAGAGTGCCACTAAGGAAGCCATTTTCCAGGGGTTTTTCTTACACCTTGTTTTCTCAAAGGGAGGGGATTAAGGCTGAGGGTGGGAGCATGCCTACTATCGGTGGGGAAATGGCAAGCCTAGTCCAGCAGCCACACAGTGTTTAGTACTATATGATGTGTAATACATCCCTAACTAATGTAAAGGGGCCACATCACAGTGGCTGTCTTCATATGACATCACGTATGTTGAAAACAATGTATGTAGATGTGCTGGCTCATCGCCCCCAACTATTGCCAGTTTGTGAGCATGGAACGGTCACATTTAGGGAGTCTATGCACATAAGACTCCCCACCAAGGAACATTAATACACCTTTCCTGATCCCAGGGAGGGAGCATACGTATGTGCACTTCTGAAGCATCTAGACTCCATGCTCATGAATCGACAGTTGTATGTAGACAGAGTTGAGGTGGAACCAATGCACTCAGGTGCAATCCCAGACTATATATGTTGATTTCAACACAGAGACACAGGCTACTGCTGGTGTTGTTATAGCAAGGCAACATCATAGAGCCTGGATTGTGGGACACATTTGTTTGCTTCTGGCATAAATGGAAACTATCATTGTTAGATCCTTGTGGAAAGGATAATTCAGAAGACATGCTTAACTTGTATAGTGGGGCTTCCTCCCAAGAAAGCGTTCTTCACAGTGCGCTGTAAATATCACAGAGTAATAGGGTTTTCTACATGTTCTACATGACAAATCTATTTGAGAATTATGCACTACTCTATTTGTTATGTTTGATTGGGTCCTTTATTTCCTGAGGGGTTCTTTTTCCAAAGGTATTTTTCTCCTTTCATGCCATTTTGCAATTTTAGAACTATTTCCTTCTTTTACATTTAAATGCTATGTGTACTCATTTTTTCCTTTACAATAAACTCAGTTTTACTTATTAATTGCATAATGGGCTTTGGGATTTTCGACTGATTGTTTACTCACTTCAACAACCGTGATGAATGCTTACCAGACCAGTACTGAGATGGTACTGGGATTCTTTTTATAAGGAAATTATAAATCTGGTGACAATTGGTTATTTTTAAAAGTATATCAACACAACACAGGATTTTAGGGGGAATGGTGCTTTCTATGACTCAGAAGTTGGCAGTATACCTTACGTAGATCATAGCCAGTCTATGATGATGATAGAGGAGGACAGACAAATCTCTCTGGACAGGGAATTCTACAGTTTGGGTGCCACAAAAGGATGGGGGCACCTGCAATAGGGCCCTTGAAGATGAATGTAGTGCTCTGGTAGATTCATACAGGAGAAGGAAGTCTTTAAGTTATACTGGTCCTAAGCCATATGATACCTTTATTCGAGAGATCTGAAATTTTGGCAACTTTGGCCACGTGTTGCATTATAATTTTGGGATTAACTACTTATAAAAAGACATGGGCACAAACAGGAAAAAAAAACCCCAAACATCATGTTCGTTGTTCATTGCCATCCATGGACAACGAACAATGAACATGGATGAACATGAACTGTTCCTAGACGTTGTTCGTTGTTTGTGGGGGCCAGACTCCCCCCCCCCAAATGCCCCACTTAGCCCTCCTCCCCTCAAACCCACTTACCTGGCCCTTTAAAGATCCCTTTAAACTATCAGCTGGCAGGTGGCAGGGGGGGATTCCTGTTTTAAGGGCCCTGTCCTGGCAAAAACAACAGTGTCGGCTGGCAGCTACTTCAAGGGGTTACCAACTGACCTTCCCAATGTCAAATACCCACTAAATTTGCAGGGGACATAGTCCTCACTGTCCTCTGAAGACCCCCCCCCCCCAAGTTTCAGAGAGATTGCACCCCAGAAAAGGCATGATCCACAGGTCTCCCTGTTGGCTGTCATTTTCTCTTCACAGTGGCAAAAACGGGACTCTCTGCTGGAAGTACTTTGAAGGGTTAAAGCCAGAAGGAAAGCCAGAAGGAGTTCAGACAGAGTTCAGTCCCTCCCTGCCTCCAACTGCCAAGGGGATTGATTGCAGATGCCAGACTGTCTGGATTGATGAACGGCTGCCAAAGGCAATGAATGAGGCTTGCAATGACCACCTGTTCACTTAGGATGGGGCATCACGAACAGCTTGTTCACGAACAGCAGATTGGGCTCTTCGTGGGTTTTTTCTGTTCGTAATGCTGTTTGTGCCCACGTCTACTTACAACCAGCCCAAACCAGCATAAGTCTTATTGATTCCAGAAAACAGACTGTCAGGAGCTTATTTCCCCCCAGAAAATCTAATAACAAAATGAGCACATATGTTAAGTGTAGTGTCTAGGATTGAAGCCTGACAGAGTTTTGGTTTTCTTTAGGTAAGGATTTTTTTTATTTTTTGAGGGGGAGGGTACAGTTTCTTGATCAACAAATGAGTTATTGAAGGAGCTGTCTACCATCACCCTTGTTCCTCTACTTCTCAGCTCCATATAAAAGGCTGAAGGACAATAAAAAAAGTAGTTGCTCAGCAAAATTTTGTAGTGAGATACATACCTTTGAATCTCTTCCTTTGGCTTTCCAATCATACTAATAGAAAATGGCTGTGACGCGTATATTTTTTTTTTCTTTAAAGGACTGATCAGTGTGCAAGGAGGGTAGTTCTAGGGCCAAGCTACAAGTGATGAATGACACTTAAACGGCAAGTGAACAGCCTCACATGTAGTGATCAAGTGGAGCGCAAGTGGAGCGCAAGTGCACAGGGAGGAATACATGTGAGGGCCAAGCTACACATGACGAATGACACTTGAACGGCAAGTGGATTGAATGGAGGGCAAGTGAACAGGGAGAAATACACTTGCTGTTCAAGTGTCATTCGTCATGTGTAGCTTGGCCCACAGGCTGTTCACTTGCCGTTCAAGTGTCATTCATCACTTGCAGCTTAGCCCTTAGTGCAACTCTGGAACATCCAGGCATGGATCTATGTCCACCTTGACTCAGGATGAGTGGATTATTTCAGCTCTATTCCATCTTTAAACTACCGGGTTTGCCCGAACAATTCTCTACTGAATTACACAGAACCTTTAAGGAACAGAATCCAAATAAAGAATGTCCACAAAAAACTGCCTTTTTTCTAAATCATCCCTTATTTCATCAGTGTCTGCATAGTGCCTTCTTAAGTAGAGTTATATTCTTCAAAGACAATGGACTTAAAAGGATATAACTGTTCGGGATGACGGCATAAGAATTCTGGAAGGGATTTACCTTCTTTATAGCAATGATATCCCAATTAGGGATATCTCAAGCTGGAATGCAAAATATGCAAATTAGTTTTGTTCCTCAAGCAAATACCCATCATTTTATATATATATAAACCATATAAATAATTAACTAAATTGTAAAAATAAACCACACATGCAAACAGAGGAATACTTCATACATGAAAGTGAATAGCACAAATGTTGTAAAAGGGAAAATTAAGCAAAAAAGAAATGCTTGCTTGAAAGGAAACATATCAGATGACTACATTTAGGAATTCACTTGTCAGTTCAATCATGACCTAAATTTCAGCCCTCGCTGCTTTTTAGAGTTTCCAGGTCACAGAGCCATTGTGGAATTCATAAAGATGTAGGAACATTCTGGCTCTGACCTTGGCAAACATCTAGCCCCTTGACTCCCTGAGTTACTGTACTCAAACCTACCTTGACTATCTGCTTCCTTGCTGCTATCAGTTCCTGCCTGTCTGTAGGTTTCGGTGAGATTTGGCCCAAGCTTTGGTATCTATCTTTCATCATTAATGCTAGGCAAGTAAGGCAAGACATATCTCTTGCTCCAGACAATGACCCCCCCCTCACCCGGCAGTCTTCTTCCCATACAACCACTTGGTAGGGCAGCAGGAGAAAAGTGAGGGAGGGGAATCTGCTTTATTGTAACACTGAGCTATCACTTCTGGTGTGAACTTGGAAGTGATGTCAATGCATTGGCACAGCACGCTAGCAGGCCACTGAAACTCTGTGATAAAACCATAGCGTTTCTATCCTAGAGTGTCACCCTGGTGCAAGGATGTCAGTTCCAGGTTCATGCTGGAAGTGAGACTTTGGTTTCGCAGTGACACTGATTTACAACAACAACATTCAATTTATATACTGCCCTTCAGGACAACTTATTGCCCACTCAGAGTGGTTTACAAAGAATGTCACTATTATCCCCACAACAAAACACCTTGTGAGGTGGGTGGGGCTGAAAGAGTTCCAGAGAACTGTGACTAGCCCAAGGTCACCCAGCTGGCTTCAAGTGGAGAAGTGGGGAATCAAACCCAGCTCTCCAGATTAGATTCTCACGCTCTTAACCACTACACCATTTACATGTCTCTGCCCCTCCAAAAGCTCCTGCCAGTTGTTAACACTGGGCTGCTAAGCCTGCCTGAAACCATCCTAAAATTTTGAGAAAGAGTGGGAGAATTATTTTTTCTATATTCAGACTTCATGCTTATACATTTTTATCAGCCTCTCACATTATGTTGGCTTATAAAAATCAATCATTAATAGTGAATGGAGAGAAATAATGAACCTACTGGTCTGACATCAGAACAAGGAAGTCTACCATTAAAATCCATTACAATTCACATGATAATTAACCATTATCCACTTTTGCATGTAAGGATTCCTTGATTCCCCAGAAAGATCCTCTACAGAGATCTGATTCTCCACTGAATCTTAGGGCCAAGCTACACATGACAAATGACACTTGAATGGCAAGTGTATTTCTCCCTGTTCACTTGCCCTCCACTCAATCCACTTGCCATCCAAGTGTCATTCGTCATGTGTAGCTTGGCCCCATGTTTCAAGAGGGTAGCCATGTTGGTCTGTAGTAGGAAAGCAAGATTCAGGTCCAGTAGCACCCTGAAGACCAATCAGATTTTCAAAGTATGAGTTTTGAGAGTCAAAGCTCCCTTTGTCAGATCTGATGAAGAGAGCTTTGACTCTCGAAAGCTCATACACTGGAAATCTAATTGGTCTTTAAAGTGCTACTGGATGCAAATCTTGCTCTTCCACTGCATCTTGTTTGTGCAACCACTGCAGGTTCTGCTTGGTGACAGAAGAAACCAGGTTCTTTTAAAAGGAGCAGCATATTTAATTCACTTTTCATCACTGTTAAAAAATCTTTAAAACCTTCCCTTTTTACTTGGAAGTAAATCCCTTTTACTCAGTAGGACTTCCTTCCAAATCTATAGCAAGAGAGGGGATTGGGCACCAGCCTTTACAAGCAGGAGATTCCATTCCGCCTTCTCTTCAGGGCAGCGTTCAGGGTCATGTTGGCCTGGGGCCAGTCACCGCTGTCAGTCATCCCATTTGTTAATGCTGGTGTTACAGTGGTAATTACCATGTAACATTTATCAAAATTATAGTGTGAAAGCAATTTCATACTGAGTTGATTACCACCTGGACTCTCCTGACTGTAATTGGTTAACTAGGAAACAAGAATGGAAAGAGTAAAGAAAGAAAATACCTTCACAAGAGGCCTTTCTAAGAAAACAGTTGCATTGGAAACCGAAATGTACTACAGCAATTTTGATGCACATTGAACAGTATATCTATTTATGTCTGTGCATCAGCCACAGGCACAGGAAAGAAAATTTAGTATGTGAATCTGGGGCAGGGGTTTCAACAGTGACGACACAACATTGCCTGCGATATGGTGATATCACTTTGAGCATAACTCAGAAATAACATCATCACATAGAAACCATCGAGCATAGGGCTATGCTCTAGTATTCGCCTAAAACTGTATGGCTTAAACCATCAAGCTTTGCACAAATGCGAGAGTGTTGCCCCAAAACAACAATGATACTTCTGGGTTATAGTGGAAGTGAAGTAATGATGTCAGCATGGTGCTGATTACCCCCATTTCCCCCATCATCTCCCTCACTTCCCATTGTCTGCGATGTGGTGATATCACTCTCAGCATAACTCAGAAGTAACATCATCACATGGGGCTATGCTCTAGTATTCGCCTAAAACTGTATGGCTTAAACCACCGAGTTTTGGACAAATGCGAGAGTGTTGCCCCAAAACAACAATGACACTTCTGGGTTATACTGGAAGTGAAGTAATGATGACAGCGTGGTGCTGATTGCCCCCATTTTCCCCATCATCTCCCCCACTTCCCAGCTGAGCAGTGTCAGGTAGAGCTGGCAGGGGTGAGTGGTGGGAGACCTGGCTTCCCTTATGCAGCCTAGGCGTGAGCTGTTTGATTCATTATGGTTACAATCTTTAAAAAGAACTTTTGTGGGAGAGACTCCTTTGAACATAATGACACTTACTTCTGTGTAGACCTGAGTAGGATTGCTACTCTAGGGTATGTAATCCTTTTTTTGGAATTAAAATTTAGAATCAAAATTTTTCATATTCAGCCAGAAGCTTCACATTAATTTTTATATCCAATTAACTCATAACATGCACCACTTCCTCTCTGATTAAAGCATAGGTTTTCATCACTATCATTATCAACATCATCATTATCATTATTAACAAAAGCAATATACTAATTACTGAAAAACTGCAGTTCGCTCTGTGACCCAATTTTGCCTTTTCCTAGTCAAGTTCTTTTCCTCATGTAAAACAATACAGAATAGAAAAGGAACACTTAGAGTTAGATAATGATATTCACACACCAAACTATTGCCAGCGGTAGTGACTTGCATTTATGGAGAAGCCAACACAAGAATGTGTTTTATTTTATTTCATTTTAAATAGTTATATGCTTCTTCTTCACAGACCTGTTCAAAGCAGCTCACAACAGCACCTTGAAAAAAACAATAATAAAATATAAAATCATGAAAATTAACTATTCTTCAAAACTAGCCAATAAAACCCCAAAGCATAAAAACACACAAAACCCCAGAAGGATAGAAACAGACACAAGTCAAGACGTATAACCTAAAAGCTCTCTATAACATGTTGATACATCACATCACACTTTACAGTTTTCTAAATCTGCATATTTGAGACTAGAGATGGGCACGAACAGCAATACAAACCAAAAAAAGCCACGAACAGCCCAATCTACTGTTCGCGAACAAGCTGTTCATGAGGTCCCATTTTAAACTAACAGGTGGTTGTTGCAAGCCTCGCTTGTTGCTGTCCGTTGCTGTTCGTCAAGCCAGACAGTCTGGCACCTGCAATCAATTCCCTTGGCAACTTAGGCAGAGATTTTTGAACTGTCTGAACTCCTGCTGTTGCCCTGGAAACCCCAATCTAAGCCCCATTTAGCTTGATAGGCAGGTCTTCCTTTCAAGTGTGGAGTTCCAAATTTGTTACAAGGGAACAAAGACCAGGGGGGATGGGGCTCCCAGCTCTGGCTTTGGAGAGGGAAAGACAGCAGCTGTTGGCATTTTGATAGAGAGTGTGCATTGGAGCTTGAATTTTCTTCGTGTGTGGTAGGATAGGGATCTACCCCTTCAAGTTCCAGGACTGCTGCCAGGCTCTGGGGCCAAGCTATTATTTATTATTGGTAACTTGCCTGCTGCCTGCTCAGGTAAGGTTTCTGGGAATGGTGCAGTAGGGATCTTGATTTGGATGATGGCTGGAGGAGAGCCTGCTGGCCCCCACGAACAGCCAATCATGAACATGTTCATGAACAGGGCCATGTTCATGGTTGTTCGTGAGTCCCTGCTCGTGGATGGCAACGAACAACAAACATCATGTTCGTGTTTTTTTCTGTTCATGCCCATCTTTATTTGAGACCAGTTCCTAGAGCTTCCCGTTGTGATTTCCAAGTTGTACCCAGAAGTGATGTACTTTTCTCCTGCTGCTCAGAGTGGAGGCAGGCAACAGATACAATCACTGGGCCTGCTATCTTTCCTAATAAGTAAGATTCCCCATCTCCCCGGCAACTCTTCTTTTGGTTATCATATTACATTATAGAAAATGTCTCTTCTTACATCGATGGCAGAAGGTCCTAATTATGACATACACAGAGAAGAAAAGCAGTGATAATGAACAAAGTAATATTAAATTCCTAAAAGTTTAAAACTAAAAATGTGATATCCTTTTTTCGTGTTCATTTCATTTTATGTGACATTGGAAATGACTTCTCGAAGGAAATCTGGAAAGTTAATTTTTTGCTGTGATCTGTCTCCCTTGCTCTCAGTCTTGAGTAGTTTTCTTCAACACTTAAACTGTTATGACCAAATATTTAATTTCCCTCTCTTTTTGCAGAAGACTCTCAGTGATTCTTTGAAAGAGCCAAGCTTTATCTTGAGGGCTAGAGAAACAACAACGACAACAGGAATCTTGAGGAACTATAAAAACTAGCAGATGTATTAAATGTAAGCCTTTGGGAGAAGAAGGTACAGAACTTTGTTACAGACATCAGCTTTTAATTTATATTGTTATTGTACTTCTTGCTACAATGGTTTCCCCAAAATAAAGAACCATTATACAGCAAAATTGATTCCCCCCACTTCTTAACTCTATTGGAATATGTGTTGCACTGTCTGACATTCAGTCATTATGGGGTAAAATGTATTTTCTCACTGTGCTATTGTTTGTATTGACCTGGAAGAGAACCCGGCACAGAGCTAATAGCCTGGAAGCCCGGGAAACGGAGATGTGTTTGTAAACTGTTATTGGTCAAATGGCCAGGTGATTTTCTCTCAGGGTCAAGAAGACACAGGAAGAATCCTCATTGTTACTCCTTCTCCTTGCTCTCATGGTCAAAGCTTGTAGTATGTAGCAGCAAAATGTAGCTCATAGATTTTCTTATTTTGTAGCAATCCTGTATACCTTTTCCTTTAGAAGTAAATATTTTTTTTAAAAAGCAAACAGACGTTTGACTATTTATTCAAGATCCATTGCACCTCTACTATTGTAACCCATTTTCCCCCAACAAACTCAAAGGACAAACATAGGACACACTGTTCAAGAGTAGAGATGGGCACGAACCAAAATACGAACCAAAATTAATCACAAACCAGGCTGGTTTGTGGTTCGTAAACTGCGGTTCATCAGATCCCATTTCCGATGAACCGCCACAAACTTTAGGCTGGTTTGTTTGGTTCATTTTTTGGTTTGTCATTGCAGACAACCTGGTGCCAATCAATCAGTTTCCTAGGCAACAGGGGATGGACTTCCTGCAGATATTCTGCTGCCCTGGAAGTGATGATTTTCTGACCCAGATGTGATGCTTTCACGAACCAAATGAACCATTTAGCGAACCAGGGGCAGGTTAAAGAAAGTTCGTGGTTCGTGAAATTTGACAAACCATGAACCACATAGTTCAGGTTTTTTTCCGGTTCATGCCCATCTCTGTTCATGAGTAGCTCTCATTGTGGCCCTAGCAATGAAGGTGGTTGAGAGTGAAGACAGATATTTGTTGGTGTATAAGAGGTCACTGTTTTATTGGTTGCAGCTGTAGAGGTTTGGTTTGACATAGGTCAGAGGATGCGAACGTCAGATGACTCACCTGCCATCTGATGTACAAACCCATCCCTCAACCCACATCCTGAGTGGAAACACAGGGATAGCAGCAAACAGGATCTGACCTGGCCACATGCCACTGTGTGATTTCCCACAATAAATGCTTCATAGGAAATAGACATTTTACTTCAGCAACACTTAAAAAGCAGCTAAAGAATTACAATTTGTAATTGTGGACCTGTAAGTGTTTATATAAAGTGCAAGTGCAAAATATCAATTAAATTCACAATGGTCCACCATCAATATCCTATTACAATTCATATCATCCAGTAACAATATAAATACATAACATCTGTTTCTGACTTCCATTTCCAACAAAAAGGTTCCAGTCTAACAATTAACAAGGTAAGTCCATGTAAGGTCCAGATTTTCCCTGTGACCTGGGACAAGGCATGTATCTTTTAATCGTGTGGTTAGATATGGTGTGTCTTTAACTTTCTTGTTATTTCTCTATCTCTGGTTACGTAATGCTAGCACCAGGAGTTTAATTTCAAACTGAATAATTAACGTTTCCCATAGTATTGTACCCAGGCTCTTCGTTGGACTACGTGGTCCTGAGGATGGGACTGTTGTATGGTAATATAGCTCTAGGTTCAACAATAAACAAAATAAAACTTCATTTGTGCAAGAAGCATATTGGTTTCAGGATGGTTAGCAACTTTTCTTCAGTAAATAAAACAGTATGTTAATAACTTCAGACTGAGGGGTCACAATCTTTCATTCCACAACCACTCCTCTCTCTCAAATCCTCCTTTCTTTTCAGAATGTACTTTGTCCAGTTTTAATTTTATTTTGCTCAGTTAATCTTTCCCTTTTAAACTCAGGTTTCTGTCAGCTTCTTCCTCTTATAATACTCTGACAATATGAGGATTTGACTCCATCTAGCCCCTAATATGTCCTCTGTAAGTATTCTCCTTTCCTTTAAGAATCTTAATGCTTTTCACAGCACTGTGTGGGATTCTGCTTTTCCAACTGTTAACTAAACATTGTCTCTCCATACTCATCTCAGCTCCGTCCATACTCTCTCATTCACCAACCAGTCACCTCACTCACTCACCCTCCTCTTTCACCCCCTGTGGCGAAACAGGGCTCTTCCTCCCACTGGTAGACCCCGCTCTGCCTATCCCTCCCTTTCTGCCTCTGGCCAGGCACCTGAAGGGGCTGTCTCCTTTTCCTGTCTCCGGGTAGTTGCTGCCACCACTGTCCTTGTATGGGGTCCTGGTTAGGCGGGACAGCCTCCTAACCTCCCTCCTCTGCTAGTGGGCCCAAGAGGTTGGGGGACTATGTGGAACAGAAGAGCTTTCATCCTTCATAAATTCAAAAAATCATTTATTTAACTTCTAACTATGCACAGGCAAATATACAGTGAACGGAAGGAATAATAAAACAGAAACCCCTACTCTATCTCCCTCATGCCCTAATTAGATGTTGAGTAGGGCAGGCCCGATACTTTGATATCTGGGGTTACATTAGATCTACCTCTCCCCTCAGAGCCATCTCCCCCTCCACTCTCCAGCTACCAACTGTCCACTCCCAACTCCCCTCCACCGACTGACTCGCTCTCCCTCCAATCACATTCTACTCCAGAACTGGCCCCTCCCCTCTGCAGCCCATAGAAAGTTAACTCCACAAACAGAATAGCATTTCTCCACACACCGCTTGTTCTTCTGCAACTTACCAAGCATTTAAAGAAACAGACACTGGAAATTTTAAATCATTATACCATTCCTTACTGTACTGTAACCACAGCTTAGAAAGCCTCGTATCTGTGTAGTCAGAACTATGTGCTGTCCCTTTAACGATTGGTACTCATGGGAATTGTAGTCCCCCTCCAATATAGAAGTTTTATTGTAGGCTTCCTGTGAAGGTGATAAAAGGTTTTATGGTCCTCTTCCCCTCTTTGTTCAGACCCTTTCCCTCAAGGATGCAACAGTCATAATGAATTTACCGCTTGTCTACAACAAATCTGGACCAATAAAGATGTATCTTGCTTATGTTTGAACCATGCCGCATTCACTGGCTAAAACTGTGAGTAAGGATCCCTTTTACGATCTGGGTTGAGAAAGGCAGCGCGTTAGAGCTATCTGGAAGCTAGCATCTTTCCCAGCTGCTTCCAGAATACTTACAGTTCCCTGCTGGGCACATCACTGAAAGCCTCCACTCCAAGGTTCCTTAAAGAGACTCCTAAATGAGGATGAGGGGCACGTAGGCCCTATCTTCCCCCAAATTTATCCAGCCCTATGGCAAAGCCACCATAAAGTTGTGATTAAATGGGCAAAATAAGACCCAAGAAAGAGAAAAATCTGTATTGTGTCACTGTTACGAAAACCACATGCAATCTCTGAACCAAGGGAGGGGAGGTTGAGAAGCAGAATGCAGTCCAGTGGCATTTGTATTGGGCAAGTGGACTGGAGAGGGAACTTGCTCTCCAAGATCTGTCTGCCAAGACCCACCCCCTTCTCAAGCAAGTTGTGCCAGCCCCGATTGGCCGGCTGACTGGCCCAGATGCCAGGGACCTTGAATATCAGTTTTTACACTTCCACTCTGTCAATTCAGCATTTATCAAACCTGAAAAATAAGTTCTTTCCCGTTCTTGGATTTGTGTAAGTGAATTCTGACAACCATTCCAAAATGTAATCATCTATGTCACAGGCTAGCAGTGGGGACAGTTCTGACCCAAGGGATTATATAATCATCACCATAACAGAGCCAATAAGAGAAATTAAACAGAAGCAAAGTCCTAAGGGAAAAATCACAGGCCTTACCAACTAAATATAGAGATTAATAACTCCGGGGAATCAAAGTCTTTGATGGCATAGTATAATAAATATGTCAATCAAAGGAGAAGACAGGATTTTTTTTGTTACTGAAGTTTCCTTAAAAGAAAGTACAAGATTTTGATGTATACTCACTCAGTAACATGTTGCTATTTTGTTGCTTCATGTGTGTCTTCTTATGGACAAAATTCCAGTCCATTACTATCTTAAAGTCCAACAAAATTTTCCAAGATGTAAGGTTTTTTGTGTTAAAATTAGCTTCATATCCAGAGGAGTAAGATTTGACTCACCAAATTTGGGGATGGTACCTTCAACTCTAAAAATTTTTGTGGTCTTTCAAGTGGTACTGAACTTGAATATTGTTCTACTGCTGCAGACTAACATGATAACCACTTCAAACTATTTTTCTGGACAGTTTACATTATTATTCCTGAGGTAAAACCATAAGGTGAAGTTTTCCTTAGGTTTTCAGCTGGATCTTATGTGAAACCTTTATATAAAATCACATTTGTGATATCCTGAAAACTAAGATTTTCCTGAAACAGTGGGATTGGCCTTTATTATAATGACAAACTACTCAGGAATTTATCAGGCTAGTGTCTTGAAAGGTGCATTATACACCATGGCCAAGAACAGCTCCAGCCTGTCTTCTCATAAGGTGTCTGAACCTTCTCCTTTTCCTTATCTGCCATTTATCATTAATCCATTTTATTTAGGCTTTCTGGAAGGTCACCCATCAAAGTTTTCTGTTGGATCATCTCCCCTTCGGAGAGCCAGTTTGGTGTAGTGGTTAAGAGTGGCAGGAGTCTAATCTGGAGAGCCAGGTTTAATTCCCCACTCATCCACATGAAGCTAGCTGGGTGACCTTGGGTCAGTCACAGCTCTCTCAGAGCTTTCTCAGCCTCACCCACCTCTCAGCGTGTTTGTTGTGTGGATAATAATAACACACTTTGTACCTGCTCTGAGTGGGTGTTAAGTTGTTCTGAAAGGAGGTATATAAATTGAATGTTAGGTTACTATTCTGGGTTTACCCTGTGGTGTGTGAACATTGGTACAATGCAATAAATCGGGTCTTCCCTCCAGCCCTCTCTTCTGAAGCACCAACACATCCAGCTGTTTTATGAAGGGAGCCACTCTTTCATTTCCACCATTGTTATAGCCTTCCACTTGTTGTTGCTGTCTAGCTTATTCCAAAGGCACAACAGGAAAGCACTCTGGGTGAAGCTTACAGACCACACTTGACCCAGGAGATGTGTCAGGTGTTGTTTAGCCGACAGGTAGACTTTCGGTTGCCAACTCTGGCTTGGGAAATTTCTGGAGATGTGGGGATGGTACCTGGGGAGGCACTTCTGTTTCTCCTAGACTTTATGGTATCCCATAGAATCTGAAGCTGCCATTTTCACCAGGGGAACTGATCAAATTAGTCTGGAGATCAATGGAAATTCTAGGAGATCTCCAGACCCAAACTGGAGAGTGGTATGGTAACCTTAGGGTAACCCAACATATTAGCAGAACACATAATATTACGATTCCTGCCCTTTTAATCCTGATACATATGAAGAAGCTGGTTATTTAGTGAATCTGTAGTCTGTATTTCACCCTGTTCCCCAGCTCCCTACAGCGGCCACAAGAATTATTTGTTCCTCTTCTGTTGAAGAGACTTTCTGAAGGATTAAATATGCTCACCACAAGATGGCTCCCCAACAGCTACGAAATACATTGTTTTCCCATCCCATGGAGTCTGCACGGAAGGCATCGATTATCTTTTGGAAGTACTAAGCAGTTTGTGGATTACAGCCTTGTCTAATAAAATAATAGCTATTTTTACATTAAAGCCCTGGGGATCTCTTTTAAAGGTAATTCTGTTACTTTAATTTCTGTACCCCATAAAAAGCTGTTATCTAGTTTGTGCCTTTACTCATTTCCCCCCCTAGAAGACAATGACAGGCTCAAAGAATTCAAACTGATTCCAAGTCTTAAGCCTCCTGCTTTTAAAGACTAAAGAGGCTTATGCTGTTAAGTTTTTTTCCCCATTGTTTTTTTTTTAATATGAGAAACTTAAATGTTATTTGTGCTTGTTTAAATCTTTTCCACTAGTTACAGATTTGTGGGAAAGCACATCTCATATAAAGGGGCATGACTTGTAGTGGAGAGTAAGATGAGTTTTCTGAATAATAGGCAATCCAAATTAGGTTTAATTTTTTTTATTATTGTTTAGATTTTTATACTGCTTCTCCTTCGAATGAGGCCTAGTCTCGCTTCTCCAAATGAAACCTGCACAGCTTAGAATCACAATAAAAACTGAATGAAAACATATACAGTAGTGAAGTTTGCTTTATTGAATAGAACATATCCAAAACTTTATTTAAAACTTTGTTTGCACATACAGTTATCCAAATTCCACTTCAACACAAGCCCTCTCCTCCCGCTGATGGCTTGTTGCCCGGAGGATATCAAGTTGATATTGTAATTCCAGGTTTGCTTAAGCACACTTGTATCTATGGTTGCAACAGTATTCGTGATCTTTTGCTGTAGTTCTTCTGTTGTGTTTACCATCCTTTGATACCCAATATCCCCACAAAAATAAGTCTAGTGGGGTTATGTCAGCAAAGGCCTGCTCTACCCAGGGGTCATTTCATAGAAAAAGAGCTGGAGGAACTCTTTAGCATAACTTATTAGCATATGCCACGCCCTTGACATCATCAGAAGTGTGTCATTAGCATAACTGATTTGCATATGCCACACCCCCTGACATCACCTATCCTGGCTGTTTTGGACCCAATCTTGGCCATTCAGGGCTGAAATTGGGCCCAAAATGGCAAAAAGGGGCTGAAAAGGGATGAAAAGGGGCCCAAAATGGTCAGGATTGGGCCGCTGCTGAGCAGGAGAGTGATCCACCACCTGTCAGAGGCCTGATCTGGGCCATTTTGGCCCCAATCCAGGCTGAAACAGGCCCCAAATGGCTGAGTCAGGTGGGTGGGGCCACCTGACATGTGACCTCTTTGGGAAACTGCCGGAACTGTGTTCCGGCACGTTCCCCCTCGAAATGAGCCCTGCCTCTACCAATACAGCAATCTGGAAATGTTGCATTAAGAACATCTCAAAGAACAGCATAATTTTTATGACCCCGTTCAGAAGCTGTACTTATGCAAAGTTGTAAGGACGTCCTGCACATTAACTTGATTTTTTCAAAAAGCTCCACTGCCTTTTGCAGACTCTATGATGATCAGTACAGACACTGAGAAGTTACTTTGCAGATTGCATGATTTATTTCCCCCCCCCAAAGTAATGGCAGCTCTAGTTTGGGCAAGCTGGAGATAGAGAAATTGAGATTCTTGCGAGTGAGAATCAGCCACAATCATTCATATTATTCTTATCATTGATATATGTATTGTGCTGCATTTGCAGTGGCGAAGCCTCCGACATCTCACTTCTTTGAGAATAAAGGAAAGTTTTCACTTTGAGATGAAAATGCTTCACATCCCCTAGAGAGGGGAATAGTTTTATTACACACTGATCCTGTATGCCAAAGAGTGAGTCAGAGCTAGCATTTCAAATATTTAGACTAGGATCAGAGACTGCGTGTTATGTGCTGTCAATCGCTTCCAACTGATGGTAGCCCTCCCAAACATCTGATCATTGACAGCCTTGCTCAGGTCTTGCAAACTGAAGGCCCATGTCTTCCTTTATTGAATAAATCCATGTCATGTTGGGTTAGGGATACCAGGTACCCTTGTTATTTGTCTTTATGCACATGCAAAGCGCACATGTGCTCCCGGAAGAGATGTCATCATGCAGGGCTTGGGAGCACTGCAGTGGGTCGACTTTGGCCCCAAATCTGCCCACTGCAAAACGTGGGAGTGCTCCTGGGCACTGTGTGATGACATCACTTCCCAGAAGTGACATTGTGGTGCTGCCCCAGGAGTGCACCCAGAAGGCCTGCTTCCTCACTGGCAAGTTGAGTGGTGGGGGGCAAGAAATAAAAGTGGGGGACCCCCCCAACCCAATGGGAAACCTGGGGTCCCTATGCTGGGACTTCCTCTTTTCCTATTGCCTGCAATGTTTCCTAGCACTTGAGAGACCCAGATTCAAATCCTTGGGCAGCAATCCAACGGACCCTTTCCTGGGCTCAAACACTATTGAATAAAATTGAACTTACTTCTGAGTAGATCTGCTTAGGATCACTCCCTTATGCTGCTCTTAAGTGGACTTAGGACCAGTCACTATCATCCTAATCCACCTATCAGGTTGCCAACTCCAGTTTGAGAAATTCCTGGAAATTTAAGAGTGGTGCCTGGGGAGGGCAGAGTTTGGAGAAGAGAGGGAACTTAGCAGAGTTGTCATGGAAAAAGTCCATCTTCTGCAGCTGCCTTTGCCTCCAGGGATGCTGATCTCTGTAGTTTAGAGATCAGTTATAAATTCCAGGAGAAGTCCAGGCCCCGCCTGGAGCTTGTCAACCCTCCCTATGTAGCAGGGATTGTGCAACAAAAAATTGAATTCCTTTGTAGGAAGGGTGAGATAAATATTAGAGTCATCAAAATAAGGCAGAGGATTGGAAGATGGACCTCAGCGGTAGGGAAAAATGAGATGGGAAGTTAAAAGTTTAAATGGTTGGGTTTTGTGAGACAAGAAGGCATCAGATCGCAAGATCCAGTTCTATGAACCTTACAAAGCTTGGGTATGGTTAAAGGCTCTTTTCCAGGGAGGGAGGCAGAAGTAGGAGGGATGCCTTTGCCAGTTGTGCACCATCCCCCCCCTTCCTGTTTCAGATACCTTATAAAGCTTAGGCGTGGCCAAAGGTACAAGTCCTTGGGCACAAACCAAAGGGCAAGAGCTAAAGGCTTCTTGGTCCTTTGGCTCTTTGCTCATAGCTTGCAACCTCCGTCTCTGGACAAAGGCTGCCCATGAGTCCTGGACCGGCCTGAGACGTAGTTTGGTTTGCTTGATTTTTGTTTTTGTTTTATTCATTTGTTATTTACTAGTGTATTTATATAGGATATTTTCCTGTTGTGAGATACTTTGGGGGGCTCCAGAGAGAAAAGCGGGTTACAAATAATAAAATAAAATAATAAAGTAAATAAAGTAAAATAAAATAAAATAATAAAATAATAAAATAAAATAGAAATCCTGCCTCTAGTGAGACAGCAGTAACTAGTGAGTCATACCCACATGAGTCATACCCACACAACAACAACAACAACAACAACAACAACAATTCAATTTATAATTCAGCATCCCTGTGAGTGGGCTCAGGGCAAGTTACAGCAATATAACAATACAAAAACAGACATTTAAATGCACTAAAACCAGAATCATCAATATATCAAAATCCCAGGTGGCAGACCCCTCCACTCTTTCCCAATCAAAATATAAACAAGGGAGGAGAGGGAGTACAAACTAGTGTTGCACTGTGACTTCACATATGAGGGGGCAGATGATTGTGTAGCCCTTCCCCCTTGACATGAGACTGGTAGGAAGGGATTTCTAAAAAAACCTTAGACTGACCTTAGCCGTATGCCTCCTACTCACATGAATTCAGCAGCTATTCCCTTGGCAGCAGATATTCCATGAGCAGCTGCTCCAGAGATACCCACTGTTGAGTCATCTGAAATGGTGGGAGTGTACATTTGCATGCTCATAGCAAGGCCAGCATAAGGGCATGTATCTTTTTATTCTCTGGAGCACAGAGCTGCTTTATGCTCAATCAGAACTTTGGTCCATTGAGGTCCGTATTGTCTACTCAGATTGATAGTGGATCTCGAGCGTCTCAGGCAGGAGGTCTTTCACATCATCTCCTGCCTGGTCCTTTCAAGTGGAGATGCTGGGGATAGAACCTGGGACTTGCATGCCAAATAGATGTTCTGTCACTGAACCATGGTCCCTCTGACCTGTCCCCAGTGGATGGGGGGGGGGAAAGAAGTTTGAAAGCTCAATGTCTGTCCCTTGCCATTTCCTAGGGCTTGTATACAGAATCAAGGGCATCTGTTGATTCAGACTCTGTTGAATCAGTTATTTCCTACACATTCAATGACCAAAGCCCTGTATACTGTGTAATTCATGTACAATGTACACTTGATTTTTTTATTTTTAAAAGACCAACATTGAGAAATTCCCATATTATATTCAATGTGTGTACATCTAAACATGTAATATGAACCCTACATTTATCCAGATACTGGTTTCAACTGTATTTTCAACATTCATTGGCTCTTTCTTACAAAGGTGTAGGTACGCACATGCAGGATGTACGGCTGTTCATGGGAATAAAGTTCAAGTCCGCCTCTATTAGGGGAGAAAAGCCTGCACAGTTCTTCCCTCCCTCCAGGCTCAAAGCTACAGACTGTGGCCAACTGGGAAATAGAAAGCCTTGAAACAAGAAGGAATTAAGATTTGTATTGCAGAACCAATGATAAAATCATGAAAGTTGTAGGCACAGCCATCTTTATTTTCTCCTCATTAGATTCTAATTGTACATGCATTTCAGCAGAGTGTAAGCATTCGCTATAATAATTAACATGGCAAGATGCAAGATTTATGCTTTCAGATTATTAAGCAGGAGGCTGTTTCTAATTATTATCCCATCCTCCTCCTATAAATGTTCATGAACTTTGCATGCATTCTACTTTGCAACCTTCCAGGTGATGCCCCTTGTTTAATAACACCCATTGCACAATATCTATCAATTCTATCTGTCCCAGTATTTCATGTCTCTGGATATCAGAGAAAAAATGAATGGCAAAGCATACTCAAGAATCAGTATAGTTTACGACCCATATCATTCCATTCTTGCTCCATGTACATTGGCTCCCAAATCGTTTCCAGGCCCAATTTAAAGTGCTGGAATTGACCCTTAAAGCCTTCTATGGCTGGGGCCAGCTTACTTTAAGGACCATGTTCTCCCACATCAACCCACCCAACCACTCCAGTTCCTTCTTTTGGTGCCTCTACCATCTAATGCTGGATGGGTGGAAATCTCGGAAAGGACTTTTTTGGAACTCCTTCCCCATGGAGATTCCTTATATCATTATCTTCAACCAGCAGGTAAGGACTTTTCTGTTTTATTTGGATATCCCTTAATAACTGTTATCAGTCCCCACTCAGTCTGCATGTCAAGGTGTTTATGTATTATATATATTTATTTGTTTTAATATTTGTATTTTACCTTGACCTGGATAGCCCAGGTGAGCCTGATCTTGTCATATTTCAGAAGCTAATCTATACCAAAGAGAAAGTTTTTGGTCTCCCTAGGAGGTTCCCTTTGAATTAGGTGCAGATTTCAGAAGCTAAGCAGGATTGGCCTTGGTTAGTAATTGGATGGGAGACCTCCAACAAAGACCAGGGTTGCAGAGGAAGGCAATGGCAAACCACCTCTGTTAGTCTCTTGCCATGAAAACCCCACCAAGTGTCACCATAATTCAACTCTGATTTGAGGGCAGGATTTTGTTCATTTCAGGCACCTGCTAAGTCTGTAGAAATGTGTGTTTTAAGCATCCATGGCCCCAATTTGCTGATTTAAGTATCCACAGTTCAGGATCAAGTTGACTATTAAAATATATGCATCATATTATAAAATAGGCATAGAACAAATATGAGTGGAGACTAGTCACATGCAATCTTGGCCTTTGCTGAAAAGGGCACCCCCTTGTTGATTTCTCCTCTTCCTTTCCACATTCCTATCTACACATGAATGGAAGGGGACGAGAAATACTTGTTGGGATGCCATCACAATACAAGGTTTGGTGATCCTTCACAATACAGAAGTAGTGGAGAGAATGTGAAATGGGAATGTCATTTTTGGAGGCAACCAATGTCACAAATAACGTCTGGTTTCACCCTGAGCCTTGCTGCAGTCTGACTTGAGGGCTCTCCACCACCATATTTGTATTTCAAACACTGTTTTAATGTTTGAAATGTTTGTTGCCTTGGGGATCCCGAGTTTGGTAGAAAGGCAGCATAGAAATATTTAAAATAAATAAGTAAAATTTTCCTACGGGGAAAGGAGGGCATCTCATTGGTCTGAGTGGCAGGACATTTCAAGATGGCCCCTATTACAAGAAGTAATAATGGAAAAAATGTGGCATTTTGTATACGCAATGCTACAGGAAGCAAGCAGACTCACAAAACGGGCAGCACTGGCACCAATCCTCCATCAAGTTTCCAAAGAACATAACACAAAGTTCTGTAGCCCCTCTGCTCCCTCAGCTGCTTCTCCTTTAGCTAGCTCTAGCTAAACCTAGAGATGGGCATGAACAGCAATACGAACCAAAAAAAGGCCACAAATAGCCCAATCTGCTGTTCACAAACAAGCTGTTTGTGAGGCCCAATTCTAAATGAACAGGTGGTTGTTGCAAGTCTCACTTGTTGCTGTTCATTGCTGTTTGTCAAGCCAGACAGTCTGGCACCTGCAATCAATTCCCTTGGCAACTTAGGCAGGGATTGTCTGAACTCTGTCTGAACTCCTGCTGTTGTCCTGGAAACCCCAATCTAAGCCCAATTTAGCTTGATAGGCAGGTCTTCCTTTCAAGTGTGGAGCTCCAAATTTGTTACAAGGGAGCAAAGAGCAGCGGGGAGGGGGGCTCCCAGCTCTGACTTTGCAGAGAGTAGAGAGGGAGAGAGACAGTTGCTGTTGGCATTTTAATAGAGAGAGTGCATTGGAGCTTGAATTTTCTTTGTGTGTGGTGGGATATGGATCTACCCCTTTAGGTTCCAGGGCTGATGCCAGGCTCTGGGGCCAAGCTACTATTTATTATTGGTACCTTTCCTGGTGCCTGTTCAGGTCAGGTTTCTGGGAGTGGTGCAGTAGGGATCTTGACTTGGATGATGGCTGGAGGAGAGCCTGCTGGCTCCCACGAACAGCTAACCACAAACATGTTCGTGAACAGGGCCATGTTTGTGGTTGTTCATGAGTCCTTGTTCATGGATGGCAACGAACAATGAACATCATGTTAGTTTTTTTTCCTGTTCATGCCCGTCTCTCGCTAAACTCTCAGCTCTCCGACTAGCATTGCCCACATTCCAGTGGGAAAACTCATGCCCCAACATTTCACATAGGAAAATCGGAACAAGCTTCTAGTATTTCAGTTGTGATTCTATAGATTATTACCCAAACCATTCTGCTATTACTCATTTCTGAAGACTCTACTTCAGAGGTCCTCAATCTTGTTGCATCTGTTGGCACTTTGGAGTTTTGAGAATGGGGAATGGATGCCACCAGACAATGGCTGCTATGTGCGGTGCTTGGGCAAATCACAAAACGTTGGGAGGTTGCAAGCCAAGGATCATCCTGTGATCTTGCAGACACAAAGGCAATGACTGCCAAGGAACTGGCCTCCCTTAGTCCATTCCTTGGCTTTCAAAACTTTGGTTCAGGCTTTTGGCCTAGTAACCCTGGGAACTTGCTGAAATTTTGAGCTAGCTGTTCCCAGAGAGATAAGCTTCGAGATGATATTCACAGAACCCAGGTTTGGATGAGATCATAACAATAAGACACCATCAAGTCCATGAACAGGAGAGTGGGAAGTTCATCTTCTATATTACATCTCATGAGCACTTAGTCCGGTGGGAGCTAGTTGCTCCAATTTAAAACACGTCTCAGCTGCAGAGGGATATGGTTCCATGCCTTAGCAGCACCCTGATTGGACCATCAGGATCAGGCTATGTTGAGGGCAACATGGCATAAGAGAAAGATCTTCAGCGTGTTCTTTGCTCTTGGGCTAATATTTGATTAGGGTGTCACCTCTAAGCCATCTTACTCTTGGTCTTTACTTGGAATCCCTTTTGGACTGGCCAGTTGGAGAGCCAGTTAGGTGTAGTGGGTAAGAGTGGCAGGATTCTAATCTGGAGAACCAAGTTTGATAGTTTGATTCCACACTCCTCCGCTTGAATTTATTGTCAACCCTTCTTTTCCAATTAGTTCCTGAAAACATTGTGATCCCTGTAGAGTTCATTGCACATTTGGCTCCAACTGCTTAACATGGAGATCAAACTCTATCATAACTGCAAATGTAAAATATCGGTGGTCATGTGAACCTATCCCACATTAAAATTTAAAAGGATTTAATTGACAAAAAAATCAAAATATAATCCATCCCCTTATTGGCAATGAGGACTTCATTTTTAAGAGATAAAGGACATAATCCAAGCAGTTCCTCGTGCAAGGGTCTACATTGAGTCGCTCTACACAATACTTTGGACACATGTTCTTCATGCGTTGGGAGACACGTTAGCCAGGAAGCATAGTTTTAAGTGACAGAGCCAGCAGAGATTGCTCTGGAAGGAACAGACTCCCTCACAGCCCTCTGCCACCTCTGCCATCTCCCCTTCTGGAGCCTTTGCCGTGCTGAGGCTTAGTTAATTCAAAGTCGTAAACGGAGAGGGCAGCTGGGTAAAAGCTCTGGAAGGGGAGAAAGTCCAGCATGACCGAGGTGGCAGAGGGCTCTGAGAGAATTCACCCCCTCTGGAATGATCTCCACCAGCTCGGTTTTTTAAAACTATGCTTCCCAGATAACATTACATCTTCCAACACTTGACAGACATGCACTCTGGAGTCTCATATAGAGAGACTCATTGTCTTGGTGGCTGATATTGCAAAAGCAGGACTTCCTTTCAGGATATGGCTCACTAGAGTGTAAACACCACTTTTTTAAGAGCAAGAGTACAGCTTTGGAAAATTATGGTCTCTAGTTGGAGGCCTGTGGATAAGTGCTTTTTATGCATCTTTTCTGGTGAGTAGCCTTGCTGGAAGACATGAGAAAACAAGACTCAATGGAAAGGACAATAACACTAAGAAAAGCGGAAGGCAGTAGGAAAAGAGGAAGACGCAGGGCTTTTTTTTCAGTGGGAATGTAGTGGAATGGAGTTTTGGCACCTCTTAAAAATGGTCACATGACTGGTGGCCCCACCCCCTGATCTCCAGACATAGAGGAGTTTAGATTGCCCTCCACGTGGCAAAGAAGGCAATCTCAACTCCCCTCTATCTGGAGATCAAGGGGCGGGGCCACTAGCCATGTGACCATTTTCACTGAGGGTGATTTAAACTTTAAAAAACTCCCCCCTTGTTCCAGCTGACCCAAAGTGACATCATTGTGCGGTCTTGAGTTCCACCACTGAGTTCCACCACCTCTTTTCCCAGAAAAAAAGCCCTGGGAAGACCCAACATAAGATGGCTTGATTCAAAAAAGGAAGTCACATCCTTCAGTTTGCAAGACCTGAACAAGGATGTCAACAACAGCATTTTGGAGGTTGTTAATTCATAGAGTCGGAAACAACTTGGTGGCACATGACACACAGCCTTGTTGGTGTGCAATAGAAGAGCAAGGATTAGGTCCAGTAGTACCTGAAAGACTAGCATGAATTCCAGGGTGTGAGTTTTCCAGAGTCAAAGCTCCCTTCATCAGATACAGGTAGGAATTGAGATCCCTGAGCCTTTATATCCCAGTAAGAAGGTGGGAGGAGAGTTGCAAAGAAGGGAGTCAGATGCAAAGAATTCAGTTTGGTGTAGTGGTTAAGAGCAGCAGGACTCTAATCTGGAGAATTGGGTATGATTCCCCATTCCTTTGTTTGAAGCCAACGGTGTGACATTGGGTCAGTCACAGCTCTTCCAGAGCTCTCTCAGCCCCACCCACCTCACAGGATGAGTGTCGTGAGGATAACAGCACACTTTCTAAATTGCTTGGAGTGGGTGTTAAGTTGTCCCCAGTGGCTGTATATAAATTGAATGTTGTTGTTGTTGTTGTTGTTGTTGTTGTTATTGTTGTTGTTAAAGGCACAATGCAAAATGTTATCAGTTTGATTAGAGCAGAACTTAGCATTTGCAGTGAGCTAAGAATCCCATGACCCTATTCAATCCTGGTGGGGTCCGTTGTTCTTATATGTTTCTCTGTTTGAGGACTGTATCCATACACCTTGTACAGATTATCCTGAGATCTTGAATGTTTAGACTTAATAGACTCTAGGCAACTATAACAGGTACAGCTTATAAACATCCATTAACTACTGTACGCTAGGCCAAAAACAAATGGTTGCATATCCATTGGAAAATACAAATATTTCAGTATGCACAGCTGGTCCCTAAATACTAGGGATTTATGAAGTAACTTCTTGGGCTTCCACAATCCTATCTAAATACTGTAGAGAAAGATATGACAATTCAGGCTGTTCGGTTATGAGCTGAGGAAACAGCTCTGCTTATCATTGAGGCTCTTGAACGATCAGCACCTCGCTGAGAAAAAGATTTATGGCTAACCTTTGCTAGGTCAGTGGCAAATAACGGTGGGGAAATGTTTCTTACAGAACAGGCAGTCAGGTGGCTCAACGGGAAATTAGATATGTTTCCTGGCTTAGCAGGTAGTTGAAAATCTGATTGAAATTCAGGATCTCAGACAACAACAACAACAAAAATCTTCTGTGCCTAGTGGATGGTCGGGCCATTGCAAAACTGCTGTGCACTGTGATGTTTTCAGCACAACATGCACTTCAGAGAAACAGTAGGGCTTTGATTTGATGTGATGTGTTGCTACAGCATGGGGGCATCTACTCCCGACAAGCAGTGCAAATGATATAATTCTCAAGTGTACACTATTGAACATCACTCTCTTCCTTTGAAGTGTCCTTCAATTACCTTGGAGGGTCCAGAGTTATAAATAAACATCCCGTCAATAGCCTTTGTCTTTGTCGTTCTGTCCGCAATCTCCCAGGATGCCTGTGAGCTTTGCCAAACAAACTGGGAAATCTCCATGGACAGGGTCAACATGGCACCTTTATATTGCAAGTATGGAACAGTTGTGGGGGTTTTTTATCAAAAAATGATTGCAGAAGCTCCCCCACTGTGCTTTGTTGTTGTTGCTGGACACTAGACACACACTGTCTAGGGGCTGGAAAAAAGCAGACACTAAAGAGTTATGCGAGTCCTTTGGACTGGCTCCTGTCCCTTAACTAAATCAATATTTTTATAACTAGAGGTGAACAGAAAGAGGTGAAGTACATATTGTCGGCACTGTATTGTAGTATGCTTCCGATACCAAAATTGACAGATGTATCCACCAATCTCAGAAAATTCTTACCTCACCCATGTTGTTGTGTTACTTTTTGTTGTTGTTGTTGCAGCTGCTGCTGGCCAAGTAGCTGGAGCTGAATGGATTTCTCAAATCAAACTGGAAGCCAAGGGGCATATGTTACTCTAATATTTCTAACTCTGTGCTCATTTCCACACCCTGTCCCAACCCTCTAAGCCACCTCTCTTTTGCAGTACCCAAGTCAGTAACCACCTACATCTGCACCTCTTCCAAAAGAAGTACACACAGTGCCTCAAAAAGGAGAAAGAAGCACCACCAACTTAAACAGTCATGTTATGTCCATGGAAATGGCATTTTTGTCTTCAGCCACAGCAAAACATATCAGCTGTTGCTGTCTGTTCAAGTGATTACTCTGAACGGAGGTTAAAGCATTTGCACATTGTGACAAAGGGTCATATAACCTCACTCCCTTATAGCTCACTTTGCCCTGACTAACTGTGTCAGATAACCAAATGAGATTGATCGCATAGTGATATTACCATGTTTTCTATGAAAACTCCAATTTCTTTGGAAATCAAAAGAAAAAAATGGATCCAGAGAAGCAGAACAAAAACAATGGCAGAAAATGGTACAAGGAAAGGCAAAAATCCCCATAATTAGGTTTGGGTGGAGGAAGAAACTTTTAACCAGCACCAGCACTGCTTTTGCCTCAAAAAACCAAACAATATTCTAGACATTTCTAAAATCATCATTTTCAATGTTTAGTTATTTTTCATATATTTTCTATATTTATATCCCACTTTTTTACAGAGTACTCCGGGCATTGTGAAACAGTCACTGGCTAATTCCGCACACATTAGATAATGCACTTTCATTGCACTTTATCAATCGTTTGAAGTGGATTATTTGTTCTGCACACAAAAAATCCATTCCAAATGATCTATAAAGAGGATTGGAAGTGCATTATCCAATGTGTGCAGAATCACTCAGTGTTAAAAAATAAAGAGCAACATAAAAATATTTTGTCAAACATGTTTAATGGAGAGATTGTCCATCATTGACCACTTCGTCTCATGTCCTGCATGCTGCTTGAAATCAGGGAGCCAATTGCTCGCTAATATGTTTGGAGGCATAGGGACGAATTCAGGTATGTGGGTTTTCAGGAGTAGGTAGCTAAAAGGGGAAACCAATCTGTTTGAGAATTTTACGTTGAGATTCACTACTGAGATGACTTCGTGTGTCCATGATGCCTGCCCAATACTTAGCTGATTGTGTGCTCAGTTACTGTGGGCCAAGCTACAAGTGACGAATGACACTTGAACGGCAAGTGGATTGAGTGGAGGGCAAGTGAACAGGGAGAAATACACTTGCTGTTCAAGTGTCATTCATCACTTGTAGCTTGGCCCTGTGATCACTTCATGAATCGACGTACTGACTGTGCAGCAGTAAAAAAAAAAAACAGCAGGGGAGTGTTTTCTGTAAGGTTATTTGAAGGATACGTCTGATTGACCAGGTGCAAAATGGGGGCAAACTCTGAGTGATTCTGTGTTTGACAAAGATCCAGAGGAGTTATCCATGTTAGTCTGTAGTAGCAAAATAGTAAAGAGTCCAGTAGCATCTTTAAGAGTAACCAACTTTACTGTAGCATAAGCTTTCGATAACCACAGTTCCCCTCGTCAGATGCAGTAAGTGACTTGAATAACACAATGAATGCCTCTTCTCTGGTAATCAAGATTTAGTTTGTGAAGCACAAAAGTGGCCACTGGCCATAACTTCTTTCTTACTTATTTACCATAGTGTAGCCTGGCTCTCTAGCCAGGTGGTGGTGGAGAGTGCCCTCAAGTCATTATGACAACCCTTGGTGTGGTTTTCATGGCAGGAGACTAACAGAGGTCTTTTCCAGCGACTTCCTCTGCAACCGTGGCTTTCAATGGAGGTTTCCCATCCTATTATTAACCAAGGTTGACCCTGCTTAGCTTCTGAGCAGGCGCAAAACTCTTTAGCTTGAAGTGAACTTGTTTGCCCCCCCCACCCCATCCATTCAGAAGGAGCTCACTTCATCTATCATCTAAGTTAAATCAAGGTAAGTTTGCCTGCTGACTGAGTTTGTGAAAAAGTACACAACGTGCAGGATTTAATTGGGGGTGGAAGAAAATGTAGATAAATCTTGATTCTATGTCTGCCATTCCAAACAGTTTGACCGAAATTAAGAACCTGGTTACACACTATCTTCTTTATGTAGGGAAAAACAAAGAGCGCTACTCTGCCTGTAGAGAACTCTTAAATCTCTCTCCACAGTGTCCCTGTAGGCAGGGAAGCTTTGACAGGTTTAAAAGTCCTGTCTCACTCCCCATTTTTTATTGCCCTCTGTGAAAGAAAGGTGCCCAAGTGTGTCAAACTCACAAGAGTCGCTCTTTGCCAGAAGGAAAGAGTCCTCTCATCTCTACTGCTGGGCTTTTTTCTTCATTTGTTTTAATCTTCCAGTGTTTATCGCAAGCTGCTAATCTTCCTTGTCCCTTTCCTGATAAACACCCGAAAATTTCTTTTTAAAAAAATCCTAAACAGAGAAGTCAAGACAATTTCTTTTATCTAGAAAGGATAGACTTGAGTACTGCGGAAACCTTTTACTTGCCAGGTTATATGTAGCCAGGCTGAAACGCCACAGGACTTACCCCTGAGCAAACATGATTAGGCGCTCGCTGCAAATCTGGTGGCAGAAGTTATGGGCTGCTGTGCTTCTTGGCGTTTTTTGTCTCGTAGAAACTGGTTTCC
This sequence comes from Eublepharis macularius, assembly GCF_028583425.1. NCBI lineage: Eukaryota > Metazoa > Chordata > Lepidosauria > Squamata > Eublepharidae > Eublepharis > Eublepharis macularius. The sequence goes on along the minus strand of NC_072792.1, from coordinate 18,137,698 downwards.
TCACACTCAGGGCTGAGCATTGCAATTTTTCTTTGAGATGCAGAGAGAGACTTCTTTGTGTGTTTCTAGGAGGCGGCGTGACATTCCATGTGGTTTTCAGTCCCCTTCTGCAATTGTAAATAGTACTCAGGTGCTGGTATGTCATATGGAAACGGTGATAAACTGCTGGTGGTAATTGGGTTCACTCTAAGTTTGGCATCGGCATTATCCTGGGAAGAAACTGTGAATAACATTGGTCGTTTCCGCATGCTGATTTACATGTGCGAAATTGGTGGAGCTAAAGACAACACTTCAAAATAGGTAGGCGCCCGAAACCAGTATACGGAAATAACCTATTAAAAGCAAGGTATGGAGCAAAATGCTGATGGTCTTTGAATATATATGTATGCAACCATATATATTTAAATACTCTGTGCTCTGTAAAAAAACAACAACAACTATATAGGTTATAAAAATGTCAAAATCTGTATAATGTACAGTCATCAATTCATATCTCTCTTTCCTTCCTTCACGTTATTTTCCTCAGTTGTGATAATTCCCACATGTCTTCAGCCACCCCTGAAAATAAACTCAGTTGCGATTGCTCTGCTATTAATAATTACAAACACCTGACGTGCCATAGCAGAACATTGTTTAAATTGTAGTACAAAGGACATGCATTCAGATAATAAGCACTTTTTTTAAAAAAGCCTTGTTCATAAGTGAAAGAAGCCAAAACTTAATTGGTATAGAAGTATCTGTGGACGTTCCTAGTATCAACACATCTAATGCAGTGTGAAAGGTCCACCAATCACTGAATCGTCGTTGTGAAACACATACCACAAGCTTAAACTGGTCTAATAATAATTTCCTTTCCTCAAAGAACCTTGGGAATATTAATTCTGAGAGCCAACCTACAAAAGATGAATTACATGAGGAGGAGCATGTGAAGGGAGTCAAAATGATAGCCAGGAAGCTGAGTTTTAAAAGAGATCGGAAGGCTTTGTCAACTTCCCCTCTCTACAGAGCCAGGGAATTGGCTGCTCAGAGGTTTGTTAATTTCCTCTTTGCCTCCTAGAAGGGGAGGTAAAACTGACAGAGCCTTCAGGAGGCAAAGAGGAAATTAACAAACTCTCTGAGGAGTGATTTTTCTGGCTGTGTAGAGAGGAGAAATTGACAAAGCCTCCCGATCTCTTTTCAAACTCAGCTTCCTGGCTAATATTGTGACTCCCTTCATGTGCCCTCATGTAATCTGTCTCTTGTAGTTTGGCTCTGAGAAGGCCATAAAGGATCACTAACAAGGACAATTCCCAGGACTTTTAGGAGGAAGACATCACAGTTAAATTGCCCTAAAACAATTGGCAGGGTAGAGTATCTATTCCGCTTTCTCATAGGATTAACTAACTATAGCATTATTCTCTTTCATATATCTGTCTACAATTGTGTGTGTGAATGAGAGCTCTAGGCAAGACAAATTTTTCTTCTCGGTAGACTCTAGGAGGATCCTTACGTACCATTAGACCAAGCAAGAACTCTACATATATCTGGTTTTAATGCATCAGTGTGACCCCGATGTAATGGGGGCCATTTACACATGACCTACCGGCCTCCAGAACGTTGTGCAAAACATGTGGAAGATAGCATTTTCTTGCACAAAATCGCGCCAGGAAGATGTGATCATCCAGGAGTTTTGTGCGACATCGCGTCTTCCTGGCACGATTTTGCACGAGAAGACGCTATCTTCCATGAGTTTTGCACAACGTTCTGGAGGCCGGTAAGTCGTGTGGAAACAGCTGTGGTCTTTTTCCAAAATACAGCAGGAGGGCACATTCAGAAAGCAAAACTGTGACCATTTTTACACATCTTTAAAATAGCACCCTGAAAATGGAATCGTAACTGCCTGCATCTGTTTTGGAAAAGGTGACGTCAGAAATCACGCGAAGAAGCCGCCAGCGTTTGGTGGGTGTGGTGCTATTTTTAAGCCGTGTGGAAACGGCCACATCAGAACATAGCAGAAGAAGCAGTCCTGCAGTTATGCAGTGCAGTTAACGGTTATGTAGATGATAGCTAGAACCTTGAACTGAAACTGGTGATTGATAACCAGTTGGGTGTCTGCAGAAAGGGATATGCAGACTCCGCTTAGATCCTGATAATTAGGGCTGTGTATCCAGATTCTTTTCTTTATAATTTCTGATCCAGACTTGGGGAGGGGTGGTTATGGTGATTACTCATTTCTGGGTAGGATATTACCAGTTCGGAAGTCAAAACCATTTGTTTGTTCTTCAAGACCATTATTTTAAATTCAGAATCTACTCAAGAGTTTGGGGCAGCTGCTTATAAAGATAATGGGGCCCGATTTGTACAAAACACAGTCCCCTCTCTAATCTAAAGACCCCCTAAGTTTAAAGCAGATTGAACAAAGAGTTGATTTTGCAGACCCCTGAAGTTGTTCCCTCTCTGAGCAGCTGCACTCCTTCCTCTCCTGATTTGTAAAACAGTGTCTGCCTAGCAGGAGAGCCCCAGATGGGCATTGACATAAAAAAAAGCCCTGCCTGCATTTGTTTAATTTCCCTACTCTTACAGTGACTAACAATAAAAACTTTTACATATCTGTTGAAAATTATCCATTTGCCCTGCTTCCTTGTGGTCTCCTTAACAAAGCAAGGAACAAGATTTTTCCGTTATTTCCTAAGGGGGACTTTTTCAGGCGAGGGGGCTGGAGTCATTGTTCTTCAACCAAATGTCACCAAAATTGTGGCAGAGATTCTTCTGCATGTTCACCAACGGACCTCCAAGTTTCAAGCAAACTGGACAACAGGTTTGGATTCTACAGGCCCCTGAACAAGCCCAGGCTTTCTGTATTCAGAGGGGAAAAAACTTTCTCTCCATTCCCCAAAGGAGTGGGGAAGGAGAACGGCAGGTCTGTACAGCATGGGATTGGCTGAGAGAGTTCAGTGTGCCCCTTGCAATGATTTGATTGCAAGGAAGAAATGCCATTGTCCAAGAAATCAGTACATTGACCAGGAGTGCTCTATGAGCTCCTCCTTTGCAATGAACTAATTGGAAGGAAGAACCACCACAACCACATGCTATTCATGCTGCACAGCTGGTAAGCAACAGAACGTGAAAAAAAGGAACTTGTTTTCAGGGAGGGTGTTTTATTACTATCATATATCTTGAATTTGCGTTACTGTTCCAGAAATTCAAGGCCATGATTCGAAACAGGGGTTTCTGTGTGTATCTTCAGCTTAGACATTTTGTTTTGTACATCACGATCAATAATAGCTGAGCCACAGCATTCTGTACCAACTGGACTTTCCATGTTGTCTTTAAGGGCAGATTCCATTTACATAATCTAGCTTGAGGTAACCATAGCATGGATCCTTGTAGTCAGGTCAATAAAGTAAAGTTAGGGGGCATTTTTGGAGCTGAGTTGTTGGAAAGCCTTTTTTTTTCAGATTCATCAGCTTACTTCTCCAGCAATAGAGTTGGATCAAGTATCATTCCTAAGTTCTGATCCAAATCACCAGAAGTCAGTTGTGTTGTGTGCTGCCTTTTTAAAGAGTCTATCCCAGTTGGTCTCAGTGTGGGCAGGAGTGTAGGAGGGACACAGGCTGATTCCGCACACGTTGGATAATGCACTTTCAATGCACATTATCAGTCGTTTGAGGTGGATTTTTTGTTCCGCACACAAAAAAATCCGTTCCAAATGATCTATAAAGAGGATTGGAAGTGCATTATCCAACGTGTGCGGGATCACTCACAGTTTCACTTCCCTGCTCTAAGCTTGCAGGAGTGCAGGGCCTAACAAGAACTCTTAAGAACTAGGTCAGGACAATCCTGGACTTAGATATAAGTATTCTTATATCTTTTCTTCCAAGCCAAGCTACCTGCCCTAGAGTTACTCTTAATAAAGAAACCTTCATGTTTAAGGAACTGGGTGTCTTGTTGCTTGCTCCACTACACCGTAAGCTGGACCCCATCGAAATTGGGGACAAAAATGTCTTTCAGGACCTCAGCTTTCCTAACCAATATTACTTCCATCTTACCAGGATTCTGTTCCAGCTTGTTAATAGAGATGGGCACAAACCAAAATACTAACCAAAATTTGTGACGAACCAGGCCGGTTCGTGGTTCGCGAACCAGTGGTTCATCAGATCCCATTTCTAATGAACCACCACGAACTTTGGGCTGGTTCGTTTGGTTCATTTTTTGGTTCATCACTGCAGACAGCCTGATGCCGATCAATCAGTTTCCTAGGCAAGAGGGGATGGACTTGCTGCAGACCTTCTGCTGACCCAGAAGTGACCTGCTGGCCCGGAAGTGACAATTTTCTGACCTAGATGTGACATTTTCACAAACCAAACAAACCAGTTCGCAAACCAGGGGCAGGTTCATGAAAGTTCATGGTTCATTGTTCGTGAAATCTGATGAACCATGAACCACATGGTTTGTTTTTTTCCCAGTTTGTGCCCATCTCTACTTGTTAACCCTTAGCCATTGAACAATAGCAGTTAGACATTGGTTCAGAGTCTGTATAGCATCACCAGATGATTTGAATTAAGAAATGTAGATCTGGGTGTCATCAGCATACGGATGACCCCCTATTCCAACCATGCATGATTCCTCCAAAGGACTTTATGTAGATATTAAATAGCATGGGGAACGAAACTGAGCCTTGGGTAACCCAAAAGGCATGTTTCACACTGTAGAAAATGTGTAGACAACAGCAACCTTCCAAATCCTGCCTCTAAGGAATGATTTGACTCAATCCAAAGCACACCCCTTAATCTCTATTTCTAATGTCCAAATGTTTCAACAGGGTGGCACAGTCCAGTGTCTCAAAGGCTGCTGATAAGTCTAATAAGATTTGTCAAAGAGGCATTGCCTTTGTCTACATTTAGAGCCAGGTCACCTGCTAGGGACAAAAATTATATTTCTATCCCTATAGAACAGCCTGAAACCAGACTGAAAAGGCCTGGAGTTTCCCTGCAACTGTTCCCCCCCCCTATCATTTTGGCCTGTAAAGGATAATGGGACACATCATTCTTCTCTAGGGATGGTTTGTTTTTTAGCAAGAAATTGATGATTGCCTGTTTTGGGGGCATGAAGTGAGATGACCTGGCTCAGTGATTGATTTCTAGTGGGCATTAGGAACTGGTTGGTGTGATCTTAATATGATGTAAGTATCCAGGACAGAAAAGGGTCTAACGTGCAAGTGGTGGCCTTCATAGATCTCATGTTCCTGTCAGCATCCATTTAAATAAGCAGAGCAAATGGGTCCATCAAGGGATGCTGTGTTGTTGGTTTCTAGTGTCTTAGGTTTATTATAACCAGCAGTCTCAAGATTATTCAAGAATCCAAATTAATCTTTGGGGAACTGATTTCTATACCATTGGAACGAATATCTTAATCATGTTTCCTCCTGAGGAAAAAAATTACATGTTTTCTATGAAAGGTCTTACACATTATCTGTGTAAGACAATGTTTGTTTCACTATTGAAGCATGATTTTGTGTCAACTGTTATGAGTTACAGCTATTTAAAAACCCATTGTGTATGATACTGGCTTCAGTGTGTGGGTATTATAATATGCAGCATATTATGTTATGATATTTTTATTAAACTACTAGATGGTACCCCCTAGTCAGATTTCCCATCATGCAACCACAATATAAAAATTAAACAGTTAAACGAATGTATTGTCGAAGGCTTTCACGGCCGGAGAACGATGGTTGTTGTGGGTTTTCCGGGCTGTATTGTAGCCAAGACCACGGCAATACAGCCCGGAAAACCCACAACAACCATAGTTAAACGAATACTACCACTTTTGTTGAAAAAAAAACTTTTAAAGAATTACATGAATATTTTTGAACCTTTCCTTAGTTACAGGCATAAGCAAAATCACTGATCTTGTACTCTCCATTTTATTTCCTACTCATTGCTTTTCACTCCCTTACTATTTCAATTTTTCATGAAGATGGGAACAAGGCATTTTTCTTCCATACCAAATATGAACTTTTATTTCTCTATAGAGGCTTGCTGAGTGTGAACAGAAAACTGATTTTCTTCGGAACATTTGTTAGCTCTTTTTATGCCTTCAGATTAATAGATGTGCCACTAACAATGAATTAATCTTACTGTTATTTAATGTGAAAATTACTATATCTCATTTTCTATCACCTGTATGCTGGAGTTGACCCAGCATTTTCATCTCACAAAGGATTTTTTTTAAAAAATTGTAAGTTCTATTTATGTATTATAAATTAATTAAATATGTGACTCAGATTGGTGTTCTCAGTTTCCCAGCAGGGCAGTGGCACTTTGTGATAATTTCTCTTTTAAATTAAAGCATCTCTTCCCACAAGATTTTTTTTTAATTCAAAGGACGGCCGTTTAACCAAGCAACAAACATATGGAATAGAAAATGTATGTCTGATTACAGTATGATTGATATACCGTAATGGAAATGCTTCGTTAAAAATGCCATGGCAAAGATATTCCTTACAAGCAAAATTTCATGATTTCCAACAGCTAAGCAGCATAGATGGTTTTATTTTGCACAAGAGCACAATTCTTTTTTATTTTAATATACTCCAGAAATGCAACTGTAGAAGAAGCCCAGATTCTAATATTTTGTATTCCTGTGTGATAACTGTTTTTATAGTATCAAAACCCAAAATTATACCCACCATCTCAGATCAAGTCAGTTCATAACTTAACAGATCTATCCATGGCCGTTTCCAGACGGCTTACCTGCACCCTGGACGAGCAAAATGAACGAGCAAAATGAACGAGCAAAATGCTGTATTGAAACTCAATTACTTAACCACTATGCTACTCATAGGCCATTTCCAGACGGCTTACCTGCACCCTGGACGTCGCACCCTGGATCGTGCCGGGGAAAACTCGAAATAATGTATTTTTTCGTGCAAGTTTTGCGTGACATTGCGCAAAACTCGTGCGAGAAAACGTAATATTTCGCTTTTTCCCCGGCACGATCCGAAACATGGCGCAATGTCCCAGGTGCAGGTAAGCCGTCTGGAAACGGCCCATAAGTAGCATAGTGGTTAAGTAATTGAGTTGCAATACAGCATTTTGCTCGTTCAAATCCCACTACTGCCGTGAACATGGCAGCCTTCGGTAAGCCATTCCTCTTAGCTCCACCTCCCCAGCTGTATTGCGGTGATGATAATGCTGATATTGTTCTCTGCTGAGTGGACACTAATCTGTCCAGAAAAGTGGTATACAAATGCACTGTTATTGTAGTTTACACCTACGCCTATGTTCATGTGAATAGAGCCTTATTTTCTTTGAATGGATGTTATAACTATGAAATTTGTCTTAAAGCACCAGTGGGGAGAAACTACCTCTTTTGCACAGCCTTTTCTCTCCCTGTAGAACTGTTGGCTTACATTTTAATACTGGCAAGGACAGGGGTTACTGTTCCCAAAAGTAATATCTCAGGATCCAATAATCTACAAAACATTGACTCAAAATAATGGGATGAATCCAGCCAATGAATCCACTCAATCTTGCCCAGTTCTCCTCTTTACTACAACCCCGTCACACAATGCCAATCACCTTGTGAGGTGGGTGGGGCTGAGAGAGCTCTGAGAGAGCTCTGAGAAAGCTGTGACTGATCTTTGGTCACCCAGCTGGCTTCAAGCAGAGGTGTGAGGAATCAAACCCAGTTCTTAATTACTATACCAACCTGGCTCATGATCTCCACTATAGCCTGTTTGGTGATCTGTTTTCACCAGTGAAAAAGCAGGTTGGATCCAATTGGGTAACTTCACATTTTAGAAATTCAGTTAATCTCAAAAAACTTTAACCCCAGATGTATCAAGCCTGGATCAAATTGGGTCCAGATAAGACATAACGAAGGAAAGGGGACAATAAGATAACATGCTGGGCTGTCAATTGATAAGAGTAATGAAGACATGACACTAAAAAAAGGTCTTGTACGTGGCAAAAAGCACACTGATGTAACTGTTGGAGCTCCTAATTGTGGTCTGATTACCTCTGAGTACAAGTTCTTTTGGTGAGGCATTGTCTCCGGTTTACTCCTGGTTTACCGGTGCAAGGGAAAGAGAGAAGGAAGTGGAAAAGGGGGATTCTAGTCCAACATTCTAACCACTGTTGGGGTGCGGGAAAGAGAAAATAGTTGGGGAGGGAGATACAAGGGAAAATAAGACCCTCTTCTGAAGATCTTTGCAGATACTTCACTTATTCATTCTACTCCTAGGCACCATCATTCTACTCTGGGGGTTGTTATTCTAGAAGCTGCAGGAGTGCAAGCTTAAATTGGTCTATGGAGAAATAAGTCCCATTTCATTCAATGAGCTTACTCCCAAGAAAGCGGAATGCAGCTCACTCTACTTAGAGGGATGATTTGCTGATATCCTTGGTTTTGCACAGTAGTTCAATGTATTTAAACTGAACCCATTCAGAGGGTGTACAAAATACGGAATATAGGTTGTAAGTTTTTGCTTAGTTTTGAATAGAGATGGGAACGAACCAAAATATGAACCAAAATTAAGCATGAACCATGGTTCGTCAGATCCCATTTCTGATGAACTGCCATGAACTTTAGGCTGGTTCGTTTGGTTCATTTTTTGGTTCGTCACTGCAGACAGCCTGGTGCCAACCAATCAATTTCCTAGGCAACAAGGGATGGACTTCCCGCAGACCTTTTGCTGACCCAGAAGTGATGATTTTCTAACCTGGATATGATGTTTTAATGAACCAAAAGTACCGGTTCGCGAACCAGGGGCAGGTTCGTGAAAGTTCATGGTTTGTGAAATTTGACGAATCACGAACCATATGGTTTGGGGTTTTTTTGGTTCGTGCCCATCTCTAGTTTTGAACCTCCCTGTTTGTTTTAAACTTTTTAAAAACCTTTGCCTTTGAGCCTTTAATCCAGCTCCTCCTTACTGTATTTTAAAATTATACCTCAGGAGAGCTCTGGTCACAGTCAGCACTCTTATTATCTCCACTCACACAGAGCTTCAGGTGTTCATGTGTTCTCTTCTTTTCCTAAGCTTTTAACCTCAAGAACACCTTCCCTTTTGTGATTGTGACCTGTATATTGCTGCCTCCTTGACTCCCTCAAATGGTTTTTGCTGCACCAAAAGCTTTAACCTTAGACCTCTTCAGTTTAACTGGCAATATAGGAAGGCTTATTATAGGTGGAAGTTTGACAGAGCAGTTGACGCATGATGGTGGTTGTGAAGCAAAAAAAGAATTTTTTTTCTTAAACAAAAGTAGAATTTATTTGTAAGTACATGAGTGTTATGTTTGCAAAGTTTTGATAAGTGTATTGGCTTCAGAATAGTTCTTAATCTGGGTGGTTTCACAAATAATTATCTCTTCTTAAAGGTGTCTTCACTTGCTCAGTCACACAGTCTAATTTTCCACACAGATCTTCACTAGCAAACTAAACTCGCTTCACATCTACACAGACGTAGATTCCCTCAGGTCTTTCCACACAGCTTAACTGACCAAGATAAGAATAATCTCTCTCTCAGATATATGTAGACTGCCACTGGCATGCACACACTTTGCCTGACTTAGACAAAATTAGGTTCTCAGGCTTCCACATAGCTTGCCTGATTTAGCCAGAATTCTTTCTCTGAGAAATTCTTTCTCAAAAACACAGAGTTTCATTAAACTTGGGAGGATAAATACTTTCTCTTGGAGACTCACAGATAGTTCAGGCTGCACACAGGTTGCCTGAATCAACTAGAATAACCTTTCTCTAAGAGTCTCTCTACACGAGACGATGCTCAAGTGTAGGGAGATGCAATGTTAGCCGGGAAGCATAGTTTAAAAAGACAGAGCCAAAGTCTCTGTCCATTTCACCTCTCTACACAGAGCCAGCAGAGATCGCTACTCAGAGGGTTTGTTAATTTCTTCTTCACCTCCCTGAAATTGACAGAGCTTTCAGAGCTTCCTGGCCAACAATGCATCTCAGAATCAGAGAATCACAGAGTTGGAAGGGGCCATACAGACCTTCTAGTCCACCCCCCTGCTCAATGCAGGATGAGCCTAAAGCATCCCTGACAAATATTCATCCAGCCTCTTCTTGCAAACTGTCAGTGAAGGGGAGCTCACCACCTCCCTAGGCAGCTGATTCCACCTTTGAACTGCTCTGACTGTGAAAAAGTATTTTCCTAATATCCAGCTGGTACCTGGATCCAGCCAGTACTGGTATCTCCCTACACTTGAGTGTTCTCATGTAAGATGTCTTGTGTATAGAGACTCTAAGATACACAAAGGGTGACTGAAAACTTCCCGTGCAAATTTGGTGGGTATTGGACGTTGGGAAGGTCAGTTTGTAATCCATCAAAGTAGCTTCCAGCAGACAGTCCAGTTTTTGCCACTGTAAACAGAAAATGACATGGATCATGCCTTTCTCAGGGTGCAATCTCTCTGAAACTTGGGGAGTCTTCAGAGGAAAGTGAGGACTATGTCCCCTGAAACTTTAGTAGATATTGGACATTTTGAAGGTCAGTTTGTAACTCTTCAAAGTAGCTTCCAGCAGACTCTACTCAGGAGTTCATGTGTAGTATGTTGCATTATTATGCAGGATCATACAATGAGGCCAATTCACGTATGTCTGGCAATTCTGTTTATAAAATGTGATCCTTCACTTGATGATATTTGTTGCACAATTTTTCTTTGTCTGCCAAAATATTTCCGCACTCACTCTTTCTAGAGCCTTAAATATAGTAAGCTCACTAGAGCTTTTGAACGAGGATTTTGTTTAGCTTCGGAACCATTTCACAGAGCTTCTATTAGCAATGGTTGGTAGGGCAATCAAGCCAAATATTTTGAATTCCATTGTAGAGAAGTATTATTAGAGGTGACAAAAATATAGGGATGGAAGATAATGTGAATTGTACTGATTATTGTTTAAGTACCAGCCTTCAAAGCTTTTTGGAGTACTGGCTAGCAGGAGATTTATACCTGAATGCTAGGGAAAGGATTGCAAAATACCTGCTTCTTAAGAGAAGATGCCAAGCACAGAGATGGAGATTTTCAATGCAATCCTTAGCAGAGTTACTCCAGTCTAAGCCCATTGATTTCAATGGGCTTAGACTGGAGTAACTCTGCTTAGGATTATACTGTTTACTAGATCTCAAAATGGAAAAATTTAGAAAGGCAAGGCAGAAAAGTATCAGAATTCAGAGCGGTTCCATGACATCTGTCTTTCATGTAGAAATAAGATTATTGCACAAACCAATCCTGAGGTAAGGAAAAATGCATTTTTTTTCAAGTGATGCTACAGTATTTTCAAATAATGTATTAAAAATTGAACTTGCCCACCTCACAATGCCCATTCATCACAAAAACCTCATATACTCACTTAGATGAATTGTTCATAATCTTAAATGAACAGTCTTTTAAGGGATTTTGTGCCTGCATTCTCCACAACAGCCGGCTGAGTTTCCACTTTTGGCACATGACCACAAATTTCTGGATTACTGGGCTTCCTGATAGGCCAAGTTATCATGGAAAAGGCATGCATCATTTATTATCAACTACATTTATAGTATATGCTTTGCATATACTAGTAGTGTATGCTTTGCATTTATAGTATATGCTATACAATCAGCAGCATGAATTATGATCTCAGGACTTCCTAGATCAAACTATGGAGCCAGTAGAAGTGCAAGAAAACACAAAATATTTCTCAACATACTCCACTTTGGAAGTCAGTCAAGCAAAATGTGCTAGTCTGGAATCATACAGGGATACTTCCCCCCTCTTGGCTTAGACCAAGGAGTTGGGTGACATAAAGAGGTCTGGAGGATTGTTAGCGGAGTGCAAACAGAGCAGAGAAGTTATGCTGTGCTGATTAAAGAGGCTAAAAAGTTTATTTAAGAAAGACATACTTGAGAGTGAAGAGGAGAGACAGAGAGAGGGTCCTTGCTATCTGACTACATCTTGTAGAAGAATGAAGAAGGCAGGAGAGAGAAGAAGCAGGATATTGCCCTGTTTAGCCCAATAGGAGACAAGAAAAGGAAATGACCCCCAGGAAACAAGAGAGATGCTGCTCTCACTGTCCTAACTAAATGATCCTTGCTGCCCCCTGCATAGAAGGCACTTCTCCCTTCTTGCTGCTGCAGTACACCAGACATTGCAATTTCCAACAAGGATGTCTACAGTGAAACTGGCAGAAAATTCCTGCTGAATCCTACAAAGCATGCTATAGAGCTGAAAGCAGAGGTGATCACAACAAAGAAATGTTACTTCTCTGCCATCATCAGATCAGCTAGTTCTCAGCCATCCCAACTGTTTAAGATATCGTGGGAAATGGATTTAATGAAAGAGATTTTTATGTACCTTATGTGCCTTCTATCACTATTATGCACCTTTACTATTCTCAGGAGCCAATGTAGTATTTGTAACACAACTTGCAAGAAAATGAAACTTGAACCAAAAGATCAAAGCAGAATGTATGTTACACATGTAAATCACTGTGAGATGTAAGATCAAAAGTACTGTAAAGCTTGCTACCAGGTAGACTGCGCTTAATAAGCTTAATAAACACCTGCTTGTTTCCTGACACCTGTTTCTTACTGGATCCAGAAACCTCTTTGTGATACTGTCCATGCAAAATGTTGCAATGAGAGCTAGCTAGATTAGCAAAACCTCTCAGGCTGAGAGGGGAAACCACAAAGTGGAGAAGGAGGACTGAATGTAACTATAAGTACATTCCAAGGGAAGGCGAGAGTTCCTCTCCCATGGAACCCAGAGAAATATTCTCCACTTGAAGCCCACAAGGCTGCCAGAAGCTACATCAAGGCGCCTCTATTAAATGCTACATAGAACAAAGGAATGGGCATGAATGAGAAGCCTATGAAAGAGATATGTGAGAAAGGAAGGAAGATGTTCCTTCCAAAGATAAAACCAAGGACAGATAAGATAATAGCGATCTTGTAATGCTGTAACTATGCTGTTGACCTAAGTTGTTTCTTCCAATCAGAATAGCCTTAGACACTTGTATCATTAAAGGTGGTCGCCCACTTGAGCCAATGGGGGCCACTGTATTTCCTGAGCCAATAGAATAACAAATATTATAATTAACCCAAAGGTATTAATTGCTTTGTACTGCTATTGTAGCTTTGATGAGCGTTGGGCACGAGGGGACCTTTACTCTTTGTGTAACCACCGTTCCTCCATCATTTAATGAACGGTTATAGATTGCTTCATCTGCAGGACTCTGTGTCTGTCTCTTATTATGATTGGCTAAAGGGACATTCAGGACACCAGTTGTGTCCAACAATATCTTGGCATCCACTTACTGGTAAATCTGAACCTCGTTTATCTCAAGGACAGGAAATCAGTAGTGATGTACTTGCAATTTTTCTTTGCTAATAAACTTTCTTCAATATGTTCTGAATGGGATGCTGGTTGTAACATAGCTCAGACAGCAGATACATCTAATGCGTTGTCTGGTCCATTTGTGGACCATTTCAACCCAATCACCATGATGGATTTCAACATGAGCTTGGGATCTATGAAAGCTACCACTTCTGCTCTGAACCCTTGCCCATCCTGGCTGCTGAAATCATCTAGCAATTATCTAACAATCACATTAATAAGCCCTTTGTGTCAATTGTTAATCAATCACTGATTCGATGACCTAAAGCCAAGCTACAAGTGACGCCTTACGCAGGTTGGTCACTTGTCAGCTTCCCTCAAGTTTTGATAAGAAATGTAGGCAACCTGGTTTTACAGCTTGGCTCTCCATTACAGCTGCAAGACCAGGATGCCTACATTTCCCATCAAAACTTGAGGGAAGCTGACAAGTGTCCAACCTGTGTCAGGCATCACTTGTAGCTTGGCTCCTAGTTCTCCCAGATCCTAGTGCCTGCCATTCTGAGGATTGTATCATCAGTTGTATTATCAGTTTGTGCACATATTATTATGTTGTTATTTCATTGTTTTCTGCGAATGTAATACCATTTTTCTTCATTATATCCACTCTCTGCATCATGGCTAAGATGCAGCAGTTATTCTAATTTTGGTGATCCCTTTCCTAGTAAACTGCATATTCAATATTCCCTTATGTCAGCCTACACAGTGCTTATCAGACATCTCTTTGCAAGTCATTGACTTATACTGTATAATCTGCATTAGTCTCAATGAGAAAAGCGGACTATAAATACAGCAAATGAAGAAAGAAAGCCCCACAAAGACCTGCCCCTTCCTGCAACAAGGGGGCAGAGCAGAAAATGTGCTGCTCTGCATCCTCTTATCTCTAACCATCATAATGGGGGGAATGTCAACCAAGACCACCTCAGAAAACCTCAGCAAGTGAGCAAATACAGACATGTAGAATGTGAGCAGAGAAAAAGAAGCTTTAATGTCAGCACAGGGCCATGCTGAAATCTCTTGCTCAGCCTCACAAAGAAGGAATTCCTATCTTGCATGGCTTTGTTCATAATTTTAGTAAGGTGCAGAAATTAAACATTAATGCCCTACTTTCCCTTTCAGCTTAACCAGAGTATTTTCTGGCAATGTTTTTTAAACATCATTCCCAGTTGCAGTACTACTTTTTAAGCAATGTGACCCAGATTTTTAGTTTAACAAAAGGCTTGCAAAGCCTAAAGATTGTAAAGAATAATGCTTAATGTGGGCATTCCTTTGGCACTGCAAAAAAGAGCACACATTTTAATGTTCTCTGCAGTTTAGTTGACTTTTCCCCTCAATTGGCGTTTTTATCTCTTGGGTTTAGTAAGCTTTATGAGACATAAATGATCACAGACATTATATCTTTGCATTTCAAATTAAAGGGATGCACTGAACGGGGGGACACCCCTTCCACTTTTCCACACAAGATTAGGGTCCCATCTACTCCTTTATTTCCCATTGAATTAATCCCAGTGCTAGCCAGTTTAGTGTAGTGGTTAAGAGCAGCAGGACTGTAATCTGGAGAGCCAGGTTTGATTCTGCTCTCCTCCACTTGGAGCCAACTGGGTGACCTTGAATCAGTCACAGCTCTTTTAGAGTTCTCTCAGCCCCACCCACCTCACAGGGTGATTGTTTGGGGGATAATAATGACATACTTTGCAAACTGTTCTGAGTGGACGTAAAGTTGTCATGAAGGGTGGTATAAAATTGAATGTTCTTGTTGTTATAATCACACTTGGAAATAATTTCAGAGCCACGTTTCACATTCTTGAGATTGTACTGCATCTAAATTTTAAAGTTTTACCAAATAACTTTTGATATAAGAACTAGGGTGTGAGTAATGAAAATCACAAGCCATAAAAATCATGATAACTGTTTCCAGGTTATAAACATTACTACCCAGAAGGTGGCAATTCCGACCACAGCCATCAGCCATTACAGCTGTGTGCCGTAATTTGGTGCTCTGGAAGGAGAAGGAGCAGTCCCTCTTTCCTGGGCATGCAAGCGTGGGACGGAGCCAAGCATTAAGTGCACTCTGCCTACCGGCACTCAGTCTGCACCTTGTGCTCGGCCCACACTCCACACCCTGTTGCAGGACAGGCTTAGCCAGTCGCCTTTCATGGGGACAGGAAGGATTTTTTCCCCTTCCACCAAATTGGCTGTGGTGAGGGGTTTTTTTTGCCAACCCTTTTCTGTGTGTAGTGGTTGTGGTAATTGGCTTCGGTGGCACCATAAGCTAATTAGGTCACTGGCAGGTTAGAGTTGGGGAAATGAGAGTGGGCTGGTGAGCACCTTTGGCATATCCCCATTGGTGGAGAATTGGGGTCTGTCAGGAGCAGCTGTGGCTTTATGGCACAACTGCGAGGGCAGCCTGCTAACGGAACCTCTCAGATAAGGTTCCATGGCTTGGGGTGTTTGGAGCTTTATGGAGGGAACCATTCACCTGGCTGGCCGGGCGAGCCTTATGGACGGCTCACACCTGGGGCAGTGGGTCTTGCCCAGACAGTTTCAGAGAGGAAGTCCCATGGTGACTGCTGGCTTGACCTGTACTGCTAGTTAGCCCCCTGTTGCCATATTAACTGTCATGTTGTTGCCGTAATAAAGTGGCCCTTAGTACCCAAGCCTGTGTCTGCCTCTTACTTCCAACTAGGGTATCAATGGAAACGTTAGTTTCCATTAGTGGTCACAAAACCCATCCTGGGGAAAAACAAAACCTTTTTTTTTTAAAGTTCCAGCATGTACCAGCAGTGCAGCATGAGCTTGCATTTCACTCTGAATCTGTGCTGATTTCCTGGAGAATTTCTCCCATCCAATCAGATGGTTGCAAGGGAGGAGCAAAGAGCAATTCCAGCCAATCCCAAGCTACAGAGACCTGCCATTCTCCTTCCTCCCTATTTCTCCTTTCCCCCCTTCCTCATGGGCTGGAGAGAGACTTTTTCCTTGTACCAGTAGAAAAGCCTTGGCTTGCTCAGGGGCTCATAGAATTCAAATGCTTTGCCCAATTTGCTTGAAACTTAGGGCCAAGCTACAAGTGACGAATGACACTTGTAAGCAAGTGTATTTCTCCCTGTTCACTTGCCCTCCACTCAATCCACTTGCCGTTCAAGTGTCATTCGTCACTTGTAGCTTGGCCCTTAGAGGTTCTTTGAAGGACAGGGAAAAACCACTCTACTGCAATTTTGGTGCCATTCTGATTGAAAAACAATGACTCATACCTCAGAATTCCCCCATAAGGAATAATGAAAATGTAAAGATGGCTGGTTGCGGGTTGCAATGGAAGCCTTCCTCACTTTCCGAAAAGAAATAAACATCAAACTACAAGGCAGGAAATGCAGAGTTTTCAGTGGAAAGGTAATTTTTTTTTAATTGTCAGTTACTACAAGAGGAGGAAAATGCAATGAATCCAGGCAGGGCTTTACTTTTTAAATGCTGGCGATTGGCTGAAGCTTTCCTGCTGGCTGCTGCTTCACAGCCGTTTTAGGAGTTAGTAGAGAATATGGCTGCACAAAGAGAGACCTAATTTGAGGGTCTGTAAAATGGCCCCCTCTGTTCAATTTGCTTGAAACTTCAGGATTCTTTCGATTTAGAAAGAGGAGTGTGTTCTGCGCAATATTGGTGCCGTTAAGTGCAAAAACAGCTGACACACTGGCCCATCCCTCCACTTCCCCATTAAAAAGAAAGGCTGTTAAAATCATGAGAATGGGGGGGGGAACCAAACAAATTTTGACCCCGCGCTGGAACTCCCTACCAGAAAAATACCCAATCACTCAACAGCCACAGCGAAAATTTTCTAAATGCGTGCCCCTAATAGGAACCTCCCTCCTCCTTGGAATGATCTTCATGTCTTTTCAATCTGGAAAGTAAAGACGGGAGATAAGGAACAGTGCCTTTGAAGCCATAGCTTGTCTTTTTGGGAACAAACTCCCTGAAACAGTCCTAGTGGACATCTGTCCTGGATTTCTGAAGAGCCAATCTATTTAATAAGGCTTTTAATGGTTGGGAAGAGAGTTTCAAGTTGCACATCTCACAAGAGGACCTCCTAGCACTCTCTTTGTGTCGGCATCACTTCTGGTTTAAGCTGTAAGTGACAAGGGACACATTTCTATACCAGAGCATCCCTGGTGACATGCTGATCTCACTTCCAGAACACACAGGAAGTGATATCAGTGCATTGCAGGTGCCATCATGACGTCAATGTTGAGCTCCTTACCAGGGTAAGTCTCCTTCCAGGGGGGTGGCATGAGAACCCTACCTATGACTTAGCCCCAGCCATTTTCCATTCCTGCCCTACTGCTATAGGACTAAGTTTGCCAGCTTACCATGAACCAAAGGTAACAAAAGAGCTGTCCCAAGGGCACCAAACAAGCAGAAAATATTGGAAGGAATTGCAATGGTGGAATGAGATTACTTGGTCTGTGAGTTGATATGTTGTAATTTGCTTGGTTAATTTTTGCTTGTGAAATGTTGAGCTAATGTTTGATTTATATTGAATTGGAAAAGAGATATCTTGCCTATGAAGAAGACTTTGGGGTGAAATGGGACTGGACTTTTTGCATGCCGGCGAACCGCATAGGCAGTGTACATTACTCAAGAGAAGACTTCTATAACCTGGATACTACATTCTTGTGGAAAATTCTGGCTTTATATTGGACTATTAAGGCTTCCAAGCACCTTATGTATTGTTTACATGTACTGCCTGTAGGAATTTTGCGACTCGTATACCACCGTTGATGTCTAAAGGAAATTTACAATGTGTATGATGGAACAATTCATATGATGGATTTATTCGCACTGAGCACTTTAAGCACCTTAAATATATGAATTTGGGATAATTGTTGATTGTATTTTCCTAAGGGCTCTTTCTATTTTCAGCTTACCATGAACAGCAGGAGGGAAGTGGACTTGACTGAGCAGTGGAAGGAAATGGGGGGTGGGGATGTTTTAGGAAACTGCCAAAACCCTATAGTTTTTACCATAATTTTGGGAGGAATTCCTACTGAGGGCCAAGCTACACATGACGAATGACACTTGAACAGCAAGTGTATTTCTCCCTGTTCACTTGCCCTCCACTCAATCCACTTGCCGTTCAAGTGTCATTCATCATGTGTAGCTTGGCCCTGAGATTACGACATAGGGCCAAGCTACACATGACGAATGACACTTGAACAGCAAGTGTATTTCTCCCTGTTCACTTGCCCTCCAATCAATCCACTTGCCGTTCAAGTGTCACTCGTCATGTGTAGCTTGGCCCACAGTCATGACGCCAATTTTGGGTAAAACCTGGAGGTTCAGGATAGAGGCCTGGAAATCCTCCTAAAAGGTATTTACTCCTGAGGTCCTTCAGCAAGGTTGTAAAACAACTGAATAACACACCATATGTGGTCTGAGGCTTATCTGTATTAAAATCAATCTGTATTGATTGATTTTAATTTATGCTTATTTTTACATTGCATTTATTTTGGTTACCCACTTAAAATACTGATTGCATCAGAAGAAAGGTGATGAGAAAGAAAAAAAATTCATTTTTTTAAAATCTTGCTCGTTTATTTTACTGTTAGATATTAATGTTGCAAACAACTTAGAGCCCCCAAAGAGGGGGGGGGGGTAAATATTTAAAACTAAAAGAAATGCCCTACATATTTTATCTTTTAAAAAGACACTAGTATGTAGGGCTGTGCACTGAGAAAATTTTCATTATAATTTCTCATCAGAACTTTAGGGGAAACTTTTACCATTATTGGTTATTTCCAAAGATATCATTGCCAGTATGGGACTCAAATACGTGAGTTTTTTTCCACCTTTGGGATTATTTTCCATGATAAATCTATTCGAAGGTCTCAGGCAGTTGTTTATGAAGATAATGGCACCACATTTGCACAGGACATGGTCGTCCTTTTAGTATAAAGACTTGCTAAGTTTCAAGCAGATTGAACAAAGGGGGTCGAATTTACAGACCCTCAAAGTAGATCACTCTCTGAACAGCTGCACTTATCTCTGCTGATTTCTATAATGGCAGCAGCCTAGCAGGAGAGCTCTAGACCGAGCATAAGCATAAGTCCTCTCCTTGCCCCATCTGCATTCATTTCATTTCTCTACTCGTACAGTGACTGACTGACATTAAAAATCTTTTACCTTTCTTCTGAAAACTATCAATTCACCATGCTTCCTTGTTGTGGTCTATTAACAAAGTAAGGACTGAGATTGGTAATTTGTTCATTATTCCCTACTAGCAACAAAGCCCGTTGTGGGAAATATACAACGGGCTCTAGAAAGGGGAGGGTGGGCAGGCGGGCATTTGCTCCTCCTCCATTGCTGATTCTAGCTGGTGAAGGAGGGGGGTGGGCATTGTCATCTGCTCCACGCATGAACGGCCTGATCTCAGCCGTGTGAAGGGGTGGTGGAATTTGCTACCTACTCCATGCTTGATACATGCTGTGTAAAGGGGGGGGGCATTGCTTCCTGTTCTGTTCCTGACTACGGCTGCGTAAAGGGGGACGGGCAATTTTCCTCCACCAGCAATCTGAAGTGGTGGAATCCCAAGAGGGCTATATCAACCATTTTGTCTGAATTTTGTGGCCGCGGCCATTAATGCCGCCATTTGGTGATCCTGGTGACATCTGGGCATGTTCTAGGCACACTTTCAGTTTTCATGAGTTGACAGCAGGGCTCACCAGGCCACAGACTGAATGTGCATGCAGAATCCTTTGAGGTATATGGAAAATGCCTGGTAAACAAACTGACATGGAGGGAGTACCCAGAAAGTACAAAACATGGTACCACTTGTTTTTTCCAACCAGCATAGAAAATACAATTACTTGTTCTCCACCCCAAATAAGCTTTTCCTTTGTAGGGTACAACGGAGCCTCGTGGCTCAGAGTGGTAAGCGGCAGTACTGCAGCCCAAGCTCTGCTCTCGACCTGAGTTCGATCCTGGTGGAAGCCAGGTTCAGGTAGCCAGCTCAAGGTTGACTCAGCCTTCCATCCTTCCGAGGTCGGTAAAATGAGTACCTAGTTTCCTGGGGGTAAAGTGTAGATGACTGGGGAAGGCAATGGCAAACCACCCTGTAAAAAGTCTGCCAAGAAAACGTTGTGATGTGACGTCCCCCCATGGGTCAATTATGACTCGGTGCTTGCACAGGAGACTACCTTTACCTTTTTTTTTTGTAGAGTACAAGACAGTATAACTTGTAATGCACTGTGCGAAATGCAGCCTCCCAGCCAAGTATTGCGGTCTGGCAGAGTTTTGTGGTGCTGAAATGAAGGAACTGGTTAGGATGGGGGTTTTCACTCACCTGACATAATGCATACCTGGAGGGCTAAATTTGGCTTTGCAAATGCCAAGCTGGGTAGACCTGATTTATTGAACTAGCACAGCACAAAGCTGCCTATGTTCTATTCCAACTTGAGTTTGTTCCAGCATTCTGCAGAAAGAGGGCATGGCTATAATGTATGACAGCATTTCAGTCCCAGATTCAGCATCAACATAAGTTATTCACAAAAGATTGTCTGAAAAACATAATTTCATCAAAAACCAAATATAATACAGCTGTAATGTCTAATATAGATCAAACCTATAGCACAGGGTAAGATTGTTCGGTAATTAACAAGTAAAAGAATGCAAAGCCAGCTAAGAACTCCTCCCCAAGGAATTCGTACATATGACCAGTTTCCCCCAGGGGTAATCTACAAAGCATTGTTTTGAAGATCAAAAGAATACATTTGCATTAAAATTTATAGATATTGTTCATCACTGAAAGACAAAAATTAAGAAGTGGGAAATCTAGTCCCTTTCCAACATGAAACCTGCAAATGCAATTTATGCCTATAGTACTCTTTGTGTCAGAGTAAGGATTATTGTGCACATGGTCAGGGCTAAACATACAGCAAAGTAATTAGAGGTGTGTTTTTTTTTCCAGTCATGCAATGGTGACATTTTTCAACCTGCTTTCAGGAATGATGTGTCTTAGAAGTGCAATTGGGATTGATTCTCAAGCCTAAGATAGGGATCCCATTACCCCAGTGGGGGCAGGCGATCTCCCCTTCCATCCTCTGCCCACTGCCACCACTTACCTGGCTGGTGGAGAGGAAAGGGGCAGGAATGGACCTCCCAGGTGCACTCCTGGGGCGGTGTGACTACTTCACATCCTGGGAGTGACATCATTGTGCTACCCCGAGAACGCTCCCTTGCTTCTCAATGGGTCAATTTAGGACGCAAAAGGCCTGAACTGGGCCCAAATTGGCCCACTGTGAAATGTACATGCTCCTCTGTGCCTGCATGATGATGTCACTTCCTGGAGCATGATGGGAGCAGCAAAAATGTAAGCCCCGGGTCCCCCCTCCTCCTGCTAGAAGGGTAAGAGGACCTGGCAACTCTAGCCTAAGAACTTAAGAATTAGCCTACTGAACTAGGCCAAACTTTCATATAAACCCATTTCAGTCATTGCAAATTTGGTGCTCCAACTTTTTATAATGGAAGAGCACACTATCTGCGATCATCCAGATAGATGTCACCATTTTGTGTGAACAGAGTAATGTAGGTATTTTCTATCTTTGGTATGCACAATCAGAAACTCCATTTAGTGAAGCTAAACATTTGTGCATACCAAAACAAACACACAAACAAATGCATATACCCTACATGTGCGTGTGTTGTTCACACAAAATGACTGCACACACCTCCTAACTTCTAAATCTGAATCTTTACTGTCCAAAGAACAGATAATTAGCATCGAGGCCTTTGCTAAGTTTTTCGCTGATAAAATAGCACACATATGCTCTGATTTAGATGCTAACTGCAATGCAAATGAGATGGAAGAAATGTTCAATACACCATCTAGCTTACATTTGGACTGCCTTGAACCAATTACATTGACTGATCTTAACCAGACCCTGATGTCTATGAAAGCCACTACTTGTGTGCTCGATCCTTGCACATCCTGGTTGTTAACATCAAGTAAGGACCACATAAGTGAACCAATGAGGTTGATGGTAAATCAGTCGCTCACTCAGGGCACTCACTCCCCATCTGCTACTTCAAAAACCATCCCTAGACAAAAAGCATGCTGCCAGTTATCGCCCAGTCTCTAATGAGCCCTTTCTGTGCAAAATGATTGAGATAGCAGTAGCTGACCAACTCCAGACCTTCTTGGACAACTCTAGCGCTCTGGACTAGAGATGGGCATGAACCAGAAAAAAAATAAATCATGCAGTTCGTGGTTCGTGACGTTTCACGAACCACGAACCACAAGCTTTCAAGAACCTGCCCTGGTTCACGAATTGGTTCGTTTTGGTTCATGAAAATATCACTTCTGGGCCAGCAAATCATCACTTCTGGGTCAGCAGAAGGTCACTTCCAGGTCAGCAGAAGGTCTGCAGGAAGTCCAACCTCTGTC
Organism: Eublepharis macularius; assembly: GCF_028583425.1. Lineage (NCBI taxonomy): Eukaryota > Metazoa > Chordata > Lepidosauria > Squamata > Eublepharidae > Eublepharis > Eublepharis macularius. The sequence continues at coordinate 18,114,904 of NC_072792.1, read as the reverse complement.
GCCTAGGAAACTGATTTATAGGTGCCAGGCTGTCTGCAGTGATGAACTGAAAAACGAACCAAATAAACCAGCCTAAAGTTCGTTGCGGTTCATCAGAAATGGGATCTGACGAACCGCTGGTTCACGAACCACGAACCGGCCTGGTTCGTCACGAAATTTGGTTCATATTTCAGTTCATGCCCATCTCTACTTTGGACCCTTTCCAGTCAGGATTCAGACCAGGGCATGGGACAGAAACACCACTAGTAGCATTAGTGGATAATCTCCCTCTAAATATAAACAAAGACCATGCCTCCTTATTGCTCCTCCTGGATCTGTCTGCAGCCTTTAACACTGTAGACCATGCCATCCTGTTGAGGCATTTAGAAACAGAAGTGGGCCTCAGAGGATGTTCCCTGGACTGGTTTAAATCATTTCTCCTGGAACGGACTCAAAGGGTGGCTGTTAGAGATCAGTTTTCTCTAGAATGGGAACTACCTTGCAGGGTTCCACAGGACACAATCTTATCTCCCATGTTATTCAACCTCTGCGTAAAGCCTTTAGGAGAACTCATTCACAGCTATAGAGCTGGATGTCACCAATATGCAGATGACACCCAACTCTTTATCTTGCCATCTAGGTACCCACAGGTGAGTCACACAAAGTTTCTTGGCATGTTGGCTGCTTGCTCAATGGTGTGATATGGTCGAATGTAGGGAACCTTCGCGCCTTTATAAACACAGAACTCAGCATTTGCATTTTATGATTTGTTTACTGTATGACACCGTGTTCTCTTGTTTGTACCGTTTTTTCCAATGAGTTGCAAATTGTCAGTTTCATAACCATTTAGAGTTCATGTTCAATTTGTATACTTGATATAAATAACTGTTTAATATCAGTGTTGAATGTATTTTTAGTCAGTAGGTCACAGTGTTCTTGTTTAGGGGATTTGTTGCTCCGTAACCCTCTCTTTCAGGTTCGCTTCTAAACAGGTTGTGCAAATCAGTGAATGAGCCACTATTTAGAATATTTTTGCACCCCATTATTTTCAAAATGATCTTTATTTTCTGATTATTTGTAGATACAATTTAATTTTATATAATATGTTTATTGCTTTTCCGGCCGAAGCCATAAGCCATACAAACACCAACAAAATATGAACTGTACACTTGAACATACCCAATTCACACAATTTAATTTTAGGGAGGGGAGAGGGCAAAGGTAGGGATCCCATTCCTCTGGTGAGGACAGGGGATCCCCCATTCTCACTTTCACCCCCTGCTGCCACTTACCTGGCCAGCAGGGGAAAGGTGGGAGTGGGCCTCCTGGGCAAACTTGTGGGGCTGGTGCGATGATGTCACTGATGTCATTGCACTGCCTTGAGAGAGTATGCATGCTTCACAGGGGGCTGATTTGGCCCCCAAATCGGCCTGCTGCAATATACGTGTGAGCTCATCAGTCTTGCATAATGACATCACTTCCCGGAATCACAGGAGAGCTGGGAAAGTAAGTGCTGAGTCCCCGCTGGGAGGGGAAGGGGACCTGGCAACCCAAGCCATAGCTCAGAGGCAGAGCATCTGCTTGGCATGCAGAAGGTCTCAGGTTGACCCAGTTAAAAGAATCTGCTGATGATAGGGCGTTTTGGAGGTCTTTCATTCATAGGGTCATTATAAGTCCGAAGCGACTTGATGGCACATAACACACATCTCTTTTTTGGAAAAACTAAAGTCAGACAAGGCCTCTGTGCAAAAAAAAAAATCTTTTAACCTCTTCAAAGGAAGGAAATAAACATGAGTCAGCACCTTGACTTATTTCTGGTTATGGGGCGGGGTGGTACATAATCATGTGCCCTCTCATATGTGAAGTCACAGTGTGACTCCAGTTTGTACCCCCTCTCCCCGCTTGTTTGTATTTTGGTTGGTAAAGAGTGGAAGGGGCTGCCATCTTGGATTTTGATTATATATATTTTGATGACCCTGGTTTTAATGTATTTAAATGTCTATGTTTGTATTATTATATTGTTGTAACCCACCCTGAGCTCGCATGCGGGGAGAGCACAATCACAATCACATCACAATCACAATCACAATCACAATCACAATCACACACGCTAGGTATTTTCGACACGACCAGGACCATCTAGAAAGAGATAAGAAGTTTAATTGCATTACATTTGACAGCCTGTGGAATCATTCAACAAACTTTTGAAGTTTTCTGGATTTATAACAGTATACCTACCTTTAGGACCTACTCAATGTGATTTATCAGAAAATGCTACTTACACATAATTCCAATTCCCTGTCCTCCACAGTCACAACTCTGGGATTGAAACGAAAAAGGAATTCTCACCAAGGGAAGCATTTAGCCCACTAGTCTGGCTGAAGTTTGGGACCTTCTTTCATAAGCAGAGATAAAAGGGAAATCTCAACTCAATCACATCAGCTGAGCAGAAGAATTGAACTGCAGATAAGAACAGAAACTGCTCATCATCTTTCTGTCCATACTACCATGTTTTCCCATACATCCAGTGGAGAGTTCAAATGAAAATCACTGTGTAGTGACTCAGTTGATTTAAATATTTTTCTGTTCCTGTGATTTCACTTAATATCACTGATGAGTCAGTTGGCTGAAGAGTGCCATGAGAGAATGCAGATTTCTCAGAAGCAAGGATGTTTTACATGTCTTAATTACAGAATGTTTATATTTCTCCTACATGATGTTGTGCTTCTCACCAAATTAAAAAAAAAATTCTCAAGGAGGAAACTCCCTAGAGGACCCAGACATATGGCTGCATCCCATAAAGTCAAAGAAGAGGAGTTCTGTTTCTATAAATGCAGTTTGTTTTGCAAATCACAGGGGTTGATATGCAAGATAATCTCATTTAAATATTTTAAAAGGCAAAGCAAGGGTCTGTTGCTGTATTACACATGAAAAAGACCACTGGAGTGCAGTGTCTTTGTTTTTTACAAATCCCATTAATTCCATTGGGGAAAATGCTCTGAGAAACAACTTGTTTGTGGGACAATGGTCATTAGAAGCATTTCTTTTACATCCAGAGTTCCTGTTGAAATAGTTTATTTAATAATTTTGTGCATCATATTCTGTTTTTAGTCCTGACCTGGATAGCCCAGGTGAGCCTGATCTCGTCAGATATCAGAAGCTAAGCAAGGTCGGCCTTGGTTTATAATTGGATGGGAGATCTCCAGTGAAAACCAGGATTGCAGTGGCAAGCAGTGGCCAACCACCTCTGTTAGTCTCTGCCATGAAAACCCCACCAGGGATCACCGTAAGTCAGCTATGACTTGAGGGCACTCTCCACCACCATTTTGTCATCATTCTGTTTTATATATGTAGACTGTGAAGCAGGGTTCCCCTAGATTTTTTAAGAAACCTGTGCTCTTCTCAAATTTTAAGAACACTAAGAGGGAATCTCCACAAAATGGCTGCCACAAAAGATGCAACCAATCACAAAATGGCTGCTTATGGGAGATGGGCCCTCGAATCATAGAATCATAAGGCTTGTAATAAACTATTGGGAGATTCCAATAGAAATATCTGTCCACGATGGAAGCAGCTGTTTCCAAAGGGGCACTCACTACATATCTTCTGATGCTTTCTGGGCTGTCCTGAAGAACCTCCTGTCCCACTGAAGTTGAAGAAAGATATGATTCATTCTTTGCTTTCAGGTAGAGGGAAGTGGTTGGGAAGTAATACATTGGTGGTTGCAACGGTGTACATGGAGATTATTAAATGAGCATACTGGTCCCGGAAACCTGTTCAAAGGAATCCATAGTTGGGCCTTAGCAGAGTAATATCAACTGCAGAGAAAAGGTGATGGGTGGTTGGAGCTTTTGTGCTGGCTGGTGTGGGTGAAAAAATAACAAACTTACACTTGGCTTATGTTTAGAAAAGGAATAAAAGTTCTTTATTATAGGAACTCCATACTCTGATAGGAAAGATGAGAGGTAGATAGAATCTACCTCTCTAGTCTAATGATGGGTATGGATGGCAGGACAAATCCTGCATATCCATGGTGCAAGATGGAGAGAAAAGATAGTTGTGTGACAAAGAGATGAAGAGAAGGATGTCACAAGGAGGAAGTCCTGAGATTGGCAATCTACACATCAAAGGATAGTTCAGAGGATTAAACAGATGCCTAGACCTCTCTATCTTTCTTACACTCTGGTTTGTCCCCCTCAGTAAACTGAGGAAAGGGACAACATCAAGTTCTCCTCTTCTAACAGGGGTGACATTGAGCATCACTCCTCTAGAGAATTTTAAGGAGTGAGCCTAATTATTAAACATATAGGAGTTAATATGACTTGTTTCTGTTGGCTTGTTTTATATTGTACTCTTTTAATTGTAAGCCACTTCAAGCATGACTTTGAAGAGGTGGCATAGAAATATTCTGAATAAATAACAACATAAAAAATAACGTATCCCCAATTTTAAAATAATCAGCATTTCAGGCTATGCCTAAGGATCGGTTTGATTGACCCATTCCACTATTCACCTTATAAGGGTTGCTTGATACATAGAACATTAACGCCCCTTGTGAAACTAGCCAGGGAACAAACAGCAGTTATGTAATCAATGGCTCTTTTTGCAAGGCTTCTCACAACCCTTTTACAATGTCCCTATGTGTGTGCTGTTAAATTCTGAGCTGTGATTCAGTGGTAGAGGATCTGCTTGCCATGCAGAAGTTCCCAGGTTCAATTCCCGGCATCACCAGTTAAAAGGATTAGGTGGTAGGTGATGTGAAAGCCCTCTGCCTGAGGCCATGGAGAGCTGCTTCCCATCTGAGTAGACAACACTGTCCTTGACAAACCAAAGATCTGATTCACCATAAGCAGCTTCGTTTGTGTTCATGGTTCAGGGACATGGTCCACAATCTGCTTCAAGACTCCCGGCACTCCTGGCTGAGCTGCACCCGGGAAAAAAGCTTGGAATGTAGGTGGTGAAATCTCTCTCTGATGATTGCAGAGTAAGCCACACCTGGACCAACTTAAGAAGGCAATGAAAAGCAACTTCCACCACCGTGTCTTTCCAACTGGAAGAAAGTTAGAAGTTGTATCAGAGCAACAGGAAGAAAATAGCACTTTTTCTTCTGCCTCTCCCATCTTTTCGTCTTCCTTTAAAAATTAAAAACATCAAAATGATATACAGTATTGGTGTCGGAGAGGGGATATTTATCATGTAATGTCATTGCGTGCAAAATTTATCATTATATGCATTGTAAATTACAATTAAGGTTCCGGGTGCCCTGGTGGAGGCAGGGGAGCTCCCACTCCCAGCCTCCCTCCCTCTTACCTCGCCAGTGGCAGAAAAGGCACAGGAAAGGGCCTCCTGGGATGTGTTTCTGGCGCAGTGCAATGAAGTCACTCCCTGGAATGATGTCATCATGCAGGCCCCAGGACCACTCCCAGACTCTACAAAGATAAATGCTGAGTTCCCCCCCTCCTGTCGGGGGGAAGGGGACCTGGCAACCCCAATTACAACATATAAAACAAATAATCACATTACATAGTATCACTGTGCTATAACATCTCGACTGGAACTCAGTCAATGCAAATGTTTGAACATCTATCAATCTAATATATTTTTCCAGCCGTTCCTCCAAGGAAAGTTAAGCAACTTTGAATATTGGGAGATTTATAAGAGATTTTATGCTTTTCGGCCAGTGTAATCATTGATGATGCCAAAAGTGGAACTTGATTACCATGATTCTGTTTTTCTTTTATAATTGCATGTGTTTTAACTGTATTAATTGTTATTTATTGTTGTTAGTCACCCTGAGCCCATTCACTGGGATGGCAGGATATAAATCCACTGAAATAAATAAATCAAAATAAATTGTTTTTACTGGTACATACACCCTATTTGTGCAGTATTACCAGCTTCAAGTTCAGGCCTGAAGTTCACTGAAATCTCAACTGATCTCCAGACTATAGTGATCAGTTTCCCTGGAGGAAATGGGAACTTTGCAATGTGGACTCTGATACGGCCTAGGAGAAATGGAAGTCCTAGAGTGACATCACAACCCCACTTAGCTCTAGAGATGGTCACAAACCCAAAAAAACCCGAACCATGGTTCGTGGTTCATCAAATTTCACGAACCGCAAACCACGAACTTTCATGAACCTGCCCCTGGTTTGCGAACCGGTTTGTTTGGTTCATGAAAACGTCACATCCAGGTCAGAAAATTGTCACTTCTGGGCCAGCAGAAGTTCACTTACGGGCCAGCAGAAGGTCTGCAGGAAGTCCATCCCCTGTTGCCTAGGAAACTGATTGATTGGCACCAGGCTGTCTGCAGTGACAAACCAAAAAACGAACCAAATGAACCAGCCTAAAAATTCATGGCGGTTCATCAGAAATGGGATCTGACGAACTGTAGTTCATGAACCACGAACCAGCCTGGTTCATGCTTAATTTTGGTTCGTATTTCAGTTCATGCCCATCTCTACTTAGCTCCCACCTCATCCTAAACACTATCCTCCACATGCATCACCTCCCAAAACTCTAGAAATTTTCCATGTTAAACTTGGTAGTGCTACTTTCAGGGAGCAGGAGTTCTGGATCAGGGCTATGGCATACACAAGAGGCTTTTTAACCTTCCTCTACTTTTTAAGTCTTCTTAATCATTATTTTCCTCCCACCGGGGGCTGTTATTTGCTGTGGAAACTTGCAGCAGTTGTACAGGTACCCTTGCAGAACAAATGTCAGCTGGGGGTTGGGTGATTGATATTCAGATCAAGAGCCCTTGCAGCTCTTGAATGGTAAAATCCCACAGGACAGACCTGCCCACAGGTTTCCTATTTCTTTCCTAGCATGATTCAAAAAGATGAGGGATTTGAGCCACTGTCCTGTCTGCTAGTGAAGTTGTGTGGCTTTGACATTTGCTCTATTTAACAAGCTCATTCTCTTGCGGCTCCCTTCTCCCATCCTCAGAGCTACAAAGGGAAACTGCTGATCTGACGTCTTGTTCCTACCAAACAGATTGAACTATTGAGAAATAACTGAAGAGGGATTATGCAAATTGGATCTCCACAACTAACTGCGGACTGAAGGGAGGAAAATGCACTCATTCAAGTATCAGAAGCTGTGCAGCATGTCTGTGTTTGGATTGATTGCGACTATTCCATTTATTTATTTTCTGCATAGCCTCCTATAATATTTAAAGACTGGGAGGCTTTTTAAAAATCCTTCTTTAAATGTGTACAGTATTGAGCGGTTCAAGCAAGCAAGCCTTTATTGGCATATATAAAATATAAAATTTTAAATACAGAAACTCCATACAAAATGAGACTAAAATTAGAGATAGGAACAGGGCAACAGTGCAGCAAAACCAGTCCATAATATTACCTGTCAGGGCGTACAGCCATGGCACTGTAGAGAAACTTTGCTACTATTTCAGTTATTTCCCCATCTGGGTTGTCAAGCAGAAACTGAACCTTAAAATAATCAGAAAACTCTGAAAGTTGGGCTAATATAGGATGTAGAAGATCCCGGCGTGGCGCCAGATAAAAAGAGCACTGGAGAAGAACATGGGAAACAGTTTCAACACAGCCCATCAAACAAGGACAACACCTGCTATGATAAGGAATCCCATGAAATCTGCCAGATAAAATGGCTGAAGGAAGAACATTAAATCTGGCCAGAGAAAAGCCTCTACATAAATTGGGAGCCAGGAGTTGGTAAAGGTATACTGCTGGGAAGCTTACATTAGGGAAAATCCCCAAGTTTAGGGGAGAACAAGTTCTATTTGCAGAACTATAGATAGTTTGTAACTCTAATCCCAAAAGACTGGATTTTATTTTTGAGAAGGCCTCGGATTCAGATAGCAGGGATAAAGATTCTATAGATAAGTTCAAGCAACTTACTTTAGCTTCAATACAGGCTGACCAACTAGAGTTGGCAAATGATACGTATAACTAGGGGGATAAGAGCGGTTCATATAATCTGATTTTACTCATACCAAAAATAAATAAATAAATAACCATAGATCTGAACACTTGCTGTTCATGTGCCCAAGCTCTTTGCAGCCAGTCAGTCATTAACCAGTTATCCTTTTATCATGATTGTCTCAGAGTATCTCACACTGATTCATACTTGCCATTTGCTTAATTCCATTGATGTCTATGGGGTTTCAGTCATAGGGCAGAAATCTGAGGACCCCACTCCCCCCAAAAAAATTCTAAAAGAGATTTACTCAATGGCATTAACAGATTTTAGGCCTTTCACAACATGAATACCCTGAGCTAACTAATGGTTCCTAATCCTTAAATTAAAACCTGCAGGTTGCAGATTTATACTCTGTTCTTGGTACTGGATGTTTGTTTGCTACTCGAATTATTTTGGAAGCTATTATGATTGAAGAGCAGATTGGCAAGAAAAACTCGGCTGCAGCTTTTCCACTGCCACAATTTACCTCCCAATACTGGTACATCTCGACATCATTTCAGACATCTGCAATACATGCTTAAGGCCCTAGCACAGAAAATTTAGCCATCAGCCTATTCCGTATTGTAAGAAAAATTCCTGATATTTCAAATGTATCCACATATAGAATCTGGGCTTTTTAAAGTTATGCAACCACATAAAAAATATGCAGTTCTTATGGTGGGGTAGGAAACGTGCTATTTGAAATAATGTTTTTAGAAGTTCTCTTAATTCCTCTTTACCCAATTTCTCCCTAAAATCCAACCATCTGTTTCTATTCCTTTTATAGGAATTTGGAGTTTTATAAATTCTGTTTCAATTAAAGAGATATTTGGAGAGAAGAGGGACAGGAAGGGAGGTTCTGCAAAAATTCAGAATTGCTCTCTGTAGATGCTCAGAGGCAGACAATGTTTTCCCAAACCTTTAGTAAAAAGTCCAGTAGCACCTTTAAGACAAACAACTTTATTGAGGCATAAGCTTTTGAGAACAACAACTCTCTCCATCAGATGCAGCACCTGCTGAAGAGAGCTGTGGTCCTCGAAAGCTTATGCCTCAATAAAGTTGGTTAGTCTTAAAGATGCTACTGGATTTTTTTACTATTTTACAACTACAGACTAACATGGCTAACTCCTCTGGATCTATTCCCAAACCTTTGTATCCTCCTACTACAGCACGACCCTGTGGTGTGTAACATAAAGCAAACGCAGGGCTGAAGTTACAAAAGGGCACCTTGGTTTCTCTTCAAAGAGAAATCAAAGAGAAATGACAGCGAAATCCCTCTTTTAAAAGAAAGAAAAACTCTTACATTGCCCTGAATGTTTAAAACTCAGACAGGAGCTGATTCTCCCTCTCTACCAGCTGAGATTTTTCAGCTACTGAGCAATGAAGATGGATGGGTTACATATAGGGTCGCTAGATTTTTGGCTGCTGTTGTAGAAATACAGAAATATTCTAAAGCAGTTGCATAAACCTTAACATTAACTAGGTTGTTTTCTATTAATTGCTTAAACATAAACTCTCAGCAGCTGTTTGAGACCATAGGGTTAAATGAAAAGTAACAAGAAAGAAAGAAAGAAAGAAAGAAAGAAAGAAAGAAAGAAAGAAAGAAAGAAAGAAAGAAAGAAAGAAAGAAAGAAAGAAAGAAAGAAAGAAAGAAAGAGCGAACGAACGAACGAACGAACGAAAAGAAAAAGAAAGGAAGAAAGGAAGAAAGGAAGGAAGGGCTATATCCAAAATGAATTTCAGAAAAAGAAATTTCCATCCCTACAATATTAATTCCAAATGAGTATCTGTACAATTCAAAAAATGAAGCATCACAAAAGTTGTGATGTAAAAAGTAACGTATGATGTGAAAATTAAAATGAGTAGTTCCCAGTGTTGTTGAAGGCTACTCCATGTCTCTCCGAAGAAGAAAGAAAACTTTGCCTTCAAAGGCAGCACTAGCTTGAGAAAATCCTGCAGATCTGAAGGAAAGTATTGCCAGGGAGGACAAAGTTTAGGGAGGGAGCTCAGCAGATATGTGCTGCCTAGGGTTGCCCGCCCCTGCTAGGACTAGTGGATCCTCTGCCACAGCTGCCACCCACTACTATGGCTCACCAGGCTGGCGGGGGGGGGGAGGCATTGGGAAAGGGGGCAGGCAGGGTGGCAGGCACACAATCAAAATGAGCATGCGTCCACTTGTGTCCCCTGGCAATTATATCATGTCCAGCATGACTCAGAAGTGACGGGTCATACCAGAGTTGCACAATTAATAATGTAATTGCCAGGAGACATGCCCACAGGAGTTGTGCACTTGCACAGTTAAGTATCTGTCTCTCCCTTGCCACCTGCACCCCAGTTTTTAAAAGGGGGAGCCTGGCATCTATTAGTCTGCCTTCCAAAGCTGTCATTTCCTCTAGGAGAGCTGATCTCTGCAATCTGGACATCAGTTGTAATTCTGGGAGATCTCCAGACACTGCCTGGAGGCTGGCAAATTTATCTGCCCCAGTCCAGTCTTTTTCCAGTCCAGATGTTTGTATAAGATGTATAAGAAGCACGAAGAAACAAGTTAAATCAACAACAAAGAAAGTTCTTTACATGCTTAAGTTATTGCTACTTCTCTTTGATATGTGGAAGCAGTGGTAGAAGGATTATTGTTGCTTTTAGAAAAGGAAGATTTAGATCCAGTAATACTTTAAGACCAACTAAATTTCCAGGGCATGAGCTTTCAAGTGTCAAAGCTCCCTTCAAAAGCTCACATCCTGGAAACCTAGTTGGTCTTTAAGGTGTTACTGGACCCAAATCTTGCTTTTCTACCGCAGAGTATCATGGCTTACCCCTGGAACTATTTCTTTCCAAGTTGACTTCTGAGTTAACTGTAGTATTACTGTCGTAGGGAAGATTTCTATCTAAGAATTCAAAGTCTCAGTGTCAGCATAAAATGAACTACACTTTACACAGATACCAGAGAACTGGGAATGTGTTTGGGGTTAGAGTAATTGGGTAGTGAGTTGAGACTCTGCCCCCCCCCCAATTCCTTTATTGATGTGTTTGAGACTAGACATGGGCGTGAAGCAAAAAAAAATTAATGAACCAGCGGTTCACGGTTCGGTGCCGACGACGATCCCAAGATAGCGAACTGCAATGAACATTTGCCGTTGCCGAACTGGTTTGCGGTTCGTGGTTCATGGGGCTCAGAATGGCCCCCGTTGAACTTAGAGAGCCCATAATCTTGGGGAGTGTTTTGCGGGCTCTCCTACAGCCATCACCCAAGTTTGGACAAGACTGCAAAAGGGATAGTGGAGTTATACCCTCTCCAATCCAAGGCTGTCAGGAAACTCCCACAAAAATCCAAAATGAATTATACTCTCAGTCTCTTTCCCTAAAGGCTAGCAAGTGGCAAACAAGAGCTCTGTCCCACTCCACTGCTCTCTGAAAATGAAACCCAGCCTGGGAGACCACGGCTATTTATAAGCACAGGTCCCATTGAGCAACGCAGGAGGTCTGTGTTTGGCCATCAGAGTTGCCTATCAGGGTTTGCAGGGATGAGATTGGAGTGCCCATGGCTACAGGACACCCCCCTCCCTCCCCTGCGTGTCTTCTCCCAACTTGCAACCACTTTGCAGCTCTGTGGTAGGAAGGAAGACCTGCTGATCATGGTAAGATGGGCTTCCATTCGGGTTTCCAGGGCAACAGAAGGAGTGCAGACAGAGTTCAGGCATTCCCCAGGATCCGTTGCCAGGGGAATTGATTGCTGGTGCCTGAGTGTCTGGCTTCCCACACTGCGGCCGAACACACCGAACCAGGCTTTTACTGACTGCTGGTTCATTGGCTGTGGACGATCATGAACCACCGGATCGTGATCGCGTGATTACCATTTTCGTGGGTTTTTTAATTTCATAATGTGGTTCGTGCCCATCTCTAGTTGAGACTCTTTTTCAAGCCGAAAAGAAGAGGGGTTATATCTTCTGAGGAGCAGAAGATTAATTACTGCCCAGTTTCAAAGGGGGGATTGGCTCTGAGGAGGACGCTGGGTCTGTTGTGAAGGAGAAACTGATTTAGACTACTCAGATAAAAATATCCTCCAGTTTCAAGAAAGGAGAAAGTTAGGTGCACAAAGAAAATGACTAACTCCCGAAAATCTGAACTGTCATAGGAAACTTCCTGAAGAAACATTGTTGCTGTAACTAAATAAAACACTGTTTACTGTTAAGATCCAAGAATATATGAAAATAAGCTTCAAGGATATTATCTTGCCTGTTACACAGGCAAGTGTATTCAATAATAGCAAAAAAATAAATTATCTCTATGTTTCCATCCCCTGACTACACTTACTCAATCCCTGACTGTTAAATAAAGTTATTTCTTTTTAAATGTTATACAGTCTTTAGTGCCATTTCCAAGCAAAAAAGGAAGAGGGCTCCTACTTTTCCCCATCAAGTTTCTGGGTTGGGCTAAAAGTCAAAATTATATCTGTGTGTCAGGCTGGACAAGCAGACTTTCTAAACCACAAATACAGAGACACTACTTGGGTCTAGACATGGGCACGAATGGAAAAAAACCCTGAACACCCTGTTCGTCGTTCGGTGCCATCCACGAACAACGAACATGGATGAACATGAACTTTTCCCAGACATGTTCATTGTTCGTGGGGGCCAGAACACTCCCACACCCAACCCCATTTAGCCCCCCTCCCCTCAATCCGACTTACCTGGCCCTTTAAAGATTCCTTTAAACTATCAGCTGGCAAATGGCAGGGGGGGGACTCCCTCCTGCCAGCTGATAGTTTAAAGGGCCCTTTCCTGCCGCGTGCAAGGGGCGGGTCCCTTTAAACACCCCACAAACTGACCTTCCCAATGTCCAATACCCACCAAATTTTCAAGGGGACATAGTCCTCACTGTCCTCTGAAGACCTCCCCCCAAGTTTCAGAGAGATTGCACCCTGGGAAAGGCATGATCCACGGGTCTCCGCATTGGCTGTCATTTTCTCTTCACAGTGGCAAAAACGGGACTCTCTGCTGGAAGTCCTTTGAAGAGTTAAAGCCAAAAGGAAAGCCAGAAGGAATTCAGTCAGAGTTCAGTCCCTCCTTGCCTCCGGTTGCCGAGGGGATTGATTGCAGCAGGTGCTAGACTGTCTGGCTTGCCAAATGGCTGCTGAATGCAACGAATGAGGCTTTTAACGACCACCTGTTCATTTAGGATGGGGCCTCACAAACAGCTTGTTCGAGAATGGCAGATTAGGCTGTTCGCTGTTTTTTTCTGTTTGTAATGCTGTTCGTGCCCATGTCTACTTGGGACAGCTCAGTCAAAAGCAAGGAGACAGAATTTTGGCGGGAAAATCTGCATCACATTTAGGAGAGTGAAGGGGGGGCATCATACCAAGCAACACTGGTGATGCTCTATATTGGGTAAAACTCTGTGGGTTAACCACAGAGAAAAATAATTCTGCACATAGAAAATTAAATGTCAGTGAGAAGCCTGGACTAGAACCTGCCTCCCTGAAAACCAAGTGTCTATCTGGCTGGTTTTCTTTCTTTTTCTTTCTTTCCATAGAAAAGCACCCATTGTGTGAAATGCATAACACAGACACAGGCTTATTGTTTCATGGTGACCAAGGCCTCAGAGATAAGTAGTTAAACATTTGAAGAGACCTTATGAAAGCGCTCCTTTGTGGCGATATGAAGATACACGACTTTGGTAACAAGTGTCTGACCAGCTCATTCAAACATGCTGCTCACCTCTTGACACGCTATAAACAGCTACTGAAAACATTCCGGTTTTTAAAATAGAATATACAGGTATGAACCACAGTAATTTGTGTTCATAGATCCAGAGGAGTTAGCCGTGTTAGTCTGTAGTAGCAAAATCAAAAAGAGTCCAGTAGCACCTTTAAGACTAACCAATTTTATTGTAGCAGAAGCTTTTGAGAATCACGTTCTCTTCATCAGATGCCTGATCAAAACTGGGCAGATACATGTGCCAACAATGTCCTTCTGCTCTGTACATTGGACAAACCAGCCAACCTCTACGCAAAAGAATAAATGGACACAAATCTGACATTAGAAATGGAAACATCCAAAAACCAGTGGGAGAACACTTCAGTCTACCAGGACATTCCATCAAAGACTTAAAGGTCGCTGTGGTTCAACAGAAACCTTTCAAAAACAAAATCCAACGGGAGGCTGCTGAATTGGAATTCATATGCAAATTTGACTCTGTCAAGCTGGGACTGAATAGAGACTATGAATGGTTATCACATTATCACAGGTAACAGATTCTCTTTACAGAGGCGTGATCTGGGGGAGCCCAGTAACGCCTGGTGTGGGCTTTCGGGGACCACAGTTCTCTTTGTCAGATGCAGCTGGCAGGGAGAGCTGTGGTTATCGAAGGCTTATACTACATAGGAATTGGATACTTTCACTGCTACAAACTAATATGGCAAACTGACTGCACACCAAAAGGAGATGTTTACATTTCCAAGCAAAGGAATGTTTTGATTGCCTCCACGCTAATTGCATTCTGTCTCTTTGTGATATATGTCCCCTTCTTTCCTCTCTCTCTCCCTTCTCCCCTCCTCTTCTGTATCTGCCCAGTTTTGATCAGGCATCTGATGAAGAGAACTTGATTCTCGAAAGCTTATGCTACAATAAAATTGGTTAGTCTTAAAGGTGCTACTGGACTCTTTTTGATTTAGTAATTTGTGTGTAGTTCTCTCCTTTACATGTTCCCAAAAATGTAACAAACCTTCTAGTAATTCTATGCAAATTTGGCATGGTATGCAGTGTCACGATGAAGCTGGTGAGAGCCCAGGACTTAAGCTGCAATCCTAAGAACTCTTTTCCTGGGAGTAAGCCCCACTGGATAAAATAGCACTTACTTCCAAGTAGACCAGCTTAGGGTTTACCCCAAAACACCAAGTGAGTTCACAGGTATGGTGAGATTTGTAACGGGAGACTCCCCAACTCACAGCTCATTCACTTAGCACCTTGACTGACTTATTTAAATCCAATTACTTCTCCATCAATAGCATCCTAGGGTGCCTCTTGTGTGAAGCTCAAATATGATACTCTTCTGCCTTAACATTCTCAGATGTATATGCTTCTAACAGTGGGAAATTTGAGTTGCCAACTTGCAGGTGGTGTCTGGAATTCTCCGGGAATTATTACTGATCTCCAGAGAAAGATCGGTTCCACCGAAAGAAATGGCAGCTTTAGGGAATGGATGCTATGGGCTCACATGCCCACTGAGCTACCATCTCTCTCCAAACTCTAACCTATCCAGACACTGCCCACTGAAATTCCAGGAATTTTCCAAGGTTGAGTAGGCAATACTAAACTCAGATTGCCAACACCACTTTGGGAAATTTCTGGAGATTTGGGGGTGGTTCCTGGGGAAAGCGGTGTTTGAGCATGCCATAAAAAAAGCTAATGCTATGCTAGGGGTTATTAGGAAAGGGATTGAAAACAAATCAGCCAGTATCATAATGCCTCTGTATAAATCGATGGTGAAGCCTCATTTGGAGTACTGTGTACAGTTCTGGTCGCCACACCTTAAAAAAGATATCATAGCACTGGAAAAAGTACAGAGAAGGGCAACTAAAATGATTAAAGGGTTGGAACACTTTCCCTATGAGGAAAGATTGAGGCGCTTGGGGCTCTTTAGCCTGGAGAAAAGACGACTGAGGGGAGACATGATAGAGGTTTACAAGATAATGCACGGGTTAGAGAAGGTAGAGAAAGATGTGTTTTTCTCCCTTTCTCACAATACAAGAACTCGTGGGCACTCTATGAAATTATTGAGCAGTCGGGTTAGAACAGATAGAAGAAAATACTACTTTACACAAAGGGTGATAAACACATGGAATTCGTTGCCACAGGAGGTGGTGGCAGCTACAAGCATTGCCAGCTTCAAGAGGGGACTGGACAAATATATGGAGCAGAGGTCCATCAGTGGCTATTAGCCACAGGAGATAGATGGTATTCTCTTTGTGGGGAGGTGGT